>NW_024062667.1:0-354395 GCF_006381635.1 Hibiscus syriacus
ACTGGGGTCTTGAAGCCTGGTATGGTGTCACCTTTGGACCTTCTGGTCTGACCACTGAAGTTAAGTCTGTTGAAATGCATCATGAAGCTTACAGAGGCACTTCCCGGTGATAATGTCGGGTTCAATGTTAAGAAACGTTGCTGTGAAGGATCTCAAGCGTGGTTTTGTTGCATCTAATTCCAAGGATGATCCTGCTAAGGAGGCCGCCAACTTCACTTCTCAGGTCATCATTATGAACCACCCTGGCCAAATCGGAAACGGATATGCCCCAGTTCTCGACTGCCACACCTCCATATTGCGGTCAAGTTTCGAGTTATTGACCAAGATTGACAGGCGATCCGGTAAAGAGCTCGAGAAGGAACCCAGTTCCTGAAGAACGGCGATGCCGGTATGATAAAGATGGTTCCCACTAAGCAATGGTTGTTGAGACCTTCTCTGCATACCACCTCTGGGACGATTTGCCGTGAGGGACATGCGTCAGACCGTTGCGGTCGGTGTTATCAAGAGTGTTGAGAAGAGGACCCGACCGGTGCCAAGGTCACCAAGTCTGCAGCCAAGAAGGGTGGAAAGTGAACCGTGCTGGCAAAACCTTTTACAAATTCCGCAGATAATGATTTAATAATAGTTTGATAGACTTTATCATATACGATATAGTTGGTGTTTTGGTTGGTTTTGCAAGTTATAGTGTGTTGCCATTTTTGTCTGGTATCTGTTCGCAGTATTGGTTGCTTGATAGACGGTGGCATGCACATGCTAGCAGGTTGTCCCTAGCGTTGTCTGGTTGTAGTTATATAGTTTTGCATTGTAAGAGGTTACTTGGTTTCCAAGGTAGCTTCGAGCTTTTGTTTATGATATTCGTTTATGCTGCGGAATCATATTATCAAATCATATGATATATAGTTTTATGAAAACTTCCTTTGCTTATCATTTTTGTGCCCCTGCAGCGCGTACACTTGCAGACATAAATTAGAGGAAGAGTGGTCCATATGATACGGGTAGTTCTGTAATAATTTATACATTAGAAATGATTTATGTAAGAAATTTATAAAAAAAATTAACTTAAAAATAATTAAAATATATTGTCTATTAATTTTGTATAATATTTTCTTTTATTATTAAGAATTTAACTTGTTAAAAATAAATATATGACAAGAGCAATTTAAATAAAACATGTACTTCAAATTAGTAAAATATGTTTTTCAATAATTTTATATTCTCTTGATCAAATATTATAATCTATATTCATGTCAAATAAGATAATATAACATTGTGATAATATATATTAATATTATAATTTGAGAATGGTAACGTTATATTCTGTTATCAAATGTCATTTAAGCATTAACTAGGATTAGACAATTAAAGAGTCAATTGCACAAGAAGTATTAAAATTATAGGCATTGTTCTAATTGATCCATGAACTATAAAACATTTTATAGCATATTTAAACTATTATATCATTCTAAATTAATCCACAACTATTATGTATTCTATATTAATCCTCAAACTATCATTATCATTATTTTAATCCTTCCACTGATGCGTCTTTAACTTATGGTTGAAAACAATACACCTATTTTTTAAAATCTATACTTTTTTAGATCACAAGTTCAATACCCAAAACCTTCAATAACTAATTAATTTTTAACCAGTAGAATTAATTATATGTTATCAAAGTAATCAAAATGAGATTGAAACATAATGATATTCATAATTTAAAGACGAATATTCCAAATTTAGAAACTAATTTAGAATGGAGTCATAGTTTAGGAAATAATAGAGAATTTTTAAATATTTAAATATCATTCTCAAAAATAAAATTTAGGTGCCAATTTAGATTAGAATCATAGCATGAGAGCCTCCTATGCAATAGTCGATACTCACCACACATTCGTCGACTCAAAGGACACCACCATCCGACTACTGATACACAGATCATGCCTAGTAGATGTCTCAACTAGAGTTATGAAGCTCATCTGCAGAGATAACTAGTCGATCACATGTATATGCTTGACTGACAGCTTCAAACTTTAACAGCACTTTAGGCAAATCATTGAAAGTTAATAGGAGGAAATTAAACCACATTTGTCTGAGAGATCATCAATATATAGTCCCCGAAGCCAGTACAAGATCATTTTTAACACGTTTTATCGGTATCCAGGTAACCACTGGCGGCATTTACTCGTTAAGTTTCGCAATCTTAAAGATGGTATTCTCGATCTTCCACACAGATCGGAGAAAACTGCAAAATTAACTGTAAGACGCTTCTGTTTGAGATAAACAGGAAAGAATGCATGCACGATCGAACATATCTAAAACCCGCGTTCAATTTCTACAGGCAAGTGTCCCCTCCCACTTTTCACTGGGTATAACATGATCTTAACACTCACCAAGTGCAACAAATTCAAACTGCACGATTGGACTTCCTATACAGAAAGACTTTGCTTTTAGGGAAAATAACACAAATGGCTTATAAGTCAGTTTTCTTGTTATAAAATGATTTAAGAATAAAACCACCACGTGCATATGAAAAAGCTGAACACACGAAAAGAAATAGAGACAGAGTAATCCTGAATTGATCTGAAAAATCATTTAGTCTATAGGAATACACACACAAAAGAGTGAATTGGAAATGACCAAAGAAAATAATTGAGCGCATACTCACTTGTTTAGCAGGAAGTGCCGCTGGAAGCGAAAGTCATCCATGCTTCCAACAAAATCTCAACACTGATAATGCTTCAAAGTTGGTGTTGATTTGGAAGCAAATGGATACCGTACATTCATAGGAATCATTCTCAAGAACCTCAAGAACACAAAACATTGCATATGAAGAAATCGGGTCAAAGAACTTTAGCAATAATTGTAGTCATCACAAAATCAAGAAGCGGAAAATGAGTGAAAAAGGTGAAGTTACCAGCTTGATCTCACACAAAATAATGACTTTTCCAGATTGATTGTCCTTTATACAGCTCAAGGCAGTAACGTACCCTGCTCGTTTCCATTCATGATTTGTTGTTGCTGCAATTCTGTTCATGTTAATTTTCAGATGCTCAAGAGTATTGTAGTCCAACCATCCCTTCTGCTTTCCGTTTGAAACTGTACCATTGGTACCTGTTTCCCAGGGAAAGGAAAGCTTACTGTTCCAGTCAGACCATTGCTGCTATTATTGACATACAGAATATCCGCATGAGATGCATAATTGAGGGACCATCAATCTGTCACGATTGGAGAGGGAGACGAGAGGGAGAAGATGGAGGACGAAAGAAGAGTATCGAAGGAGAATTGGGGGAAATGAATAATCAAGGGTTAGGGATTGAGATAGAATTGGGAAGTAATTACCTGGGAGCAAGGCACGTGAGGAGCACGGGGGCAATTGGTCCAGCAGATACGGGTAGCCCAGCAGATACGGGTAGCCCAGCAGAAGCCCAATTCCTGTTATCATAACAGAATTGGTTAGAGAAATGTCCAGCTGGCATAACAGCATCTATCACAATTGTATGTAAATAAAGGCAATGTAAACAGACGAATGAATTATGAAAGAAATGACTGAGTATTCATTTTCTGAAATCTCCTTTCTTCCCTTCTTCTAAAACCTCATCTTCGATAAATTCTTCTCTTAAGTCTCAATCCATAACAAATTGGTATCGAGAGCCTGATTTTTCCTGGCTATTGACGTTGGAATGCCAAAGAAAAACCAGACCATGACTGAATCAGCAGATTTTACAGCACTACAGAAACAATTGGAGGAATTGACTGCTTTGGTCAAGCAGACTCAGGATGAAACCAAGACCCCTAAATGGTGGGAGAATCAAGAGGAGCGTATCACTGCCTGGAGTCTAGAATGGCTACAAATCAAGGGTACATGGAAGAGCTTTTGAAGATTTTGATTGGCCGAAAAGGGGATCAAAACAGCTGATGAGGAACAGGTACAGACCCCTAATTTATCTAACACGAGTGGGAAGCATGCTGTACATGTTACAGTGGTTAATGACAAAAATAGGTTTACTTATAAACCTGATGAGCCTGGAATTCTAAAATCTAAGCCAAATGAGTTGCCTACTCACATAACCAGCTACAAAAATGATATTCAAGTGGGGGAGAACAGTGCTGTTAAGAACAATACAGTGGGTTTAGATATGGATAGAAGAGGCACAGGGGGTCTTGTAATACTTCAGGGATTATGATGCACAGGCCTAAAATAGAGTTACCTTTTTTGAGGGTAGTAATCCAAGAGGGTGGATACATAAATGCCTAAAGTACTTCTCATTATGTAGTATTGTTGAGGAACAAAGAGTAGAAATAGCTACAATGTACTTAACAGGTAAAGCAGAAATTTGGTTTGATGGCTACATCATGCAAAAACATCATGTTACATGGCATGAGTTTGAGGCAGACCTATGTCATAGGTTCTGTGATAAGGCGTTTGCTGATATTGTGGAAGAGTTTACTAAGCTGGTACAGAAAGGTTCTGTGGAGGAGTATCAGGACAGATTTGAAGAACTGCAGCCTCATATGCTCTTACAGAATCCTACACTAGGTGAGGAATTTTTTGTCTCTCTATTTCTTAGTGGATTAAGAGATGATATTAAACATAGAGTCAAGGCACTAGACCCTAAGACACTATCTGAAGCATACAGGCAAGCTAAACTGTATGAATTGTCTGTTGAATTTGAAAGTAAGAGAATGAGACCAACTTTTAGAAACCCATCCTACCCAAATTCCCTACCTATTTCTAAACCAACTCAGTTACCAATTCCACAAAAGAGTTCACCCACCTTGCCACCAAAACAGAATTTAATAGAGTACAGAAGACAAAATAATCTGTGCTTTAAGTGTGGTGAGAATTTGTTCCAGGCCATCAATGTAAAGCAAAACAATTGAACATGATGATTGAAGAAGATATTATTCTGCCTTCAGATACTCTACTTACTGATTCAGAACAGCAAGTTATACAGGAGGAAGAGAGCCTAGAAATATCTATGAATGCTATCACTGGGTGTATTGGTCATAACACCTTAAGAATTCAGGGCAGTATCCTAGGCAAACCAATGAATATTCTAATTGACAGTGGTAGTACCCACAGTTTTTTAACACCACAGTGGGCTGAGGCTGGTATACAGGTAAATACACCTTACCCTTTGGCTATTACAGTGGCAAATGGTCAACAACTATATAGTACAGCAAGGTGTAATAAAGTGGGATGGCAAATGCAAGGACACTCTTTTGTTCATGATTTCAGACTTTTACAGTGGGAGGGAGTGATATGGTATTGGGAGTAGATTGGATGAAATTATTTAGTCCAATTTGATGGATTTCAACAAAATGACTCTCAGTTTTGTTCATCAAGATGGACAAATTGTTATACATGGTCAACAACCATCTTCATGTTTGCAACAAATTTCAGGAGCTTCTTTACTGAAAATGACAGCTTCAGATTCTGTTATTTTGGGGCATATGGTATTATTATCTATGACAGAAGCCTCTAAACCTATTCCTGCAGCTATTCAATCTCTCCTAGAAAGCTACAAGGCTATTTTTGAGGAGCCAAGAGGTCTTCCACCAGTAAGAAACCAGGACCATGGTATTCCCCTTAAACCTGATTCAATTCCTGTCAACCTCAGGCCCTACAGATTTCCCCACAATCAGAAGGCTGAGGTGGAAAGACAAATTGCTACAATGTTATCTTCTTCTATTATTCAGCCTAGTAGGAGTCCATTTGCTTCTCCATGCCTCCTAATTAAGAAGAAAGATGGCTCTTGGAGGTTCTGTGTGGATTACAGGCAACTAAACAGCATGACTATTAAGGATAAATTTCCTATTCCTGTTGTGGAGGACTTATTAGATGAATTACATGGTGCTGTGTACTTTTCAAAGATTGACCTCAGATCAGGTATTGGCAAATCAGAATTAGGATGCAGATATTCACAAAACTGCATTCAGAACTCATCAAGGCCACTATGAATTTAAGGTGATGCCTTTGGCCTTACTAATGGCCCAGCTACTTTTCAGGCATTAATGAACGAATTATTTAGTTCATTCCTTAGAAAATTTGTATTGGTGTTTTTTGATGACATTTTAGTTTACAGCAGTTCTATGGCAGCTCATATTGCTCATTGACAACAAGTTTTAGAGGTGTTACAGGCTAATCAATTATTTGCAAAGTTCTCTAAATGTTTTTTTGGACAGACCCAAGTGGAATACTTGAGACATATTATTTCAGCAGCAGGTGTTGCTACTGATCCCAGTAAAGTGGAAGCAATGAAGAATTGGCCTCCCTAAATCTTTGAAGTCTTTGAGGGGATTTTTGGGATTAACAGGCTATAGAAGATTTATTAAAGATTATGGTGCTATAAGCAGGCCACTAACACAAATGCTTAAAGCAGACAATTTTAAGTGGACTACTGCAGCTTTGACTGCTTTTGAAGATCTTAAAAGAGCCATGTCCACTGCTCTGTTTTGGCTCTTCCAAATTTTACTCAGAATTTTATTTGGAGACAGATGCAAGTTCAGGAGGTATAGGTGCTGTTTTATCTCAAAATGGCAGACCTATAGCATTTTTGAGTAAGGCCCTTAGTCCAAGAAATGCTACTCTTTCTATTTATGAAAGAGAATATTTGGCTATCCTATTAGCAATATCTAAATGGAGACATTACTTAGAGGGTAATCCTTTTGTCATTAAGACTGACCATGAACCTCTAAAGTATCTTTTGGAGCAGAAGTTGACCATACAATTCAAAAGAGAGGATTGACCAAGCTTGTGGTGGTTGACAAGTTTACTAAATATAGTCACTTTTAGCTCTATCACACCCTTACACAGCAGCTGAGGTGGCTAAATTATATTTGGATCACATATATAAGCTTCATGGCCAGCCTAAATGGCCATTTCAGACAGAGACAAGACCTTTACCAGCCTCTTTTGGAGAGAACTAATGAAGCTCTTAGGGACTAAGACTCTCTTTAGCACTGCTTATCATCCTGAAACGGATGGACAAACAGAGAGGGTAAATCAGTGCTTAGAGCAATACCTAAGAGGGTTGTGTTTTTACCAACCAAAGCAATGGGCTAAATGGTTGCCACATGCTGAGTGGTGGTACAATTCTACCTATCATACTGCCTTAAAACTAACACCTTTTCAGGCTCTCTATGGCTACAAGCCCCCTACCATGGTTTGGTATACAGACACTCAAGTACATGCAGTGGCAGAGTTAATGAGAAGCAGGGAAGACATTCGACAATTGGTGAAAATTCAATTACAGCAAGCAAGTAATAGAATGAAACAGAAAGCTGATAAAAATAGATCAGAAAGAGTATTTCAAATTGGGGATTTTGTTTACCTGAAACTGCAGCCGTATCGACAGACTTCTATCGCCCTGAAAAAAAATTTGAAATTAGCAGCAAGGTTTTATGGCCCTTACAAGATTATTGAAAAAATTGGGGAAGTAGCCTACAAACTGGACTTACCAGATTCTTCGAGGTTGCACCCAGTATTTCATGTCAGTTTATTGAAGAAGCATGTTGGACCTGATGCAGCAACTTCCACAAATCCTCCTACGATGGATGATGAGGGTCAGTTTCGGATAGAACCCAACAAAATATTAGCCAGAAGGATTGTTAATCGACACAGTAAACCGATTACACAGTTGCTGGTTCGGTGGACTAACCTGGACGAGATGCACGACACTTGGGAAGACTATTCAGTGCTTCGAGGGCAGTTTCCGTCATTTGATCCTTGGGGACAAGGATCGTCTGATGGGGTGGGTATTGTCACGATTGGAGAGGGAAGACGAGAGGGAGAAGATGGAGGACGAAAGAAGAGTATCGAAGGAGAATTGGGGGAAATGAATAATCAAGGGTTAGGGATTGAGATAGAATTGGGAAGTAATTACCTGGGAGCAAGGCACGTGAGGAGCACGGGGGCAATTGGTCCAGCAGATACGGGTAGCCCAGCAGATACGGGTAGCCCAGCAGAAGCCCAATTCCTGTTATCATAACAGAATGGTTAGAGAAATGTCCAGCTGGCATAACAGCATCTATCACAATTGTATGTAAATAAAGGCAATGTAAACAGACGAATGAATTATGAAAGAAATGACTGAGTATTCATTTTCTGAAATCTCCTTTCTTCCCTTCTTCTAAAACCTCATCTTCGATAAATTCTTCTCTTAAGTCTCAATCCATAACACAATCCCAGAGCTTTTCAACGGTGATAACTGATATCCATCCAACCATCTATAATTATCCATCAGCGGGTTCTCCATAATTGCAGCGGTAACAGATTCACTTGGTGGCTTTAACGGAACAGGGATAAAACCTGGTGGGCGGCCAAGATGCCTAACTGGGCGGCTAATTGGACTCCTCCGCATGGCAACTTGTGAAGCCGAGGTGGTTTTAGTAGCCAATGCATCACTAGTTACTCTAGGTGACACCATAGCATCAATTCTGGATGGCATCACAGTTTCTGGCACTTTTGTCCGACTGTAAAATATACCACCAGCAGTGATGGGTTGTTGGATAGCAATTGAACTAGTAGCAGAATCAGGAAGACCTACATTCTCTTGAATATCCCATTTTGTCAAATGCCCATTCTCCAACATTTTCATACCATTCAAGCTACTAACCAGAGACATAGCTTCTTCCACTGAACACCTAGATGCATGCATCTGAACAGGCTGCAGATACTGTGGGAGAATGCTTCCAGCAGATACAGGAATTGGACTGGCACCAAAAGTATTATGCTGGTGAAGACTATCAAGAGGAGCAGACATGGTACTGCTATACAATTTGAGATCACCAGCAGTGCTACTTTGACTAAGTTTCAAAGACTCGGAAGGGGGGCGGTTTGAACCAATCATCTCAGTTCTATTTTCACTCTCAGCCGGCTGGAAAACAATCACTTCATCATCGTCATCCTCTTCCCCGGCCACTTTAGGTTGAGTAATTGGCTGCACATTTCCAACATAAATTGTCTTCTCAGTAGGGGTTTCATGCTCTACACTGTTTGTTGCCGTTGGGGCAGAAGAGCTGAAGGTGACTTCTCTGGAAGGCACAACACCAATAAGAAACTTCTTTGCTTTCGAATCAAAATAAACAGCTTTCTGATCAACCCTAATGGCATTAGTCAGAGTCTTCCCAGCTGCTAAAATTCTTTTTACACAGGCTTTCTTTTCCTTATTGCCATTGCTCACAAAGGAACGCTTTCCTGAGAAGTCTAAAATGGTGGGTGGGAACTAGAGGCAAGGACCCTCACAACTCAATGTCCTCCACAAAGCAAGACAGTTTTCAGTTTCTCC
This sequence comes from Hibiscus syriacus, assembly GCF_006381635.1. NCBI lineage: Eukaryota > Viridiplantae > Streptophyta > Magnoliopsida > Malvales > Malvaceae > Hibiscus > Hibiscus syriacus. The sequence goes on from NW_024062667.1 coordinate 9,291, forward strand.
TTCATATCTGCTATTGAAAAAGCATGTCTCATCTTCATAATCATCAAATCACATTGGCCTAATTGACAAGATCTTATTCAGTAATGATGAGCAATGTTTCCAGAAATATGATCTTATATTTGACTGTTTCTCATCCACATCACAGCCAGCAGCTGCAACATCCGGGCAGAAAGCCAGCCATTCAACAAAAAACATAATAGCAGGTAAGGTGTAGCTTGAAGAAACATCCTGGAGCTGAGAACATCTCTTTATTACATGCCCCATCAACTCAAAAACAGCAGTGAATGCATTTTGAAGTAGGGCAGCACGGTGTACAATTTCAGCATAATTTGACCTTCACTCTCCCTCGTAAGATTGTGAACTGTAAATATGAGAATGGAGACCAGCCTAATAAGGAAAAGTGAATTATCAGCAGCATCGGCGCCAAAATTCAGCTCCTCTTCAGACCCAGAAGAGAGAAGTTCACATGAATCATGGCTGACTAGAGCAAGGACATCTGCAAAAGTCTCCAGGCTGCAAAAAGGAAGTTCAAATAAGGATACAACCCTAGAAAAGTTGGTCAGTAAAAAAAGTGAACAAGTTCGAGAAAATATACCTTGTGCATGTAAAAAGAATACCATTTAAACGCACAAATCAAATGCAAAATAACTTAAAAGTATACAGGACACCAGATACTTTCTCCTTGGCAGTGCTTGATTCCATATTGGCATATTTAGATTCAAGTTTTGCTTCATCTTTCTTCCTAACTTTTCCTGATAACCGCGAGCCATGCACCTTGACCAAGGGAGTCTTTACATCCCCAGCAGGTTGCAAAAAATTATGACGATTCAGTAAACCAAAATGCATACATTCAATACAATTTGCATAGTTATATGCATGTTCCAATACTAGCATATAAATGATAAACACACCCAAACTCAGTTCTCAAGTAGGTAACATTATATCAATTATCAATATTCAATATTCAATCACACTCCTATCAGCTAAAAGTAATGAATTCTAGAAGCTGGATTACCATGTCAAAAAGTGGCTGCAAGTGCAACAAAGAAAAAAAAGGCAAAATGTTCTTGACACAGTAAAAAATCCTCTCAAAACTCCTAATGGAGAGAGAGAAAAAACAGTTTGACAATATCTCATACTGCAGCTTCTGCTAATCTATGCATATAACATATGTAAGACGAAATATTACACAATTTCTTCTGTTTAAATATTTGAAAACATGCAGTACGTGCAGTTCACAATATCCCATTTCTAATCTTCATCGGTTTAGTAATTAACTGCTAAACGTAGAAAGGCTGTATCATAATTATTCACATTAGACTGAAAAGTAACATCATATGTTATAGTAAGAATCAGAAATTTTGCAGAAAATCTCCAAGATGTTTGATGTTTTGCAATCATCTACATTTAGAACCATCAACGAATGTGAATTATCATGAATTATCTCTCATTCAAGTCATTCACAATCAGGCATGAACACAAATTTTTATGTTAAGGAGAAGAACTAATAAAATTTTAGGAGGTAAAAATGTATAATTAATAAAAAAAATATCTAAAATATATGAGAATTTTTAAAAAATTCAGGTAGTGACTGTCTCCACTAGGGCCGTAAACAACTCAAGTCGAACTCGAGTATTGTTGAGCTCAACTCAACTTGAAAACTCTAAATTTAGGATCGACTCGATTTGAAAACTTGTGATCTTAGAACTGTCAAGTTCGACTCGAATTCGGAAAAAATTGAATCTCAACTCGACTCAGAAAAACTTGAACTTGAAACATTCTCAGACTTTGCTTGATTGAAGCTCAAATTCGAACTTAAACTTAAATTTTTAGTACATAAAAACCTTATGTTATATTTAAAAAACACACATAAATATTAATATTATTAATAATTTAATTTTCAAAATAAAACATTAATATGTTATTTTTTTTAATTACTCACGAACTTTTAAAATCGAATATCAAGTGATTCGAGTTGAACTCATTCAATTCGAGTATTAACTAAACTTTGACTGAACAAATCTCGAATAACTCACAACCTATCTTTATCTTATTTACAATACTCGTCTCCACCTACTTTCTTTGGTCCATCCTTAACCTCCATCCATTACCTTCTGTTCATCCCTTTCTACAATAATCTCATTTCACTTTGTGGTAGAGAAGTGAAAGAGGACTTAAAGTAAGAAAGTTATCGGATAAAATAGGATTCTTGGCTGGAGGTAAGATGTGGCTTAAAAATATTTTGAATGTTAAGAATATATTTTAATTTATATATATGGCTGACATTTAATAATGATATAGAAAATTCTAGTTCAAGCTTATAGATTATCAAAATCCAAACAATAAGAACACCATAAATCCCAACTCTTTCCGAATCTCTTTCTCCACTTCGCTCAAACCCTAGCCATCTTCCTATCCATCCTCCTCTGGTTAGTTCCCTTTCCCCTCTTTGTTTTCTTTCTGCTCATTCATTGATATAATTATCATAATCTTCTTCAAATCGAATGCTTTTTCCTTTTCCCTTCTTCCTTGGTTGCATAATCAGTATTATTTATTTATTTAGAAATAAAAGTGATCGATTACAAGGTCAGAAATCCTGAATTTGTTGCCATAAAACTTTCACTTAAACTCTCAAAACTTGGAATATTTTGGTTTTTTTATAAACACGTTTAGCTTTAACGTCCTTTTGCCTTCCAAAAGCACGAACTTATGATTTTTCTTCGTAATTTGATAGAATTAAGCTCTTGAAAGTTTGTCTTTTTAATATTGCTGCATATAGATTACAATTTATGTGGAAAAAAAAACAAAAGTTTTAGATAAATGGAGAAAGACGAACTGATTTGAAAATGGGTGTAACTACATCCAATGGATTCTTGACATATCATATATTTTGCGGGCCTATCTGTAATCCACGTTAGAGAGAGGAAGAGAGTCCACGTAAATTTTCTCGAGAAACCTCTCTATCCCCTGCCTTCCCTTATTTTGCTTTCTCTATTTCCTCACCTTTTCGTGTAATCTGTGAATTGCCCTAATAAGTTGTAGTGGGATTGTAATGGTTATTGAATTCTGTTATCAATATGAAAGTTTCTAACATTGTTGTCTGCATCTTCTTCTTTCGTAACTCTTATTCCTTATACTTTATGGTTATTATGTCTGTTTGGTTCCCGAGAAAACTGAGGAGAGGGATATTTTTTAAAATTGAGTTTACTCTTTCCATGAATTTTTTGGGTACAGTACCTTTAAATTTTTCTTAGAGGAAATTGAATTTAATTTATTTTTGACATCTCAAAAGTAAATTTAATTTAGGTAAAATAAACATTTTTTTTTGCTCCTAGGAGTTTAGCTGTTACGAGAGAATCGTGAAATGAAAACTAGAAAGTACACGAAAATGATAAAAGTACTTTCTTTTCTTCTTTTTTAAATAGATTACTAGATTTTATAAATTTTGCGTAACTCACGTATAACCCATGTTAAACATGTGAATTCTATTTTCACATTGTTTCTAACACATCTTAGGAGGAAAATAATGGTTAAATTTCAACACAATTTAGATGTCTTTCTGGGAAGTGGGAATTTTTATCCTGTAGTTTCGATTACTTTACAGTTTGTACTATTTTCTTGAAGGACTTTATGTTTTTTTAGGGATTGTGCTTCATATTTTAATATGTGGCATTTCTCTTTGGTTTTAAGTTTCTGGAATAGTGGTTGATGATTTTTGTTGTTAAGCAAAACTTTTTTTGCTGAAAACACTGATTATGTGATTGTTTTGTCAGGTATTATGCTCAAGTTTCCTTGCGCTGGCCAAGATCTGTAGTATGGTGGCATCTTGTGTTTGCTAACAATGAACTTTGGATTCCTTAGCATTCCATGGTTTGATGTTGATCCCAAAAGGGATTCAAATCTGTCTTTTGCTTCCATAGAGCCTAAACAGAAAACTAGTTTTGAGATCAGGGTGTGGGGATGGACCCTAGTTTCAGTTCCTCCTAAGGCAGTGAATGGTAATGATAGAAATCGAACTCCAACCACTATAAACAAAGGATTAAAAAGGCGTGCACAACAAAATCAGGTTATTGAGCCTCCCGCTCCTATCCGGTTTAGGCCATATGTTTGCAAGGTTCCATGGCATACAGGTGCTAGAGCCTTCCTTTCGCAGTTATTTCCACGTTATGGGCATTATTGTGGTCCTAATTGGTCAAGTGGGAAAGATGGTGGATCCCTTATTTGGGATAAGAGGCCAATTGATTGGTTAGATTTTGCTGCTATTGTCACGATATCGGTTACGATACTCACGACCAGGCAGAACTTCTGAAAGCTGATTTAGCATTTCTAGAATGCTTGGAGAGACGTCATATGAGCACAAGAGGTGATCCCCATATTGCTCAACTTTACATGACAATGTGCACCACAGGTACGTCTACTATTCAGTGTGCTTTAACATGATTATAGATATATACATAAATATGTGTCTGTATAGGGGAAGGAAATAGAAAAGAAATTGTATGCAATTTTTCTCTATTTACTGCTTCCTGTCCCTTGTTTTCGAGGCCAATCTTGCAATGAACACGGTGATGATATTGATTTGATGCTGTTCTTTTTGTCTGTGTTGAGTTAGTATGTTTGTTCTCAGTGCTCTACTCAATGAATGGCAGGTCTGAAAAATATACTAATCCCATATAGAAGGCACCTTATAAAACTACAATACGGGCAACCTCTAATCGATTTTGGATGGATTAGTAATCTAAGAAGGAAAAGTTGGAATTTTCGGAAAACCTGAAAGCAGTTCATGCAACCTTGGTGAGCAGGTTATTCAGATGGCCTGGCAACTGCGTTTTCGAACGATGTTCTGTCCTATCAATGGTTTCATCGGTGTTGACTTTCGAGGGTGAGCAGCTTATCATCATGCTCTTCATATGGAATATGCAATCCTGGTCTTATTTGAATTTGAAACAAATGTTGTATGATGTAAATAATTGGTGCTGCCTTCGTATGCTATTTCAAACTGTGAATATTAATTCAATTGACTTAGATAATAGCACAGGCCATGAATCAGTTAGTGTTTATGGGGGTGTAAATATAGAGTCTGGATATGGCTATAAAATTTAATCCTTTGTTGGCACATGAGAAGGTGTTGTAGTCTAATTTTTTACAGCTATACACAGTAAACATAGAATCTGGGTGTACCATATTATTTTATGAACACTTCTATCAATCAACTTAATATTACATGTATTGATAAGAATAAACATTTCATTTAAGTAATATTGTTAAAGATTTCATGGTATACATTTTTTTTATTTATCTATTGTAACGTCTTTTAAATTTCTGATGTTGATTTCGTTAAGATTTTGAGTCGAAGATCTCGTATGAAATATTTTAAATTTCAAAATCAACTATGATGCCAAAACATCTCGAAAAGAGTTAATACTTATAGAGTTAATATTTAGAGTTGAATTCGTTAAGATTTTGAGTCGAAGATCTGATATGAAATATTTTAATTTTCAAAATCAATTCTAATGTCAAAATATCTCGAAAAGAGTTTTAATAAGAAATTATCAAGTGGTTGACATATTAAATAGTTTGGTGGAAAAAAAATAAAAGGTGTGGTCTTTATAGGATAATAAGACCAAAATATAATTGAAGTGGATTTTATCTTAAGTTTATGATTCAAAATTAAAAATTAATTATTTTTGACATGCGAAATCGTCATCAAAGTTAATAATATAATATTAAATTATAAATAGTTGATAATATACGTCTCAAAAACTTAAAATTTTAAACTTTAGAGATCAAAACTAAAATAGAAGTGACCAGAATGGTAGTTAACCTAAAAAAGGGTATACTACGAATTAAATTATCTAAATATTATTGTGGCTTTATTTTGGTCACTCAATTATTTCTTTAAATCATATATAACGTTATGTTTTTGTTTCGATATAATCATTCATCGTTAAAAAATAAACAAAATTGTCAATATGATAATTTTTTTAATGATGATATGATTTTATCTTATGATAATATGTCAGCATACTCATTATTTTGTTAATGACACATGACTAAAACAGAACCAAAATATAACGTTAAGTGTGGTTTTAAAAATAAAAGAGATGAGTGACCAAAATAGATTCAAAATAATAGTTGAGCAACTAAATGCGTAGTTTACCAAAACAAATACAGTGCACTGCTTGTTACCGATCTGAATTAAGCCTTTCGAAAATCTTCCGCTATCAATTGTTTCAGAAAAAAATATGGCTATCTCCTAACACAAACGAAGACAAGACAAAGAAATCTCAGGCTTCGATTCCATTTCTGGTGCTTTAGAACCATGGCTTCTTCTCATTTGTTCCATAATCAGAGTCTCTTCTTCTCATCTCCCTTCAAAAATTGTGGCTTATCAAATGCTCCCCCACCAAAAGTTCATTTTCAAAGAACCCCTTTTGTCAAAGCATCCAAGAAACAGCTTGAGGTCCTTCTTTTAGTTACTCTTTCTTGGTTTTGCTTTGGTTTTAAGTCGAAAGCTTATTGTTTTAGTTATTTTTTTCATGGGTTTTATTTGTTTAGATTGTATATGACCCTGATGAGAGGCTAAATAAGTTAGCAGATGAAGTGGACAAGGAAGCTCCTTTTTCAAGGCTTACTTTGTTCTCACCTTGTAAGGTAATTTCCTGCATTTTATTTGAATTTAATTGAAATCGATTTTATGTTTTGAATTGCAAGTTTGAACCATACCTTTTTTTTTTCTTTGGGTATATAGATTAATGTTTTCCTGAGAATTACAAACAAAAGGGAAGATGGGTATCATGATTTAGCATCTCTCTTTCATGTAAGTTTGTTATTTCTCTCTCTTAATTCCTACATATACGTATATATGTGTATGTTGATTGTTGATCCCCAAAGTATCTGAATTTGCTTAGCCTTTTGTTTGTGGATCCAGACAGTGAGTCTGGGGGATATAATTAAGTTCTCTTTGTCACCATCCAAAACCAATGATCGTTTGTCGACCAATGTCTCCGGTGTACCCCTTGATGATAGAAACTTGGTGAGGTTTCAATGTTTCTGCGATTTCGTTCGACGCCTCGCTGCAAGTCCTTTTTTGTTCTCTTGTGTTCCTAAATTTGTTCTTCCTTGTTGCAGATTATTAAAGCCCTTAACCTCTACAGGAAGAAAACTGGCAGTTCCAACTTCTTTTGGGTAAAGAACTCTAGCTACGTGATAAACGTTGAAATTTTACGTTTTTATCTGAATATATGTGCTTCTGCAAACTTATGGTTTATTTGAATGTATTTTTGGCTTATATTGTTTTTATTGGAATGACATGGATAGGTTCATCTTGATAAAAAGGTGCCTACTGGGGCAGGGCTTGGTGGTGGAAGCAGCAATGCAGCGACCGCACTTTGGGCAGCTAATCAGTTCAATGGTTGTGTTGCAACTGAGAAGGAGCTCCAAGAATGGTCGAGTGAGATAGGTTCTGATATTCCATTCTTTTTCTCACATGGAGCAGCATATTGTACAGGTCGAGGTGAGGTATGGTAATATTTTACCTTGTTTTTTGATTGGAAAGCACATTGTCGGGAATATTTTGACCATTTTGTATTATGGAATGAGGCCAGTTTTAGAATCCTTCTCCAATGATAACTTCATTTTTTGTGCTGTAGTTTCTCATATCCCTTCAAAATTGTGAATTTGGCATTCTAATTTATTTAATTTGCAGAGAACTAAAGCTTCCTTTGTTCCTTTAACACCTGAATTTGTCGTAATATTTATTAGGACTGGTTGTAGGACTCGTAGGCTTTGATTATGTTTTTGTGTATTTGTTTTAGAGCAAAATTTGTGCCTAGATCTGTTTTCTTACTGTAGTCTATGTTACTTGGAATTGGATGAGAGTTTCCGACGTGGACGATTATCCAACCGGGGTATGTTCAATTTCCCCCCCATGGTTTACATTGTATTTTGGAGGGTTCTTGGAGGATCATATTCTATACCAAGTCCAGATAAGCATCGGACCCATGTATTTCGAGAAAAATAGAGTCAAAGCAACATAGACTGTAGTTATTATGATCTGGCATTCGCTAACGATGCAATCTCAGTCAATCGGAATGAAATTTATCTACTCCATTGCTATACTTGCATGATTAATGAACTCTATGCTGATATGCCCAGATTGTTCAAGATATATCCCCTCCTCTTCCATTGGACATTCCAATGGTTCTTATAAAGCCTAAGGAAGCATGTCCAACAGCTGAAGTTTACAAGGTAAACTACATTAGGTCGCCAGTGAGCGAATTCTGCTCTATTTTTATCACTTGCCATAGTTTATATCTGAGAGAAATCCTGGTTTTTCAGCTTCTTCGGCTAGATCAAACAAGTAATGTTGATCCTTTGACATTGCTGGAGAAAATATCAATGAATGGAATATCTCAGGATGTCTGCATTAATGATTTGGGTACAAATACACAAAGAATCAACTGATTCCATTCGCCTTTTATTTATTTGGCAATTACTTGAGTTTGATGAATGCATAATCTGTCAAAGTTTATTCTAGGCTGATGATTTGACTCCTCTCCATGAGAGGATGAGCTTTCGGTGATATATTATTAGCATACATCAATTATGTATTAAATTATCCTTTCTTCACATCTATAGTTTAATTCGACGTGCTTAATAATAGAATCAGAGATGTATTACCTTACATGAATCTGTATTATTTGCAGAACCTCCCGCGTTTGAAGTCTTACCATCCCTTAAACGGCTAAAGCAGCGGGTAACTGCAGCTGGTCGCGGACAGTACGATGCTGTGTTCATGTCTGGGAGGTACAAGATTGTGTGGAAAATGTTTAAATTTTAATGTCCGATCCAGCATTTATTGTGAACTGTCATGCTTAGAACGAACGAGAATCTGATGTTTGTGCTTAAACAAGATTAGATAGGGAAAATGCACGGATTAGTCTTTAAACTAAGTTTCATATATATATATATATATATATATATATATATATAAAACAATGAAGATAACATATAGATTTTCAGATTGTTTATCTGTTTGAGGTTGTTTATTTCTGTTTATATCATCGGGTTCCGAAGAAAGATGGCTGAATCTATTGGTATTGCCATTTCATTCAATTATCTTGATTGCTGCTATTTGAAAACATAATGCAGTGGAAGCACCATCGTCGGAGTCGGTTCCCCGGATCCCCCACAATTTGTATATGACGATGATGATTATCGAGATGTATTTTTGTCAGGCAAGTAGTTTAACTTGAGTTTTCTTTTTATCAGCCTCATAAAGAATTGGAAAGTTGGATGTTTGAGCTTTGTTACATCTTACATGACTTGGATTCATCGTTCTTTCAACATAATTGCAGTTAATAGTTCTATAGGAATTCTTAAAATGCAGATGCGAACTTTATTGGCCGGGAAGAAAATGAGTGGTACAAAGAACTTGTTTCGACGACTGTTTCGGAACCCTCGGAAGCATCGGGAACCGTTTGAGCGATTCGACTGCTCGGATGGAACTGTTTTTGCTAGTCTATTTACTGTCTTATTACATGGACAGTATCAATTTGTGTTTATAAATATTATGAGAATATGTTAAGTTCAACCTATTGAAGATTAATGCAAATGGAAATAAAAAAGTGCTTGGGTACTTCTCTCTGAAACAATATTTATCAGCAACCAACGCATTAGCATTACATGAAGGTTCCAGTTAAATCTCAGTTTATCATAATTAAAATATTAAGCCTAATTTTATTAATAAAACTAAAAGATCAATTAATAGTCGCGTCACAATATAGTTATTTTTATAATATTTTAGATTAAAAAGATTCAACTAAAATTTGACTTGCAATGAACTATTTGAAAATATTACTCAAGTTTCGTAACTTTAAATAAAAAGTAAAATCCGAGATCTATTAATTGATCAAGTGGTCAAGAATGTTCATATTGTCACACTTTGTGTGAGTTCAAAATTCGACATTTATTTTAAATCAATACATTAAGTATTAAAATTTTTGAGTTATTTGAGTCATATTGTATAACTCAAATTTTATTTTAAATCTTTTGAATTGAATCGAAAAGTTCGAATTTTTCAAGTTGAATTTTACTGGATAATTTTTATAGTAATTACGTTGGATGTTTCTTTAATTTTTGATTTTGGATTTTTTTTATTTATTTATGTATTTACTTGTTTATCCGAATAGGTTTTCAAGTTCGCCACTCTCTTGGAGGGGGAACCGGTTCCGGCGTGGGTACCCTGCTGATCTCAAAGATCAGAGAAGAATACCCTGATCGGATGATGCTCACTTTCTCCGTCTTTCCGTCACCATAGGTTTCAGATACAGTGGTTGAGCCGTATAATGCGACGCTTTCCGTTCACCAGCTTGTTGAAAATGCGGATGAGTGCATGGTGTTGGACAATGTGGCATTGTATGATATCTGTTTCAGGACCCTTACAATATTGTTGTACCAAAATTATGATTTGTGTTGGTTTTGTATCTTGATCTTAGTATATTATTGAATACTTCCCCTGATTTTGGTTATCATGTAACAGTTGGTGATTTGAACCATCTGATCCCTGCAACCATGAGTGGTGTCACATGCTGCCTTAGATTCCCTGGTCAGCTCAACTCCGACCTCTGGAAACTTGCTGTGAACCTTATTCCTTTCCCTCGGCTCCACTTCTTTATGGTCGGATTTGCTCCTCTCACCTCACGAGGATCTCAGCATTATCGTGAGCTAACCATCCCGGAGCTCACTCAGCAGATGTGGGATGCTAAGAACATGATGTGCTGCTACAGACCCACGACACGGTCGTTATGTCACGGCCTCAGCCATGTTCAGGGGCAAGATGAGCACCAAAGAGGTTGATGAGCAAATGATTAATGTTCAAAACAAGAACTCGTCGTACTTTGTCGAGTGGATTCCGAACAATGTAAAGTCCAGTGTCTGTGATATTCCTCCTCGGGGCCTGTCAATGGCATCTACCTTTGTTGGCAACTCAACCTCCATTCAGGATATGTTCAGACGAGTGAGCGAGCAATTCACCGCTATGTTCAGGAGGAAGGCTTTCTTGCACTGGTACACTGGTGAAGGAATGGATGAAATGGAGTTCACCGAGGCCGAGAGCAACATGAACGGCCTTGTATCCGAATATCAACAATACCAGGATGCAACAGCCGACGAGGAACTTGAATACGAGGATTGAGCTTGATCATGTCTTTGATTTTATATACGTGTAAATGGAAATCCTTACAGACTGCAGGTCAATGGGTTTATTTTAATCTTTTCCTTTTTGGGTTAGAGAACATATTTATTTTTAATCTATTATTGTATTTCAGTTTTTGTTAAAACTCGAATTAATTTTCCTTCTAATTCATTAATATTTTTATTTTTTCAGATCCTTCTATTTTCATAGCCATTAACACAAGAAGTGAGTCCAAAAAATAAGAAGATAACAATTAAAAAAAATGTGATTTTAAAGATTAAATTGACATAATATTAAAACGTTAAAATTTAATCTTTAAAATTAGGATAAAATAAAAAAAATATATAAATATTGATGACTAAATTTATTATTATACAAATTCTACTAACCAACTATTACGCCATATTTTTAGATGGTAATGTACCATATACCAATTTTGTTATTCATGGTTGAAGACTAAGAAAAGATTTTGAAGTCAGTGGACTATTTGCGTATTTTAACCAAAACTTTATTTGCAGACCCACTCCACAAGCACAGTAAAATTAATTTCAGCAAATCGCGACACCTTCACCTCTCTAATTTTCTACAACATTCAAATTCACTGATCCTTCCGATACCGATATTGTACGAGAAACCATGGCTTCAGGTCTCTCCTGTTCTCTTTCTTTTTCTTCCATTCAAAATTTGTTTTTGTATTACTAGCTTCGTTTTTTTAAATAAAAATTAGTTTAACTGATCGGTTTTTGGGAATTGGGCAGATGCGGATATGGAAGATTACGGATTTGAGTACTCCGATGAGGAGCCTGAGGAACAAGACGTTGATATTGAGAATCAATATTACAATTCCAAAGGTTTTTTTTCATCCATTTTTTTGGCATATTATTTCCTAATCTCTGTTTTGATATGGTTATGATCAAGAATTGTTTCAGTTTTACGTATAATACATTTATACTTCAAAATTTTACTTCCATTAGAGTTAGAGTACACCTTTGGAACGTGGTTGTGAACTGCTGTTAGGGTTTATGCCTATAATACGTTTATATACTTCAAAATTTTACTTCCATTCGAGTTACAATACACCTAACTTTACTAATGTTATTATTATGTTTTTTCACCAACGTTTCTTTATCTAATCCTCATTTGAGTGAGCATATGTTCTGTTAAGATCATTTTACCATTGTAACTAGTGTACTTATTATGCATGTGGGTGTGGATTTGCTTTTTCACACTGTCCTTTTGATTAATCAATATTGATATATCAGATACTGATAAGTCCCTAAATGGTATCTCCTATCCCATACAGTAGTGGTGGATGAGGGATCAGGGGCCAATTCTGTTTGGTTAAATGTGTAAAACCTTGTTGTTAGTTGACATTATTGATTTCACTTTTTATCGCTTTTTCTTTTTGCGTTTTTGGTTATCAAAGGTTTGCTAGAAACAGACCCTGAAGGAGCGCTTGTTGGTTTTTCTGAAGTGGTTAGCATGGAGCCTGAGAAGGCTGAGTGGTGAGTTCTCTGGAATTGACCTTTTTGTTTGTAACTTCAGGTATATTATTGTTATTACCTAGCATTTCTTTAATTGCTGTCAATGCTTTCTTGCTTTCCTTTTGCTAAATTTTCTTATGCTTTTGGCACATGCTAGCTACAATATATTATTTAGGAGCATATGCTACTGTTCCCTTTCCACTATGGATGGACTTCTCTCTTACGTCAACTTTACCAAAGAACTCTGTTATATAAATAGATTCTTGCAACCTTGCCGAATGCGGTTACTGTTTTATCTCTCCATAAAAAAAAACAATTGTCTTATTCACCAAAAAATTATGTATTTGGTTTGAGCCTTATCCATGTACAATGTGTGCTGATACTTCCTCTGCTAGGGGATTCAAAGCTCTGAAGCAAACTGTAAAGATCTATTACCGTTTAGGGAGGTATAAAGAAATGATACTCTTACCGGGAGATGCTAACGTACATCAAATCAGCAGTGACACGAAATTACAGTGAAAAATGTATAAACAATATTATGGATTTTGTTTCTGGATCAGCTAGTCAAAATTTTGATCTCCTGCAAGAATTCTATCAAACCACTCTAAAGGCCCTTGAAGAGGCAAAGAATGAGGTTAGATAGTATCTAATCTACAATGTCATAGCTTTGACATTTGTGTCAAGCTTTGCTTTATTGCTTCTTGTCATGCAGAGACTCTGGTTTAAGAAAATTCTATACCTTTGGCATTTGTATCAAGCTCTGGTATATTTCTTCTTGTCATGCAGAGACTTTGGTTTAAGACAAATCTAAAGCTTTGCAAGATCTGGTTTGATATGGGTGAGTATGGGCGAATGAGCAAGGTATCTTCTCAAAACATTTTTAAGTTCATTTATCCACGACATAGAATGTTAAAAAATAATCAGCTAGTATATTTCACTATCAGATTTTGAAGGAACTTCATAAATCTTGTAAAAGGGAAGATGGTACAGATGATCAAAAAAAGGGAAGTCAGCTTCTGGAGGTATATGCAATTGAAATTCAAATGTATACGGAGACAAAAAACAACAAAAAGCTCAAGGTAAATCCATTTGGGACGGTCCTGGATTATTTTAAAGCATGGTTGAATACTTTTTTTTTTAATAGGAATTGTAGGCCTCATTAAAAACCCCCTTCTTGAATAAGGAACTTATAATGAGTTCCTTCATCAGAGGAAGGAGGAAAAGAGTGCCTTAAACTTCATTAATGAAAATACATAAGATTACAACAAGAAGATAAGCCCCTTACAACAATTTGAAAATCCCAACATAAAATACCCCTAAGACACACTGGAATTAGCCAATGGCGGATTTAGCCAACCCATTAGCCTCAATATTGGCTGTCCTAGCAACCCATCTAATAACACCCTCAACTTCTTTTAGCTTAATTGTTATGTTCCTTACAAGAATGACAAAAATCTGAGGGCAGAAAGTTCCATTCTTAACCCAATCCACTGCCAATTTGCAGTCTGATTCTAACAACAAACGACCATTAATACCTCCTTTCACTGAATCAAAGAAAATTAAGCCCTTCTGAATAGCCCTTAGCTCCATCATAATAGGTGGACCTGGACCCGTGGCCTCCTTAAAAGATCCTAGAATAAGACCTTCCTCATCTCTTAGAATACCCGCAACTCCACTGCTGTTCCAATCAGAATTTGTAGCTGCATCCACATTCAATTTTACAAAGCCCTTAGGAGAGGGGGACCAAGGAATTGTAGTAACAATCGATTTGTTGAGAGGAAAGCATGAATCTCCAAGAGAAGGGTCCCCGATTAGAGAATCCATTGAAATAACAGAATCTGCAAACTTAGCTGAGAACCAAGATGCAAGTCGTACTCTTGCTAGGAAAAATAGATTAAGATGGTCAAACTTCCCTCTATCAAAAACAATATCATTTCTTACTTTCCAAACAGTCCAAATAACAACGGCAGGAATGAACTTCCAAATAGCAGACCTAGGATTTAGATCTTCCCAAGCTTGAAGAAACTTCTGCGCATTTGTATGAAAAACCACAGAAAGACTCCAATACTGCACAAATTTGTTCCAAAGTGACCACACAACTGAACACGAGAAAAGTAAATGAGAAGAAGATTCAACCTCCAAATTACATAGAGGACAAGAAAGATTTGTTATACCCGTAACCCCTCTCTTAACCAGTTCAGACCTCACTGGCAGTTTTTGAAGAACTACCTGCCACATGAATACCTCGACTCTTGGTGGCACCAGACCTTTCCACACAAATTTCTTCCAAACATAATCCTCCTTCTGAGCCAAAGAACAAGTCTTCACACATGAATTAGCAGAATAGACACCAGTTCCGTTTCCTTTCCAAATCAGACCATCGATTGCCTCTTTAGACAGACAAAAATTAGAAATGATAGCCATCAGGTTAGCCCACTGTTCAAATTCCCAATCGGCTAAGCTTCTCCTCAACTGAATATTCCAGATCCATCCCAAAGAATTGAACTCGCCAAATTCAATCAGTTTTCCAAACTGGTTTGTAGAGATTGCGAACAGCCTCGGAAAAGAAACCTTAAGAGGGCAGTCCATTGCCCATTTGTCCTGCCAAAACTGAATAAATTGACCATTCCCAACTCCTAGTCTGAACATGCTGCGGAAATAGCAACCAAAAGAGTCTTCTTTAAAATAAGAATTCACCACCGAGCTCCAAATCCAAGAAGCTTGAGCTGGGATTTTGCTATTGAACAATAAAGAAAAAGGATCAATATTGTATTTTGAACAGATCATTCTCCTCCAAACAGCATCCTTGTCATTAGCGAATCTCCAAGACCATTTCCCCAATAGTGCTCTGTTCATATTGCTAATATTTAACACTCCTAAACCACCAGCCTCCTTTGGCTTGCACACGTTAAGCCAACTAACCCAATGAATCTTATTTTTCTCCGCTCCACCTCCCCATAAGAACTTAGACATGATTGAGTTGAGTTTAGAAGTTACGGATGATGGAATTTTGAATATAGACAAGTAGTAAGTAGGAAGAGAACAGAGAACCGATTTAATCAAAACTAATCTCCCTGCCAAGGAAAGGGTGGCAGCTTTCCAACCTGCTAGTTTGTTGTTAAATTTTGAAACAACCGGATCCCAAAGAGAGGTTGAATTCCGTGTTGCACCAAGCGGCAGACCTAGATAATCAGAAGGAAATTTCCCCACTGCACAGCCAATAGACGACGCCCACTCCTCCACCTCCTCTGTAGCCGTATTAACACCAAATAACTTGCTTTTCTTAAGATTCAACTGCAGACCAGACATAACTTCAAACACTCTTAAGACCCTTTTAACATTTGAAATCTCCATTTTCGAAGCCCCACAGAAAATAATTAGGTCGTCTGCAAATTGCAGATGAGATAAGTTGAAAGCAGTCTCATTCCTCCCAATATGCAGACCAGAAAACAATCCATCAGAGACAGCCTTTAAGAGCAAGACATTTAGGAGTTCCCCAACTAAGTTAAAAAGCAAGGGCGAAAGAGAACAGCCCTGGCGGAGACCCCTTGCCATAGGAAATTCCTGAGAAGGTACCCCATTTATCAAAACTGAAATAGAAGCAGTAGTAACACATTGTTTTATCCAACTTCTCCATTTAGAACCGAAACCCATTTTCTCCATAACCTTAAAAAGAATAGACCAATCCACAGTGTCGTATGCCCTTCTAAAATCCACTTTAAACACACATCCTTTGAGTCCTTTTTTCCTCCAAAAATCAATCCCCTCATTGGCTATAAGAGAACAATCCAGAATTTGACGACCTGGAATGAAAGCAAACTGCATAGGGCTCATTACATCAGAAATGCAATTCCTTAATCTCCTCGAAAGACATTTTGAGAGGATCTTGTACAAACCTCCTACAAGGCTTATAGGTCTATAGTCATCTAATCCACCAATATTGGCCACCTTGGGGATAAGAGTAATGAAAGTATGATTTACTCCATGTTCCCAATCTTTCCCTAAATAAAAGTTATGAAAGAATTTCAGAATATCAACCTTAAGAACAACCCAAAATTTCTTGAAGAAGCCCATATTAAAACCATCCGGGTCGGGAGCTTTGTTGCTATCACATGATTGTATAGTCTCCCATATTTCTTCCTCCGTGAATTCTTTTTCCAGAATATTCCTTTGCTCCACTGAAATTTTTGAAAAATTCATCTTCATATCTTCTACTTCCAAAGTAGAACTAGAGTTGTAAATTCCAAAAAAATGATCTTTGACACAAGCTTTGATGACAGATGGATCTTGAGTTATCTCTCCATTGACATTCAAAGCATTCATGGAATTCCTCTTTCTCCTAATCAACGCACAAGTATGAAAAAATCTTGTATTGCGGTCCCCTTCTTCCACCCATCTAGCTCTCGATTTTTGAAACCATATTTTTTCTTCAATCTTATACAACCTCCATAATTCTGATCTCATATTGTTCAAATCTGATCCTCTGTCCCAAACATATGTACCTTGCCTCTGCTGCAAGTTCACCTCTTCCAAGTGAATCCTCTTTTCTAAATCTGTAATCTCTAC
Organism: Hibiscus syriacus; assembly: GCF_006381635.1. NCBI lineage: Eukaryota > Viridiplantae > Streptophyta > Magnoliopsida > Malvales > Malvaceae > Hibiscus > Hibiscus syriacus. The sequence goes on from NW_024062667.1 coordinate 26,538, forward strand.
AGAAGGAAAATGGTCTCTCTTCCCCGCCCATTGTTTGATCGACAGTTTAGTAGATTTCAGGATAGATAGAATTCCTGCTTTCCTCTGATCAGACTTGCATTCTTTAACAGTAGACTCAACTAAATTCTGGAAACCGTCCTCTTCCATCAAATAATTAAAGAGTTTGAAAGGTTTCTTCCCCCAACTGACCCCCTCATTCTCCAGAAAAACAGCATTATGATCTGACACTGACCTTGGCAACAAGTATTGTGTAACATCAGGAAATGCTTCTAGGAAATGAACATCAACGAGGAACCTGTCCAGTCTAACATAGGTGGGTAAATCCTGGTTGTTACACCAAGTGAATCTGCCCCCATGTAAAGGTAAATCAATTAACCCTGTATGTTGCAGAAATTGGCTGAAAATTCTTATTGAACTTCTGTTTGGAGCTCTCCCCACCTTCTCTTCTTCAGAAAGATGCACATTAAAATCACCTCCCACACATAAAGGGATATTCAGTCCACAAATAAAAACAGCTAACTCTTCAAAGAAGCTTGCTTTCTCTTCTTCAATACTAGGCCCATAAACATTAATAAAACCACACCTAAACTGTGAAGTTCGAAACTTTCCAAAAACTGCAATAAACCTTCTGTTTATAATAAGGTTGTCAACTTCAAAAGAGCACTCATCCCAGCAACTCAATAGCCCTCCAGAAGAACCCACTGCTGGAGATTCTGCAAAACCTTGAAGAGTATTCAAACCACTTCTCCTTAGAAATTGTCTCTGAACCTTCTCCACTTTTGTTTCTTGCAATAGAAGAAGAATAGGACGTCTCTTTAAAACTAGATTTTGAACAGCTCTGTGTTTTTCCTTCCTTCCCAAACCCCTAACGTTCCACGTAATAATGGCTAATTGAAATTTCATCATGATTCAAATAAGTATTAGAAAATCCAATAAACACCGAAAATCAAACCAGCCTCAAATCCTCCTCCAACTATTAGAATACTTTATTTCTTGATTTACCGTGTAAAGTAAGCTACTTTTTTAATTTAAAATCATGTACCCTTTTCAGCCTATTATAGAAAGAACTCGTGGGCTGGGGGGGTATTTCTCAAACATCAATCCCAATTTTTGTAGTTGCACTCCTTCCTTCTTGTAGAATCAATTCTACTTTTTTAACCAATGCCTTGTGCTTTTGTCTCAAACTGGATTTTATTATATCTATCCTGCCCCACCACCATAATTTCCTTTTATTTGTTCTTTAAAGGAATCATGCGTGGATCAATAGCAGGAGCATTAGTTGATTCTAATACTGATTTACATAAATGTTCACTACTGTTTGACCTCAATTTCATGCGTAGATCACTACCTTTCTGCCCTTAGTTAATACTGAATTGTGACCTTTCGAAGTATAAATTATTCTTTTATAATCCTATGTTTGAAAAAAATATCAAAATTATTTGGACATCAATATTAGGTTACGAATGATGACTTCCTTTGTTTTCTACCACGAATGAAGAGTTAAATCAAATATAAATTTTAGAAATGTTTGTACCAAAAAAAATGTAAATTTTAGAAATGTTTGTACCAAAAATGAAAATTTTAGAAATGTTATGGAATAATTAGGATCCACCTATAAGGCCAGAGAGAGAGTGAGGGAAGCTTAATCCCTTAATCCAGGCTTTTCTTTAATGCAGGTTTTTATGCTACACATATTTTGATGCTTCAAAACTCCCTTTGAGTTTTGTGAAGGACTATAAGTATAAATATAGTTATCTATGATTATTTCGGTATATGAACTTTTGCAACTGCTAATGCAACCTTTCAAGAAAAAAAGAATATCCTAAAAGTTGTATGTACGTGATATTATTGCTAACCCTCTTTGATGGATATTTGTAACTTTATTATATTTTAGTTAATAGCTTAAGAACTAACCTTGATAATGTATGACAATTGTTTTACAAAGTTATATGGTTTATCTCTGGGGTTTGGTCTTATACTGCGGTTTAGCTGAATCTGAAGTGTTGGATTATGCAGCAATTATACCACAAAGCACTTGCTATCAAATCTGCCATACCTCATCCACGGATCATGGGAATAATTCATGAATGTGGTGGCAAGATGCATATGGCCGAGTGCCAGTGGGCTGAGGCAGCAACAGATTTCTTTGAAGCTTTCAAGAACTATGATGAAGCTGGGAATCAGAGACGCATTCAATGTCTTAAGTATGATGGCTGTTCCTACTTTTTCTTCTCTATGCATTTTTCTTATTTTCAATTTGAAATGTACTCCTCTTCCCTCTCTCTCTCATCAGTATTATAACAGTAAAGCTTTGACATGATAGCCGAAGCTGTTTATCCATTCCCTGGTTCCTTGGGAGCATCTGATCTAACCCTACTACGGCACTAGGGTGGTCCAAGCATTTGAATAACATTTCTCTAAACATGTCTGAAGTGGCTACTTTGAGGAAAAATGTTCAGTTACAAAAATTAATGTAGTAAATAATTAATTGCCACAGTAGGAGACTAGGCGTAGAAGGTTAAGGATGAATTGTGGAGAATGCTCAACATGTGGAGGAGACTAGGAGAGCAAAAATGAAAAAGAAAGTAGGGATAGACAAAGCAAGAATTGAATGAGAAAAAAATCCAAAAGAGCACAAATCAAACTGATGGGCAAGGGTTCTGAACAGGAAGAAAGAGAAAATAAGGCCGTGGATGCCTTCTATAAATGCCTAGTTTCCCCTCCTTTACCCAATTAGATAAATTTTCAAATTGATCTTTCTAACTTGTGTCCCTTCTAGATACCTTGTTGATATTTTATGTGTTGCTTCCAGATACCTTGTTCTGGCTAATATGCTTATGGAATCCGAAGTTAATCCTTTTGATGGGCAGGAAACAAAGCCGTGAGTTCTTTTATATCCCTACTATCTCTCTTTTTCTCTCTCTATAATATATATTTGCATGGACGTGTGTGTGTGTGTGTACCAACTGATTGCTATACCGACAGGTACAAAAATGACCCTGAGATTTTGGCAATGACCAATCTTATAGCAGCCTATCAACGAAATGAAATAATAGAGTTTGAAAAGATCCTTAAGGTTTGTGCAATGCTGTTGTGATACATATCACCATTTGCATCTCTTTGCTTTCCTTCTTATTAAGTTCGGAACCCTTTTATCTCCTTTAGAGTTTTTAACTTTGATATCCACAGAGTAACCGAAGGACAATCATGGATGATCCATTCATCAGAAATTATATCGAAGATCTATTGAAGAATGTGAGAACTCAAGTGCTACTTAAGCTTATAAAACCAAATACAAGAATCCGGATCCCTTTCATATCAAAGGTGAAAGCTAAAGTTCTCCTTTCTAGCCAGTCGCGTCAAATGTTTGTTCTTTTTAATTACTGATACAATAAGCATTTTTGGCTTGACCTTTTTATATGATAAACTAAGGATTTTTTTTTTAATTTATAATATATCATTCAACTCCTTGAGCTTTCAATATTCAGGAACTCAATGTGCCAGAAAAAGATGTCGAGCAGTTGTTAGTTTCCTTGATCTTGGATAATCGCATCGAGGGGCATATTGATCAAGTGAACTGGCTGTTGGAGCGCAGTGACAGGTCAGTTCTGTTCCTTATCGTTTACTAATATACTAGTTGCGGTTGAAAATGAACCAATGTTGGTGTGATTCGACTTGTACTTATGTTGCCAGATCAAAGGGCATGAAGAAGTATACGGCTATAGATAAATGGAACACGCAGCTTAGATCCCTTTATCAAGTCTTCAGCAACAGGGTTTCCTGAGATTGCGAGTATGGTTATTTGATATCGGGTGCTACCGTATTCTTTTCATCAGTTTTTGAGGTAACGGTAATATGCTTTCTCAGTTCTCATCTCAGGTGATCTAGAAAAGCAATTCTGGAAAAGAGGATCACATACCTATGGTTTGCCAGCAAAGTTTTACTTTTGTTCAATGCCATAAACATAAGAACATACCGAAAATGGGTTTCTTTGGATAGTTGAGAAAAATTTAGAAAATGAGTGTAGAGGTGGATGAACTGCTAAACAAAAGTTCAAAACACAGTTTTTTTTGTCTCTTTATGGTTGGAAATATTGATTTTTAATCCTAGGATAAATTTTAGATCTAACAATGTGTATGATTATATTGAATGTCATACTTTATATTATTGGATTTATGTTGGATTTATTGAGTCTAAAATTCAAGTAAGGTTTAAAAAAGAAGAGGCTGCAATTGGTTGAAATTGGAAATATTATGTTTTTCATAACAAATAATGTAAATTGCATATTTATTTCAATTTAGGAAATCACTGTCAAGAAACTCATGTAACATTCTTGGTTGTAATCGAAATTATTATTAATTGTGTAACTTTTAGAATAGATAGGATAATATTTTTTGTTAAAACTTGTCGTAGTGTGACATTCTCGGTTGTAATCGAGATTTTTTACCAATTGTGTAATTTTTTAGGGTAAACAAGATAATTTAAGTTCAAATTCATCACAAATTAATCTTATATTTCCTCACCACACAAGGTCAGAAAATAAATACTCGTTTATTTGGTGTGTCCATCTTGGTCATTGATTATTTAAGAGCTTTTTGGTGGTCCAATTTGCTTCTAAAACTTTAGTTGTCATACAATAGTTCTTGTAAGTTGATATGGAATTCTTTTCCTACTATGATTGAGAATGGTTATATGAAGGTTTGTGGGGGGACCTTGGGACATAAATGCAAAGGAAGAATGGGTAATGTTCCAAGAGAGTAGACAGCCTGTGTTGTTGGGTTGGCCAACGCCTGGACAATGATAACTCTCCTTCTCTTACCATCATTTATGTTCTGCCAGCCCCACTCCCAAAATTTCAACTTCTCATATTCTACTAATCTTTACAAGGGTTAATAAATCCAATTCTCTCATTTAAACTATGACTCTTATTTCAAATTGGTCCATTGAACATTGCAAATTCATCTTCAAAATATGATCTCCATTCATATTGGTTTCCAAACTTTTGAATGCTCCAATTTCACCCCTAAACTTTGAATGATTTCGGGGGACATTATTGAAACTTTCAAAAGATAAGGGACCAATTTAGAATGAGAGTTGTAGTTTGGGGATGAATTTGAAATGTTTAAAAGTTCGAGGATCAATTTATAATAAAAGGATGAAATTGGAATATTTAAAACTTTCGGGATCAGTATAAAACGAATGATATGTGATTTAATGAGCTCTACAATTTTAACTTTAATAATGTATTATTATCATACCGCCTTCTGATATTTTTGTGGCTCAAGGTCAAACTTAAAAATTAAACCCTTGATAATAAGTACTATAAAATTAAATTTTAAGAGTAGATAAAAATAAGTTAATTTATTTATAAATTATTTTTTAACACTCAACAAACTATCTCATAAATATATCAAATTTCAAATTAAAAAGATCTTAAAAATGTATTTTTTTGGAGGAAGGAAAAAAAGCACTAATATATTTGTACATAATTTTTAAATGCAAAATTACTAATAATATTATTTACATCAATATTGTATAACATATTATTTTAATACATAAAATGACCAAATTATTCAACGTTTCTTGTGACATTGACGATTTCAAGTAATTTTTTCAACAATTTTAACTTTAAAAATTTCCTTCAACATATACAATTATCATTGACATAGTTAAGAAGATTCGACAAACAATAGAAACATTAAGTAACAATCTGAAAATTTAATAAACTTAAGAATTCTAAATGCTGACATTAATTTTTTTTGGCAAAGTAAAAAAATTATATGATTAATGTCAGACAAATGAAAAAAAAATGTTCTTAAATTTATATATTTTTTGTAATTTATTATTATTTATAAATTTTAAACTTTCAAAAAAAAGTAAAGATCTAAAAATATTATCTAATTATTTACATATATTTTTATAAAAAAATCTATAACTATAAAAAAAATAACTAACTCTAAATTATACATCTTAGTAACAAACTCTCCCTTGTCCAATCAAACGACAATCCTAATTATTATTTAATTCGTTAATAATTAATAAAATTTTATACTATCACCAATAATTCGTTTTTTTTATTAAACCAATAATTCAGCAATAATTCCTTTTTTTATTAAACCAATAATTCGTTTTTTTATTAAACCAATAATTAGTTAGTTTAATAGAATGTGATACTAAATTCTTTAAACAAATCACCTTTATATTAAACTTTATAGTATCTGATCCAGATTAATCAATTAATAAATTGGTTAGTAATAGTTATTGGAAAAAATATATACTACTAATTCATAAAATGTTGATCAGGTAAGTAATTCCTAGATCCGTACTTCGTGGGTAAAACTAGAGATGTTCAAATTTTAGTTTTAACCGAATTAATTGATTAAACTGAAATTTTTTAGATGATCGATCAGTTAATTTTAGATTCGATCAATTAATGATTAATGTTTTTTTCAAACTTTAGTTATCAATTAATTTAATTCGAAACTTGTTAATTAAACGAAAATGTTAAATGTTAAATATTTAATATTATATATTATTTATATACTACTTAAACTTAGCTTGGTTTATTCGGTTTGGTTAATTCAGTTAAATGTTAATTATTTAATATATTATATATATTAAATAGAAGAATTATAATTTATCTTGGTTAATTCTAAGACTGATCGAATTAATTGAACTTTGTTTGGTTTTAAAAAAAATTCAAAAATACTTAGTTTAATTAACAGTTAAAATAATTTAATTAATAAATTTTGAATAATTTGATTCCAACAGGAAAAATAAACCAACTACTAACCCAATTTCCCATTTCTGCATAAACGAAAAAAAGAGATAAAAAATAAATTTTGTCCAATTGCAGCAGCAGCGCACATGACGACGACGACGATACGATCATCAAAGTCTTTTAATTCGATTTCCCCTCGCCCCCAATTTTTCCTCATAATTCCTCTCTATTTATTTTCTCCTTCTTATCCAATCATCCAAGTCTAATAAGCATATTCTTTTCTTTTTTTCTCTCTTAATTACATTTTCATTAGTTAATCTTATTGATTAATGATGTAGATAATGCAAATACAATAGTACTTTTACTCGCATTTAAAACGTTGAATTTTGACTGTTGGGTGATATTTCTTAACTCTTTAAGCCTCTTCTTAACTCTAGTTAAATCAAATCAAGTTCCAAACTTAATTTGTTATTCTGGATGATTCTTGAGTATCTGGAATCAGCAAAGTTTATGGACTCTGATTGTCTTCCTTGATTTTGTCTCTAGTTTGGGTGATTAATTTAAAACATATGTTCTTTTTCTTAATAACAACAGAATTATGTGGTAGTAATTCGTTTGTTTATTTCAGTTTAGTAATTATTAGTATTATCATACATAAAGTTGGTAGAAAGGAATTGTTTTTGTTTTAGCTGAATAGACTTGATTCCTGCTGCTAGGGAATCGATCGTTTGAAGAAAAACAGTGAAGCCTCTGCAAATTTTCAGGTTGATAGCCTATTTGGCTGTTCTGTTCTACTTATTTGGGATGCACCCTTTTTATGGTTCTTCATCATATGACTGCTCTGATGTTTGAGGATGTTAAATCATATAATTTCAATGGCCATTGTTTTTTATCTTCCCTCCGTTCTTCAACTTCCTTCCCTTTTTCCTTTTGTTGTTTTAAAAGTTTTCCAACATTACTTCTGCTACAGGTTTTAGTGTCTCTTATGTGTTTTCTCTTTTATGATTCACGTTTGTGTAAATCGAATGACAAAGATGTTGATATCTGTTTCAGTAGTAGAACAAGGTTCAAGCCATATAGTTAAAAAAGGCATGAGTCAACCGAAAATCAAGCGTCGTGTGGGTAAATATGAGGTGGGAAGAACTATTGGGGAGGGGACATTTGCTAAAGTGAAGTTTGCAAGAAATTCTGAGACAGGAGAACCCGTGGCACTTAAGATCCTTGATAAAGAGAAGGTTCTCAAGCACAAGATGGCTGAACAGGTTTCTTTTGATCCATTATTTTCCTCTCTTTCTCCATGGTTTGAGAAGGAATTTTGTATGTTTTTAGTTTCTTTTCTTCCATTTAACATTGGTAAAAACCTCATCAATTCTTCTATTTTCATAGTTTGTCAATGCTATTGTAATCATATTGTAGGAAGTTCAGATATCATATCAGATTTCTTAGACTTTTTTCTTCTTGTTTTCGCAGATCAAGCGTGAAATAGCAACAATGAAGTTGATAAGACATCCGAATGTTGTCCGTTTATATGAGGTTTCTCTTTCTCTCTGTTTGTTCTTGGTTGATTATGTACCATGTACTCGTATTCCCTTTTCTCCTTGTTTTCATTAGAGTATGTTGTGATTTATAATGCAAAATTTATATTTCTTAATGGTGGGTTGGGGACTTGTAAACAAAGTCTTCCTTCTTAATTTCGGTCTTTAGAAGTAATATGGGTGGCGTTATCTTTATCCAACCTTGAACATTATATGAAAATTTTTGGAATTCATCGTATGTTTATTAATTTTGAACATAAAACCAGTGTTGGCATCTGAAACAACTATTTTATTTGTAGCCTGCATATGTACGTTTGTGAACTGTCTGCAGAAATAATCACCCAGTTTAGATATATAATTGAGATGAAAGAAAAACTATTTTGATAACCAATCTCTTGCAATGCCTATGTGGAACTTTTTTCTTTCTATCTTTACATGGTTTATCCTGCTGTCTGATCTTTATAACTAGTTAATGATACTTTGTGCTCTTCTGTGTGTTTGTTATCGAAGAAAAGCAGACCAAGCAACAAGCTTTAAAATTTTTATCAGATCATTTTGTATGATTTTGTTCAGGTAATAGGAAGCAAGACAAAGATATTTATTGTTTTGGAGTTTGTCACCGGGGGAGAGCTCTTTGACAAAATTGTGAGTTGGTGAATCTTGACATCCTAAATACTAATATATTTTTCTAGTATCAACAATGCTAATATATTTGCAGCTTGCTATAACTGTAGCTAACCACTACCTGGTGAAATTTCTTCCCATTCACATGCCTTTAACCATCTATTAATTCTGAAGGTAAACAATGTACGGATGAGAGAAGATGAGGCACGGAGATACTTCCAGCAGCTCATTAATGCTGTTGATTATTGCCATAGCAGGGGTGTTTACCATAGGGACCTTAAGGTATTTAACTTAGAACCCTTTAGGTTGAATTTGTTTATACTTTCATACATTTGTCTACATGCATGCATGTTATGCTGTTAGGAAATTAAGTTCCTTTAAACTTTATTGTGATCTTTTTGCAGCCTGAAAATCTGCTGTTGGATGCTTACGATAACCTCAAAGTTTCTGACTTTGGATTGAGTGCACTATCTCAGCAAGTCAGGGTAATTTGCTGCCTTTTCTTTTTCCTTCTAATGCTGGGTGATTATTAAACTTCTATACTTGAATGCTTAAGCATTCTTGAGTCCTCAACCTTTTTCCTTTGAACTATGAAGTCATATAAAGGGTTATGGAATTGTAAACCAGTAATGTTGAATAGAAGGATTAAACTGTATAAGGAAATGTATGCTAGCCTGCTTAGTCAAAACTATAGATATTCTGTTGTCCGTGCTATTTATCTGCTTATTGGGCAAGTATTTTAAACTCCCTAATCCTGATGTAACCGATTCAGTAAATGTGCAGGACTTGTTCCATCTCTTTTTATCTTTGATATCTTTTAGAACAATACGAAACATTTCTAATCGAAAGAAGAATTTGTAGGAAGATGGTCTCCTTCACACTACCTGTGGGACACCAAATTACGCTGCTCCTGAGGTGTTGTAAATTGTTAAATCACATTAATTTTCTTCTAGCATTTGCAACTTCGAAACCCTTTTATTAACAATTTTATGTCTTCCTATATAGGTCCTTAATGATAGAGGTTATGATGGGGCAACCGCAGACCTCTGGTCGTGTGGCGTGATACTCTTTGTGTTGCTTGCAGGGTACTTGCCTTTTGATGATTCTAATCTTATGAACTTGTATAAGAAGGTTAGCATTTCCTAGTTGCATGTTACAGTTATTCAGTGTTTTCATTGCCTGTTTTTACTCTCATTTCTCCGAATTTGCAGATTTCAGTGGCTGAATTTACTTGCCCCCCTTGGCTATCTTTTAGTGCGATGAAATTGATAACTCGAATCCTCGATCCAAACCCAATGACCGTAAGTTATTATACTCGACTCCAACATCATGTAAACTAAATTCTATGTGGATTTAATAGGATGAGGGGATAAAACAATCCTATACTTCACGTCATGAAGTTCTGAATTTGGCCCCTTTTGTGGCAAGTAATTAAAGATTGTATATTTGTGCAAGTTAGGCCTTTCATGCATGCAGCCATGCATATTTATGTGTACATATCTCTTTCTTGCGTTGCAGCGCATCACCATTCCTGAAATTTTGCAAGACGAATGGTTTAAAAAAGATTACAAACCTCCTGTGTTCAAGGAGAAAGACGATACTAATTTAGATGATGTAGAAGCTGTATTTAAGGATTCTGAAGTAAGTGGATGAAACATAGGCATAAAAATGCTGCTATAGCTGATGCTTCTTAACATTTTTTTATTAATAACTCTATTTTGTTGGTTTGTAACAGGAGCACCATGTAACAGAAAAGAGAGAAGAACAACCAACAACAATGAATGCTTTCGAGTTAATTTCCATGTCGAAAGGGTTGAACCTTGGGAATCTGTTTGATGTAGAACAGGTTTGTATTTTAAAACTCTTTTCCATGTCGAGTGTTGACTATGGTTATGTTCAATTTTTTCCATGTATTTAGAGGGGCCTTGGAGGGTCATATCTCCATACATGTATTTCTTTGATAAACAAAGAATTACGAGATTTTAGAGAGGAAATGAGAGAAGAAACTTATGAGTAAAACTCAAAGAATTACAACCAATAGAAACAAGTAGAATTACCAACTACTACTTGCTCTAGTGAAACGAGACATTAGGTCTTTAAGCAAGGTCATGGCTTCGGTTCCTGGGTCAAACTTTAAAACATTGTAATTACGAAAATTGAGTTTCATATTAAAATTAACTGTTTCATTTTCTGCAGGGATTTAAGAGAGAAACAAGGTTTACATCAAAATGTCCTGCTAATGAGATTATACACAAGATCGAGGAAGCAGCAAAGCCTCTGGGATTTGATGTACACAAGAAAAACTACAAGGTGAGAAAACTTTACACATTGCTATAAATGTAACCAGGGATGGATCCAAGGGGTGGGTGGGGCAGTTGTCTCCCTAGAAGTTTCAAATTCTCATATATTTTAGATATTTTCTCTTGATAATATGTTTTTGTCCCTCTAGAATTTTATAAGTTCACCCCTAACATAAAATCATACGTCTGTCCTGAATGTAACTATTGGAATCTTTACTTCGAGTTTGTTTATTTCTTGTTCTTTCCTTTTTGTGCGTAGATGAGACTTGAGAACGTGAAAGCCGGGAGGAAAGGAAATCTTAACGTAGCCACGGAGGTATAGCTTACAGAAACATTTTATTCATTTTTGGGCTTACATTCTGTACTTATAAAACTCTTACTATGTCAACCAGATATTTCAAGTGGCACCTTCTTTACATATGGTCGAGGTGCGGAAGGCTAAGGGTGATACCTTGGAGTTCCATAAGGTACCACTTCATTCATCTTTCATTAAAATTTCATTACACGTTAGATACGAGTGTCGGATACGAATACTTGGACAAAAGACGAGTCGGAACAAAGTAGGTTAGAATAAATTATGGTGGCCATTAAAGGCTTGCTTTGTTTTTGGTCTGCAGTTCTATAAAAACCTTTCGAGCTCGCTCGATGATGTTGTTTGGAAAAGTGAGGAGGACATGAAAGAAGTGAAGTAAAACCAATGGTTTTCTTATGTGTATGGGCTGTAAGATTAAGCAGACATGCTTCTTCCCCCCATTGTTTTCCATGTTATTAGTGTCGGAAAACATGGATGATTCCCATGGGGCCTGCTTTACCCATGTATGCTGTAATATCAATATTTGGAAAAGAAAAACAAATGTCGAGTTTTCATTTTTGTGGTAGTTTTTTTTATTTTCTTAAAATTAAGGTCCTAATTCGATTATTATTATTTTTATAGTAAGTAGAGTGAAAGTATGGTAATGAGTCAAATGTCATATCGGATACCATGGGGACCATAAACAAGATTGCTGAGAAAAGAAAGATGGTGTGTCGTTTTCAATCATAAATTTGTATGCGAATATTCGTGTAATATCCCAACCCAATGATGAAGTATGGATAGTGTTAACATTATATATACCGAAAGGGTGGATGGGGCAGTAGTTTTTTAAAATCGTCAAATTTTAATATTTTAATATTTATTATTGATAATTTATTCTTTTTCTCTTTAAAATTGTATAAATTCATACTTTCTAACATAAAATTATGTGTTAGTTCGTAATTAACATATATATATATATATATTAAATATAATTTCATATATTTTTATTTTCATAAAATGACATGATTGAATCTAGAAAAATTCACCATTTGTTAAACAATAAAACAAATAATTAATTTAAGATATTAATTTAATATATTTTATAGGGATGATTGCCTCACCCGCCCTCCTTCGATCTATTCATGAATAAGACTGTGCGGGTAAGTATGGAGCAGTTGGTGTGCTTCTGCTAGATGAAACCATGCAATGGATAAATCCAATGCAAGTGATAACAACTGGTCGACAAGATTGTGAGCGTCACTTTCAGTTATCACTCAATAGACATGCGAAGACCATGCGTGATGGCTGAAGATTCAACCATCATACTGAGATGGCATAAGAATAGAATATGCAGCAAGCACTAAACCAGAATGATCACCATGTGGGTTGGGTTAAGGCTAATGCCGATGGGGCGGTGCGTTGCAATGACGGTGTTGGTGCTGCTGGCGGAGTGATTAGAACCGATCAAAGATCGTGAATCTTCGACTTCTCTAGAAGCTTCGGCAGTTGCTTTGTGCTACTAGCGAAATTATGGGCGGTTCACCATATATTTAATGCATGCTTGGAGGTTAGGTAGAAAAGTTGACCCGGATACCGATAGCTTACATGTAAAAATTTATTGAACATGCTTATAGCTTTAAATGTTTACGTAGCGTAGTCTTAATATACAGTTAAAAAAATGTGTTATCGATTTTATTATTTTTTAAATAATAAAATCGATAAAAAATTACTGAAAATATTATTATTTCTATCAGTTTTGTTATTTTGGGTGTTTTACCGGATTTGGTAAAGTGCTACCTTTTTTATTATTTTTTCTATCGGTTTTATTATTATTAGGCACTTTTACCGAAAATGTTAAAAAATTAATGTTTTAAGTAAAAATAATAATATTTTAAATACTTTTTACTGATTTTTTTATTTAAAGAATAAAAAAACCGGTATCTCCTTGTCAAGAACTGACATTGTAGACTCTATAAAGACCTTACCAAAGAATGAAATGGGAAGTGGAAGTGAGACATGTGATAAGTATTGATTTGATACATACATACAATATATATATATATATTAATAAAATTTGAGAGTTAAATCAGATCGGCTTATGTTTTTCCTAATATTAATTAGATCAGGTTCGAATTTAAGAAGAATACATCCTATTTAGAATAATGAGGAAAATATTTTATTTATGTATTTATATATTATTAGTTAGATCTTAATAAAAATATATGAGAACATTAACATATAAGACTAAATTAAAATATTAAATTAAAATTTATTTTAATCTTATGTTATTGAATTAAATAAATTAATGTTTTATTCTAATATTTTTTACAAAATATTATAAAAATTTTAAAAAAATGCCATGTCGGATTAGGTGAGAATCGAATTTCCAATACGAATTTGGGGATAAAAATGATTTTAATATCAGATCGATCAAAATTTATTATAATAATATCGAATCAGAGTTGAATTGACAAAAACCCATCCCATACTATTGTCATCCATAGTTTCAAATATTGGACATTATAAGCACTTCTAGTTGATGTGATAACATATTGTTAAGTCAAAATTTGTTTGTCCCTTTGTAGTGCAGAAAGAACAGTTGGTGCATCATTCTTTTTCCTGGTTATATATATATATATATACATAAAATATAAGAATATTAAAAATAAAATAAAATTACTATTTTCCAGACTCAATCATGCCCATGAATAAACCAAGTTGCTTGCTTCGTTGTTGGCAGTTAAGAAGGTTGATCCAGGCTTGTCTCATGTCCAAAAAATAAATAAATAAATAAATAAACCTTCATATGCTGAAGCTCCGATAGAGGGTGTGACACATTCACCACCTTGCACGAAAATGAACCTATTAATTCTTATGAATGTGATGGCTCTGGTGCAGATGTTATAGGAAGAAAATCAAAACTGGTCGATATTGTAGTTAGCTTCGGACCGGTGAGCACCATTAATCCGATTACGTTTATTCCACCCGGTGCTTATTATGCTTACACCAACACCAGTATTGGGGGATTGATCCCTCTTTTTCTGTAACCCAGGAATGCTCTGCTACAGCTTTTAAACTCATCCTTTCTTTTGGGTCTGAACAAAGAATATGGTTAACTTTTTGGATCAAAACTCGATACAAATTTAAGGACTACGTAATGATGTTGTAAAAGTAGAGAGATTGAATTATGTCAAATTAAAATACAAGAACTAAATAATTATAATTGGACCAAAAACAGTTTCACTAACCTTTGCAAAGAAGTCCTTGTAATAAATTCTGTAACTCTGGGTTCATGTCATTTGGCAGAACCAAGGGGTTATTCACAATCTGCAGACGTTAAAATGAACAACGTTGTTGGCGGCTGTCGGAGAATGTTTGAATGCCGGAACAAGAGCAGAAGTGACAGAGAAATTGAGAGCAAATTGCATACCTTTTCATACGTATCTTGCAGAGTGTCTCCAAGAAATGGAAATTTTCCCAGTATCATACAATACAACGTAACTCCCACGGCCCATGTATCCGCAGCCTGTCCTCCATACGTAGAGCCTGTTAATGGATTTCATGTACAATCAAAGCAAACATATACTCCAGTACTGCTAAACCATAGTTTCAGCTAATTGAAGGAGCACCAACCTTGACAGCACTCAGGTGCAGTGAAAACAGGAGTCCCCGGAGAACGACGAAGCTCATCATTGTCATCCTATAAAAATAAACTGATTTTCTTACAAAAGTTCAATTGAACTCTTTTCAGAATGTGCATCAGCCACACAAAGCATTGAACTAATCAAAACAAGTGCATGTAACCTATTAAAATCAAGTACATTACCCTTTTGAACTAGCCCGTGTCTAAGAAAAATTTCATATAAACAAAACTGTAGTTCGTATTATATTCTATTTGAAATAAAACAGTATGACAGAAAAGTGGTTGTCAAGAAAAGGGACAGATCTATATTACTTAGACTCTGGATATGGGTATATGTTTGAATAGTTATGTTCGATTTATTATTATTATTTTTAAAAAGGATTTTTCATGTATTTGAGAATCTTTAGAAAGCTATATTTCCATACTCATCTCCAGATATGCATCGGACAAGGGTACTTCAATAAAAATGAAGGGTAGCTGTAATGCAGGGACATAAATATGCTTGTTATACATATTTCTTACACGAGCAAAAATTATTACACTTTAATACTTTCATTTAAGTAATAATATGAGGAATTTGAGGGTGAAGTAGTGTCATTACCTCAAACACCTGGCTGACACTAAAGTCTCCTATCTTCACCGCACCCGTGCTAGTAATCAATAAATTGTCAGGTTTTATATCTCCATGAACAATATTCTGCAGTTAAAAGAAGAGACACAAGTAAGCATGATAAAATAGCGAGACAAAAAGTAATAGATGATATGGCTATCACGGGAAACTAGACTCTCCACATAAAAAGCAAAATTCATGGAAGCATGTGCAAACGTTCGAATCATAGGAAGGCAGAGAAGTAATAGGAAAGGAAATCCTAGAACACAGACGATTAGATCAAATACTTTCATCATTGAAACATTAAAACACAGGGTATCAAACATGCATACACATGCTGCACATTTATATATCTTAGGTATCACAACTGGCAAACTCTGTTCTTCAGAGATGTTGCTTGTAAACTGACAACCTCAAGTGTTGTGTGTGTTTAAGAGCAAACAGGATGACTAGAAAGACAAAAAAAAAGACTACACATAGTCACATACTCAAAGAAAAACCTTATCATATTTTTCTAACCAAGTATGTAGTTGGACACAAAAAATTAAACACACCCTCATAGAGAATTGAAACATTTTAAAAAGAGAAAAATAATAAAAGAAATGAAATCATGTACAAAAGTTTATATGAAATCATACATGTGCATGGAGGTACATAAGCCCAGATACTATATCTCGCAAATACTTCCTAGCAGTATCTTCTCCCACGGCTCCAGGAGGACCAGAACCTTCACAAACACATTTTCCTTGCACATATTCAAGAACTACACAAAAAGATAGCTAACGGCCGTCAATATAATAAGCTAACTCGATAACTCTTTTATGCACATCACTTAGAAGAGAAAGAAATCAAAGAGAAATATAAATACCCATGTAAAATTGATCCGTGGTTGGGTCATCAATCACCTCAATGAGATTTACTATATTAGGATGCTCCAACATTTTCATGATTAGAACCTGTAAGGTAAATGGATAAGATAAAGACTGAGCTAACCAAATTTTTTTTAGTTGCTTCCAACATTTTCATGATTTAGTTGCTTCCAATTTACTTAAAAGGAAAATGAGTGCAAAAGCATAACAGTCATTCACTATAAGACAAAAGAATCGAATTAAAAAAAGAAAAAGTAAACCAATAGCAGAGTTGATGAGCTAACCATCATCAAAGACAAAGCCATTAAAATTCTATGTAGGTGGAAGACAGCAAGAATTCTCCATTAAGAAAAAAGAAAAGGATAAAACGAAATTTCAAAGAGGAAGGCAATTACATTTTCTTGACGTTGAGAATGAGTGGAGAGTTCAATGAAATTGCTTGAATACAGAGAACCTAAAAAAGAATTTCATAAACTGATGGAATATAATTATATAAACCTACGCACTGAATTATAATTTTAATCAAAATTTAAGAACGAAATTTGCAATTTATAATGAACTTTACACTTTGAACCAAAAAACAGAAGGAACGTATAGACTACTCCACATTAAACAGCAGATACATGGCAAACAAGACAGTTTTAAACCCTAAAACTCGTCGAGTCTTATGCAATGTATATACGAATGGTTATACCAGTAGAACAAAAATTTCAAGCCAATACCTCACAAAGAACATCATTCATTGCAGTCTCGGATGGAGCTACCCTCAGTTTTAACAAATGAGACTTATGAAAGGCCTGAAATTCAAATACAACATTGACTCATTACTGCATGGTGAACCATTAATTTGCAATAAAGTTAAAACATATAACCTATATGAATATGATGAAAGATAAAATGTTTCTGTAGTTTTACATGCCTCAGCTTTGCTAGAAAACATTTGTTTGTTACTGTCATTTTTATGTTTAAACCACAATCACCTATGTACTGAAACAAGCTACTAACCTTAATAGCATATTGTTTCCCGTCTACACTGTTTTGATATAGAACCTGCGACACAAGCAAACAAAATAAGTAATTATTTATTCTGTTATGCAAATTATGTAACACGGTGTCTTTCAACAATATCCTTACCACTTTTGCATAGCTACCAGAACCAATCTTGTATTGACGCACATATTCATTAACCATCTTATTCCCATTTTCATCCTGAAAATGAAGTCGATTCTAAAACTTGATAAGCATCACAGGTGAACACAATGAAATGAAGATTACTGGTATAAATACATAATGGTACACACGATATCTCGCATGCTGAAACATCCACAAGGAAAAAATATTAACATACACGGTGTACTTCAGTGGCAATGGAGGCATAATAACATCTCTGTGCCTACCTCTGAGCGAATAATCTTATTGGTTTCCTTAACAACAAATTGCCTGCAAATTAATCCATTGTTGATCCTGAACCTTAAAATCTCTTCAGAATGCTTGGCACGGCTTCGAGGCTCAACCTCATCGACATGAGAAGTGCTGGCCTCATTATCCTTATATGAACAACCATCATCTTCTTCTATTTCTAAATCTAACAAGTCCAGGTAGTTTGACCTACCAACTGGCCTTGGCTGTTTGGGCTTTGTTGTGTAGCCAAAGCAACCACAGCAGGCAGCAAATGAAAAGCTCCTACTTAACATTATAACAATTGAGACCTTGAAACTTGAAAGTAGTAAATAGTGGCTCTCGGCACAATAAGCCTCAAATATTAAACCTGAAAAGCGAGCATACGCTTAGTGAAGGCACCACCTATCTGAAACTGCACAAGGAATCTTCATTGCAAGATTAAGACTAACCCATACTATATATAAACTCGAGCTCCATTACTTTGTTAATTTTTAACTTGCATTGACTATTGCTAAAAAACGGAAGATAAATTTGATTTAAAATGAGCAAATGAGTTAATTGGAATACAGATTCAAAGATTATTGATTCCTCTAAAAACCTAGAATCTTGCATTTTTCTAATCAAACAGTAAATTATTAAATCTTCAAAAGCGTCGCATTACAAATTCACCTTTACATACATTTTCATCACAATACTTTAATTAAAAAAATCATGCATTAGAACTAAATAAAGTTTAGCAAAAAAAACCGAAAAAATGGAAACTAAAATATTAATTGAAAGAGAAAACCAAATTCAAAATTACCTGGAATGCTCGAAACCTTAATCAGCTGGGTATTGGGAAGGATAGAAATTCAACAAAACGAAGGCGCTTTCAACATAAAACCAACAATGATTCCCAAACAACTTGATAAACAAAGAGGCTAGTTTGAATTTGATTTCTTTTTTTATTAAAAAATAAATAAATAATTTGAACCACTACGAAGACGACGATTACGAAGCCTCCGTAGCGGTTTCAAAGAACAGAAAATCAAACTAAAAAAGCTGTACGTAAAATTTGATGAATTCGGATTGTTAAATGTCAGCGATTATTTCGTATTTATATATATAAAATTTTCAAATTGAAGAAAATACAAATCAAGCAAAAATAGCGATGCCACCTATAAAACAGTGTTGCTGTTAGATTACGAGTGTTGGGCATTTGTTTAGGGTAAACTATCCCAAACTCACTAAAGTATTGACTTCATTCTATTTTGACCACTAAACTAAAACTTGGGTCATTAAATCTTTAAGAGTTAACTGCACCATATGTCCCCAAACTATAACTCTCATTTTAAATAGGTCCTTAAACTTTTAAATATTCTAATTTAATTCCCAAACTATGGCTTTCATTCTAAATTAGTCATTAAACTTTTGAAAATTCTAATTACATCCCTAAACTACGACCCTCTTTCTAAATTGGTTCCCAAAGTTTTGAATCTTCCAATTTCATTCCCAAATTCATCCAATTATGTAATTAATTTCAACCATAGTTCAACCTAATTTTTTTTCAAACATGTAATAATATAAATTGGTCTAACAATTTTATTGAGGCTTAATGCAAAAATAAGTGCCTAAACTATACTCAAAATTAACTTATGGTGTCTAAAGAATTTTTATATAAAATAGGTGCCTAATGTTTTATGCATTACAGTTTTAGGTGCATACCGTTAAAAAAGATATTCAAGCCTTTTAAAAATATTTTTTGTTAAATTTTTCATTATATTTTTTTGAGTTTTTTTAAAATAAATATTTTTAAAAATATTTAAAAAAAATTAAACGTGACGTGCGCCGCTTAATGTTTTTTTAACGGTAAACACCTAAAAGTGCAACAGATAAAACTTTAGGCATCTATTTAAAAAAAAACCTTTAGGTACTAAAAAATAATTTTGAGTATAGTTTGGGCACTTATTTTATATTAAACCTTTTATTAACAAAGGATGTGATTAGTATATACATATAGTTTAGGATAAAATTAGAATATTCAAAAAGTTTAGAGACTAATTTAAAATAAATGTCATAGTTTAGGGATGAACTTAAAATATTCAAAATTTTACATATTATACGATAAACAACTGGGATACATAAACAAATCAACTTCTACAGGAACCCCAGACTCACCAGGATGGACGTGGGACACCAGTAGAAGATTTAGTGTAAAGAGTGCATATAAAAAAAGAACCAACATGAATGTTGAACCAGATTACAAGTATGGGGTTTGATATCAAAGTATGGAGGCCTACCTAGGATACGTACACTGCTATGACTCCTCTGTAAAGGACGCTTACTAACAAATAAGGAACGAGTAAGGAGACACATGACAACGAATGAAAGTTGTAGTGAGTGTGGAGCAGCAGTAGAATCAACCACACATATCTTTTGAGAATGTATGGCCGCAACATCGACTTGGAGCGTAATCATTAAGCCTACGCGATTGGAAGAATTCATGACAAATGAATTAACGGAGTGGATTCAATGCAACCTCCAACAGCAATCGTACTTTCCAAGAGAAGCTGAAGATTGGGATTTGCTTTATGGATCGGTAATTTGGAACCTTTGGACACGTAGAAATAGACAAATCTTTGATCCAGATTACTGTGAAGTTGAGAGTTTGGTTCAACGTAGCCGCAGACTCCAAAACGAAGCAACACATGCCCTAGCCATAAGCAATGCATGGCGCGAACAACAAACAAAGAAGGAAGACCGGAGCAAAAGCTGGTGTCCACCTCCCCAGGGGTGGTACAAACTGAATACAGACGGAGCACAACGCCCAGATTCCGAATTAGCTACGTGTGGTGGTTTGATTCGGGATGCACAAGGAGAGTGGATCGTGGGATTTGCAAAACCCATCCGTGCATGTTCAGTGCTGGACGCGGAATTGTGGGGTGTATTCGAAGGTATGACACTGGCATGGAACCAAGGAGTACGAGACGTCATCATAGAAACAGATAATAAGGAGGTACTAAACCTGCTTAAACAAGGGGAAGCCATGAAAGGTCTCTCATCAATGACCACTGATATTGCCGAGCTCATCAAACGACAATGGCGAGTTTCCTGCAATTTTGTGCCTCGTGAGGAGAAAAGGATTGCCGATGAACTTGCAAAAATGGCATGGGACTGCCCTTTAAGCTCCACATATCACAGCAACCACCTAGCACGATAGAGCACCTGCTGACTGTAGAGAAGCTGCATGCTGAGGAAGTAGTAACAGTTACTTAGAGTAAACCGTTTATTAGGCTGCTTAGTTCTTTTTCCATTCGAAAAAAAATCAACTTACTATAAATATTCAATAATGACATCAGAGTAAGATTTTCTCACATGATGAACAAAAGGATTGATGATACAATTATTCTCCTGTTAATTTTAAATATTATATCATTAATTATTAAAATATGTTAAATAAACAATAATTAAAAAAATTGTCAATAAAATAGTTTTCTTATCATGTCTGATAAATAGATTAAAATATATGTCACGTTTAATCTAAGCATTTTCAATTTTTACTATAAAATAAAAAAAATGATTATACAATTTTTAATAACTAAACTAAAAATTATTAAATAACTATGAAAAAGACTAAATAATTACAAAAAAAGTAACGACTTTTTATGCATTGATATTCATGTTAGATGACAAATAGAGAGCCTACACTAGAAAATTAATCAGAGTAAAATATTTACTTTTAGAATATAATTAAGACTAAAAAAGAAACATAAATACTAAACATATATAAAATTTCTAAATATGCATTTCCTTTTTTTCTTTCAAAATTTTGTAAAAGATTTTTTTAATTCTTATTCGCATAATTAAATTTTAATGTGTATAATTTGCCTATATCTCTATATGTCTAAATATGTGACCAACAAGAGTCTCAAACATAACCACTCCAATGAAAATAGTCAGACTAGAAATATAATATAGGATTTTTCGTACAAAATCATAATCCTATAGGCTAAAATGGATATTCAATAACGCATTAAGTGGCTTTTTAATGGCTTTAGTAGTTGAAGGGAGTCTCTCTTGAAGTTCTAGATTTCAGCTGCGTCTACAAAATGTGTATGAGTTGTTAATGATTAAGTAAAATTATGAGAATACTTGTATAAAGAAAAAGCAACCCGTATTCGGCACCGGCCTGTTCCGAGTTTGGGTAACATAGCTTATTATACTATTATCAATTATGTCCACAATTCTCCATGCTCAGATAAGCCATCAAAACCAGAAACAAACAAGCAAGTCCAGAAAATAAGCTGTCATTTATATTATGGTCTACAAGAAGACCTCTAAAATTCGACAAATCCCTTTTCCTTCAAGCTGTCAACCGTTTCCTTGAGGCTCGCATCCAAAGGAATGAATTCTACACCCAAAGTTTTTGCCTTTTCCTTTGACACCTGATACGTTGGCACAAACGGCTTGTCATCCGAGCATCTGTCAATTTTTTTTATCAAACGGTCACTGTTTAAGTATATATCCTGACATCGAGCATGCAACATAACGCAGAAGATATTTTCTTCCGAAATTGGAATCAAACATCAAAAACCATACTGCAACAATGGTGCAGAGTTTGTAATGTTTTAAGGTTAAGAAGTTAATTACTTACTTTTCAGGAAGTTGGAGATAAGGATAGAGCTCGTGTAAGATCTTCACAATCTCAGAGTAATGTGCAACTCTCTCAACTAAACAATATCTTCCAGTAGCTGATGGAATCTCAAATGCCTGGATATGTGCATTGGCAACATCTTTAACATTGATCCAACTCAAACTTGCATTGGGGAAGGTCCGTGCTCCTGCAGAAACAACCGTTGATGAAACTAAAACTTTTAATTAAGCAACTAAAACATGTCATTAAGCAAATAGCAAAGCATCAATCTCCAACTTAAAATTGAGAAAGAAAATAGTGGCCAAGAATACCTTTAATTAAGTTTAAAATTGCTGCAGCACTGGTATTAAGTGTTGGCTGTAAAAGAGGGCCAATTACCATAGCAGGGTTTATGGCGACCATGTCAATGCCCTTCTCCTTAGAAAATTTCCAGGCAGATTCCTCGGCCATTGTTTTTGAGACTACATACCATTGCTGAATTGAAAAGAATTATAGCAAAAACATTAATTAATTAAAAAAATTCAGTATGAATATATATATATATATGAACTTATCATGCACTTGAAAACGTTAAGGCTGTAGCACGCACATATAGTATAGTGCACAAACATAAGAATAAAATGCAAATTTGTTCCATATCTGTAATACAACCTTGCAAAATTTGTTCCATATCTGTAATCAATACCCTTCATGCTAAAGGGAAACAAACTGATGGTCACAAGATTGGTTTTTAGAATCTGAAGAAATCGTAAACTTATCTTGCAAGATGATACATAGGGGCTGTTCGAAGAATTTTTTAGACTTTTTATAGCACTATTTGAAGGCCAAATCCTAAATGTGAAAGTAATAAACAGAATCTACTTATCGCAAAGTAGTAGCCTATTACAAGTCAAAAGGGTCACAGTTTCCACTCGCTATCTGCAGAAATTATGGGATTGGCACACATTCTGCAATATGATAGAGCAAACATACAGGCTTAAGAGTTTATAAACTGGCTAAAGTTCCTATTTGATAGAAGATGGACCCATCATCAAGCATTGAAAAATATTCAGAAAACAACTAAACTATTGATATTTGTAAGCCTAACCACAGCAAAATAATGAATATTTCATTTAATCAGATCTCCATATACTATCATTTTCTCGCTTACAGACCTTTAAGCCCTTACAGTAATCAGCATCAGTGAACCAATTTTCATCGACGACAACATCAGGTGTACGAGGTTTTCCGTTATATGCAACTGCAGCTATAGAAGATGTCAGTACTACTCGTTTGACAGAAGGGATCTTAGCACATGAGTTCAAAACGTTCAATGTTCCCTTCACAGCAGGATCAATTAATTCTGCCTGATATGAGAAACAAAGAGTAAAAAGTTATTAATCAAAAGAGAAATAAAGCTATAACCCAGACAAGAAAAAAGGTGGATATACTCTTCAAATATTACAAAATGAGAATTTTGGAGGTCATCACTCGCCACCACAAGAATTTTCATCGATGACTCGATTTGATTTAAAGGTACCCCTGAAATTTTGTAATTTTGTACCCCTAAATTTCTAATATAAGTTCCTGCTTTAGTACCCTAACATAAAATCTTGCGCCCGTTTCTACATGCACGTAGTAAATCTCAAAGCACCAAACAATTTCAATTCGCTAGCGGACTTAGAACATGCATATTGAACACCTTACCAAATGGATGATGGTATACAAGAACAGGAAACAAAAAAAGGGTTATCTAGATAAAGCAGTACAGATCAACCTGTGGATCTACGACATCATGATAAAACGGAGATGCAGTGTGAAAAACACCATCACAACCTTCAACAACAGAATCAAACGAACCCTCTTCCAATAGATTTGCTTTAAACAACTTCAGCCTGTTCTCAGCACCATCAAGTGAAAGCAAGTGTTGTGTCTTTCTTGGATCATCTACTGAGAAAGAACAACTAATTACAAACACCAGAATTTAGATGCAAACAAAAATCGAATGGAAAAGAAGCTCACTGGGGTCGCGGACAGAGGCTCTGACAGTGTAACCACGGAGTAGAAGCAGCTTAACAATCCATGATGCAATGTAACCAGAAGCTCCAGTAACACACACTGTTTTTCCTACTCCACTGCTCATTTCTTCTCCTTTCGTGTTGGGGGGTTTGTTTCTCTCTGTTTCTTGCTCTGCTTTTCGGCCGGGAATTAAATTATTTTTCTTATCTTTATTTCTTGGATAAATTACAAATTTCATCACTAAACTTTACTATTATTTCTATTTTGATCACTGATTTTTAAAAACTTTTAATTTTATGACTAAACTTAATTTATTGGGTTTTTTAGTCACTCTGTCGTTAAATAATTAACGGCGTTAAAACGACGTTGTTTAAAAAATTCATCAAAATGATGTTTTGTATTTATATAACAACTCATTTATAATATCATTAGTGAAAAAAGAGCTCAGTGAAAAAAAACTCAATGTATTAAGTAAAAAAATTGAAAATATTTAAAGTACAATGAGTGAAATAAGAGATAGATTAAAATTTAGTAATTAAATTTGTAATTTATCCTCTTTTCTTTCTCAATGACACCGACTTTCAACCAATACTAGCTTTTTGCTTGTTAGATTTGGGGAAGTTATACGATGAGTCGTTGAGCAATTAAATGATACCCATTTAAGGTCATTTAATGCTATTTATATCTTATTTTAAAAAATCATTAAAATGATCCCTCAATTGTAAGCATTTATTTTGTTGAGTCATTCAATTATTAAAAATTACAAAATAATCACCTCATTATTCATTATATTTCAAACTCGTTCTTTTCTGTTAAAAATTAACGATTATCTAAGCTAGACATTAACAAGCTGACTGAAATATAATAGTCGTTGAGATTATGAGATCATATTTATCTTATCTCAGTCAACATGTTAACATCTAGCTCAGATTATTGTTAATTTTTTAACAAAAAATACGAGTTTGGAACATAATGAATAGTCGAGTGAATGTTTGTAACTTTTAATAGTTGGGGGACTTAACAAAATAATATTCAATAGTCAGTGGACCATTTGTGTACTTTACCCATAAAAAGGAAGTTTTATCCTTATAAAAAGTTTTATGTTTAAGGTTTAATCAGTTGAGTATACAAGATGTATACGTATTAGTTAGTTGGTAAGTATCAATGTTATCTTTCTAATATAACATCAACTTTGATCGTCGATCAGATGATCCGAAAGGGGTATGAGACTTTCATTGTCTATATCTTGAACACTAAAGGCTTTTTGTCCAAGATTGAGGAGATTCATACAGTTAGCGAGTTTCCTGATATATTTCCTAAGGAATTACTAAGGTTATCTCCGGAAAGAGAGGTAGAGTTCAAGATTAAGACTTACCAGGGTTTTGCACCTGTTTTTATGCCACCTGTGGCCCCGAATGAACTTAAGGAGTTGAAGGTTCAGTTGCAAGAATTACTTGATCGAGGTTTCATCAGACATAGTACATCACATTAGGGAGCCCCAGTCCTGTTTGTGAAAAAGAAAGATGGATCGCTCATATTATGTATTGATTACCGAAAGTTGAACAAGTTAACGGTTAAAAATAAATACCCACTGTCCAGGATTGATGATTTATTCGATCAATTACGGGGAGCTACTGTATTTTCGAAGATTGATCTTCGCTCGGGGTATTATCAGTTGAAGGTAAGGGGTTCAGATGTTGCGAAGACTGTCATTTGCACTAGATACGATATTATGATTTCTGGTGATGCATTTTGGTTTGACAAATACTCCCGCAGCTTTTATGGATCTGATGAATCGTGTGTTCTGGTACTATTTAGATCAGTTTGTAGTGGTTTTCATTGATGATATTATGGTCTATTATCGGACTGAGACAGAGCATGATGATCATCTGAGGATTATTCTGCAGAACTAAGAGAGTATCGTCTGTATACCAACCTGAGCAAGTGTGAATTCTGGCTTCGAAGGTGTCATTTCTTGGGCATATTGTTTATGCGAGAGGTATTCAAGTCGATCCGAGTAATATTGAGGCTATTGTGAGTTGGAAACGATCCAATAATGTCTCCGAGATCCGTAGTTTCTTGGTATAAGCCGGGTATTATCGACGTTTTATCGATGGCTTCTCGATCATTATCGCCCTTTAACGAAACTGATGAGGAAGAGTGTTCTGTTTGTCTGGGATGATGCACAACAGGAGAAATTTGAGAAATTGAAGACAACTTTGATTCAAGCTCCAGTTTTGACTCAACCTGATCTTGGGAAGGATTTTACAGTGTATATTGATGATTCATACTCTGACTTGGTTGTGTTCTAATTTAGGAGAGGAGAGTAGTCATTTATGCGTCCCGTCAGTAGATGTT
This sequence comes from Hibiscus syriacus, assembly GCF_006381635.1. Classification (NCBI taxonomy): domain Eukaryota; kingdom Viridiplantae; phylum Streptophyta; class Magnoliopsida; order Malvales; family Malvaceae; genus Hibiscus; species Hibiscus syriacus. The sequence continues at coordinate 53,525 of NW_024062667.1, forward strand.
GCATGAGTGTAATTACCCGACCTATGTTTGGAGTTGGCAGCAGTGATCTTTGCTTTAAAGATCATGAGACAGTATCTCTATGGACAGAAGTGTTACATTTTTACTGGTCATAAGAGTTTGAAGTATCTTTTGACCCAAAAGAAACTTAATCTGAGGCAGTGTTGTTAGATTGAGCTTCTGAAGGATTATGATTACGAGATTGACTATCATCCGGGTAAAGTTAATGTCGTTGTGGATGCTTTGAGCCGAAAGACAATATCTGATCTCATGTCCTTATTTTCTGGGATGAAGTTATATGATGATAACATTCTGTTAGCAGAATTGCATGTTAAGCCGACATTAGCAGATGAGATCAAGGCCAAGCAGATTCTTAATAGCTCATTACTCCCTATTATTGAGCAAGTTGAGCAGGGGTTTACCTCAAATTATACTTTTGACCAGGATGAAGTTTTATGCTTCAAGGGTAAATATTGTGTTCCTGATGATATAGAGTTGAGAGAGGTTATCCTTAATGAGGCTCATAGTAGCCCTAATGCTAAAAACCCCGGTGGAGAAAATATGTATCGGAATATGAGAAAGAGGTATCATTGGGTCTGTATGAAGAAAGATATCTCTGATTTTGCGGATAGATGTTTGACTTGTCAGCAAGTTAAGGCAGAGCACCAGCAACCGTCGAGTCTGTTACAGCCTATAGAGATCCTCGAGTTGAAGCATATTACTATGGATTTTGTTATTGGTCTGTATTTGACTCATTCGAAAAATACTCTATTTGGGTGATTATTGATAAACTCACAAAGTCAGCTCACTTCATTCCTGTACGAGTAAATTATTCTTTGGACAAGCTGGTTAGATTTTATATCTCAACGATCGTTAGATTGCATGGTGTTTTGCTATCTATTATTTATGATCAAGATCCAAGATTTACTTCAAGGTTCTGGAAAACATTACATGAGACTCTGGGTACGAGATTGAATTTCAGTACAACTTTTCACCCGCAAACTGATGGTCAATCTGATAGGGTGATTCAGGTTCTAGAGGATATATTGTGGGGTTGTGTGATAGATTTTCGTGTTAGTTGGGAGGATTTTTTGCCATTAGATGAGTTTGCTTACAATAATAACTACCATGATAGCATTTGTATGGCACCAACGAGCCATTGTATGGGCGTAGATGTCGCACCCCGATTTGTTGGATCGAGTTACGTGACAGAAAGACTTTGGGGCCTGAATTAGTTTGAGATACTGAGGACACTGTCTTATTGATATGTGACCGCCTTAGAGAGACATTTGATAAGAAGAAGTCTTATATTGACCAGAGAAGAAAAGATATCGAGTTTGAGGTTGAAGATCAGGTCTTTCTAAAGGTATCTCTATGAAAAATGTGCTAAGATTTAGGAACAAAGGTAAATTGAGTCCGAGATTTATTGAGTCATATCGCATCCTGAAGAGAGTAGGACCTGTTGCATATCAACTTGAGTTGCCTCCCTAACTCAGTCGTATTCATGATGTCTTTCATGTATCCATGTTGAGGCTCTATCATCCAAACCCTAGTCATATTATTCAGTTAGATGATGTTGAGTTGAGGCCAGATTTATCCTATGAAGAAAAATATGTTCAAATTTTGGATTGAGATGAGAGAGTGTTGAGGAACAAGCGTATACAGATGGTAAAGGTTTAGTGGAGTAATCGTGGTCTAGCAGAAACTACTTGGGAGACAGAGGAATCAATAAAAACTCAGTTTCCACATCTGTTTGATTCAGGTAAAATTTTGAGGACGAAATTTCTTTTAGGGGGAGAGTTGTCACACCCCTAATTTTTAATATAAGATTCTATTTAATTTAATTAATTAATTATTGGGGGTCAAATCAAATTTTTATGATAATTTATGGGCCAGTTCATAAATCCTAGTAATCTAGTGCTTTAAGTCCAAATTTTCCTTTTTTTTCTAGATGAAAAATATCAAGGAAAAAAAATGGGGTGGCTACTAAGATTTAAACCCACATTCAGTGATATGGCCGACCATACCCCTACCAACTAGGCTAGGCCACTGTTGGTGTAATAAAATAACCAAAATATCTTTTTGTTAATTTGGCTCGGGTTATAACCCAAAAACAATACTCCCGTTCCAAATTTGAAAACCCTAAATCCCTAATTTTTAAACCCCAAATCCCTAGTTGCCCATCGCCCCTTCACTGATTCGATGTTATACGACCACTGTTTAGTGCACCGCCACCCCTTATCATGACTGTCACCTTGCTCTAACTAAAAACCGAGCACTCGAGCAGTGATATTCGTTGTCGATTGCCATGAGGAAGCGTTCGAACGTTCGACGAAATCCCTAGCTTCTACGGCTATTTTCATCGATTTCGACCGAACCAGTAGCCATCTGAGCTCACCGCCCCACCAACGTGCTCCCCGGGATGTTCCACACGAAAGCCAACTAACTGTGCTCCCAATTGTTGAGTGTTTCTCCAGTCATATCGGTAAGTATTGAACATATTTTTTTATTATTTCCATTATGATTTTGGCTTGATATTGGAAATAATTGTGTTGCTTTGGTTGTGTGGATAATTTGGGAGTAAATAGATCATCGAAGGGACCCCTATTGTCGTTGCACGTGTAGCCAGTGCGCGTGGGGCTTCTCGGCCGGTCTATGAGACTTCTAGACCCGGTCTAGTCAGACCGAACCGGGTCGAGCCGAGTCAACTCGACTGAGTCAACCCGTTGACTTTGACCAAAAAGTCAAAATTTTTGAAAAATTATATTCTATGTTTTTCGACATTTTGAGTATGAATTCGAAGTCATTTTTATCAAATTTGAACCCGAAAGCCTCTTAATTGACCGTTAAACCCAAATATACATATGTACTTAAGTATTTTATTTAAGAATAGCTAAATTAAGGTTAATGACTGATCTAAAATATTGTTATTTGAAGGTACACAAGGCTCTCCTGACCGTTTGACAACTCGACACAACTTCTCTCGATCCGTTCAACCCCGTGAGCTAGTGATTACTCGTATGATTCGTAAACCCTAAGAATATTCAAGTTAAAATATTATTCCAATAATAAATTTGTTGCATTATGAATTAGGTTCGAGCACTGTTATAGAGCGTGGCGAGGCAGGTTCTAAATAGACTCGCCGGTTGATCCCTTTTTGCGAGGTGTGTTCCCTATGTGTTATGATTGTTTTAACTGTTCGATATTATGATTTATTGATTTACTATTTATGAACTATGGATGATTGGTATATGTTCTCTAGTTACTTGTTTTCACTAGAAAATACATTTATGCCTGAATTATGGATCATGGAATTTACTGATTACTATATGAATTGTTTTATTGAGATACTGTTTGGATAGGATTTTGGAGTATGGAGGGTAGGCTCCGAGGCCCCAATAACTTTCTTGGGTAGGCTCTCAGGCCCCAAGATATTTCGTTAGATTGGTTCCTATACCCAATGGGTATATGATAAGTCCTTATGGATACAGTTTTGGGGAACTGTATTTTGGTGTACGAGATGAGGGTAATTATGAGTTTTAAAATTTAAATTTCACTATGACTTTTATGATACTTTATTAAACTACTTCATGATTATTTTTCCTATTACGTTTTACTTGCACTATCAGAACGCACTAAACTCCCTAGCTCATTTCCCAAACTTTTTCCCTTTCAGATATTTTTGGATAAACACCCCTGACTTGGTACTTGGAGGATCGACACATCATCTACAATACTTTTATTGTAATGTTTCTATCTTTCATACTGTCTTTATTTCGTGACATGTGTCTATATTATTTTATGTTACATGTTTTATGACGTGTTTTAATTTGTTATTGATGCATGAGATTATCTTGATACCTGATATTTGGTTTACTTATGACATTTTATATTTTGTTAATATATATATATATATATATATATATATTAGTGCTGAAATGTTTTCAATTAACTAATTAATGTTTTTGCTCTAATTCTTTTCAATTTAGCGACGGTATGTAGCCTCAAAAACAATGGCCGAGGATTCTGCGTGGAAAACTTCAAATGAGAAGAGCATTGACGTGGTTGCCATAAACCCTGCTATGGTAATTGGCCATCTTTTACAGCCAACACTTAATACCCCTACTAATCACAACACTTAATTGAAAAAAAGTCTGGTCCGAACGTATATTTTTTCAAAAAAAATATTTTATTATAAATAATAATTTTTTGTTCAACAAATAGATATTCTATTTGAAAAAAAAGATTCGTTACCAAAAAGGAAAAAAGAGAGATTCTTTTGTTTTTTTTTATAAAAAAAACAATACCTCTACTAATTAAAATAAAAAAGATTCTTGCATTTTTTAAAACAATTAATTTGAATTTCTTAAGTTTTTTCTTTTCTTTTTGTATAAAACCAAAACGGAACCCACAGTGTGCGCGTGGAACCACTGCAATGTATGCACTTTGTAGTTGTCACCAACACCGTAATGCCACAAATCACTGGCACTGGACACGTATGTTTTAGGCGGTGTTTAACACGCTCCAATATAAAAAAAAAAGTCAGATTTACTACATCTAATTTCTTAAGAAAAATTTATAGGTTAATGTAGGATGAGATCTAATATTTCATTACTATTTAAAAATATTAATAATATGATTTTTAGTGATTAAAAATTATTATTTTTATTTCTTAGGTTTGAGCTTTATATATGTAATGGTGTATAAACGTTTATTATCAAATAAATTAGAATATTTGAATATATACTGCATTATTTTTACCATAGACTAATAACAAAAATAATCATATGAAATTAAAAATAAATTGTGTAAAATAAATTTTTAAATAATTACTAAAATTATATTAAAAACCAATAAATATGAAAAACAATATAGGACAACTTACATCGTAAGAAAAAATCTTATGAAAAAGAGTCAAGAAAATGAAATGGAACAAATATTTTTCTTTAGGCGTTTATTTAAACGGTTTAAAAAATGTTTAGTTTTTATTCAATCGTTTTGAAAAAATAACCCTTTATTTGTATATTTAGTTGAACTTTAAATAAAAAAGAGAATTATATTACATAAAACCTTTTTTTGGTGCCTAAATAAATTTTAGCTAAAAATATGTGTCTAACATTTTCTCAATTACACTTTTAAGTGTTTATCGTTATATTTTTAATTTTTTTAATAATAAAAATATTATTATTTAAAAAACTTAAGTTATTTATAAAAAACCCAAACTTTTAATGAAATTATAAACAAACTCTAAAAATAAAATATCTCATTTTAACCTCCATTACCAACTGTCGTCGACCATTTTCGGTCACCATCATCGTCGAACACTTGGGTTTTGTAACATCCTCAATATCGGGGTAGTGACCAAATTGTAAAGTTTCAAAACTTGGTGACTAAAGTAGAAGAATTGAATAGTTCAATGATTTACCTGGAAATATTTCCTGAAATTTACTAGTAATTATTAAGGGAAATAAAGGGCAAAATGGTCATTTGGCAAGGAAGATTTTTATTTCTCTTTATAAGATAAGGGAATCATGTGGGAAGGAAAGATTTCTCCAGAACTTCTTCTTCCTGCTTCTTCTTCTTCTTCCTCTCCTCCCGTATCTCCAAGCTCAAAGGTGAGTTTTCTATTTAGATAATTTCTGGTTAAATTTAAGGTTGAGTTATGATCATTAGATGATAACTAAGCTTAAGGAAAGCTTAAGTTATCTTAAAATCAAAAGATAAAGGAGTTAGGAAGGATTAAAGGAAGGAAGTCAATAAATGAGATCTTAGTAGAAAGACATTTATGGGATTTCCAGACCAAATTTGACTTGTCAAAGGTCCAATTAAGAAGTTAGAAGCAATAGAATTGAATTTGGAACATGTTGAAAATTTAGTATAATTATTGAATTACATATGGAGAATAGGATTTTGATGTTAAAAAGGTGATTAATGAATAGAAATGAGTTTGAATATGAGTATGTAAGTTAAGAATAAGAAAGGGGATGATATATGAAGTAATTAAGCTGAAAAGAGTGGATTTTCGGGTATAAATTGGAATTTTGGGCTATGTGCATTGATGCACATTCAATGTGTACCGATGCATCAAGGGTAAATTTCCAGAAATTGTTCAGTGTGTATCGATGCACATGAAGTGCATCGATGCACCCCTTAAAAATGAAAACATTGAATGCAATTAGTGCATCGATGCATAAGGAGTGCATCGATGCATATGTTAAGGGATGCATCGATACACGGTAGAATGCATCGATGCACTTCAAGGGGAAATTGAAATAGACACTTCTTTTGGTCTAAGAAATGATAGATTAGAGTATATCAACTAGATACTGATATGCATTAATGTATAAATATGTAGATATCAAGTACGAACAAGTCCCGGGATAACCATCAAGTTAAGATTCGATCGAAAGAAAGGAAATCATAAAAGAGGATTGGAACTTAGTGAGGCCAATGTGAGTGCATCTTATTACATAAGATTATATGGAAAGTGACTTGTGAGAAGTCTATTTCCGATAGTATAGTACATGATTATGTAATTAATATGAAATGTATGTATGTTTGATTATATGAATTGATATGTTTTTGTATGTGCTATATGGTTTATGTAAAAACACTATTAAGTGTTGATGAAAGAATATAAAATAAGTTGTGAAATTATAGGAATATAGAAGATAAGTCAAGTGATATATGGAAATGGAAACAGATGTCTACGAAGAGTCATAGGAGAACAAATATAAGTCATATGATAATGAAATATAAGACTATGTGAATACATGGTTATGAGATAAAATATGTAATAATAGAAAAATATGATGAAAGTGAGTTCGTGAGAAGTGATAAGAACTAGGTAAACATGTGTAACCATTATATACATAATAGAAACATGAGTTAGACAAGTACATAGTGATATGATCCACTATGAGAATTAGGATAAAAGAGGTTTTTGATTTATTGAGAGTGAAGGGAAATAAATAAGATTGAATTATAGAAAAAAAAAGGGAATAATATATCAAGTAGGAAACTTGAATATAAAGGGATAATACGAATATGTAAGATAAGTTATATGATAAAGATCTATAGAGCTATATTAAAAGGTTATAATGAATATATGAAATTGAATTAAGTAAATAGATTAAATTAATACATAAATAAAATACTATTAAATGATATATGTTTAGAAATACGATATAATTTATGAAATCTAAGGGAATAAAGAAATGGAGCATCAGGTAAATGATATGATATAAGTTATTATATACATATATGATATATGTTATCAAGTAATAAGAAAGGACTCCGAAAATTAATATAAGTTATGTGAAAGTGTTATAGGTGTTTCTATGTGCTATATGCAGTATATATATGATCATATGTGAACGAGATATGATATGTATGTTTACATGAATATCAGAAAGGATCTATGTGACTACGTGAGAAAGTATATAAGCTATATGACATGTAAATGTGAATCATATGAAAATGTTCTACGCGTAAGTGAATTATGTGTATATATGAATACGTGAAATGACATAAATGATAATGCTTATGTTATGTGTCATGAGAGCTAGAGGTATAGTTGGTATGCCAAGAGTTGAGGGTTTACGCGATCCTTCGGGACAATTCTACGTGGTCCTTCGGGACATATATGTAATTATGTGGCACATGTATGTGGTACTTCGGTACACTTATGTGGTCCATTGTATTATGTATATGGTTCTTAAAGAGTGGTCCTTCGGGACATAGTGGTTCTTCGGAACAATCAGTGGTCTTTCGGGATATAGTGGTCCTTCGGGACAAATATTCAATGCCCTTTGAGGGAATTATACGAGCTGTGGTGACAGCATAGTGCACAACCTCTATGTACTCGCATATCTTTAGTTCTCACATGTGTATCATGGGCTAATAAAGAGATAATATTAATAAACTTGAAATGATGATATGTTTGTTTCCTTGTGAAATGTTATGTGTGATATATAATTGTACAAATGGTAATTACAGAATCACATGATAAAAGGAATCAATGATAGTGATAAGCATGAAGATGATGATATAGTTGCTTTTGTGTATGTGTTTTATGATAGGATATATATGAGTACATGTTACAGTATATGTGAATGATTATAATTGATTTACATGATGATATAGTAACAAGTTTACAAGATAAATGATATGAATATAAGAGATCATATGAACTTGAGATAAGAGATATGAATAATTATGACATATACGTATGTATGTATTTGTTACCTATAAGAGTGTATGAATTGTATGAATGATAATAGTGATTGTTCATGTATGATTATTAGTTATGGTTTGCATATATGTTTACTGCCTTACTAAGTCATAGACTTAGCGTGTGATTGTTTCACACATAGGTTACAGAAGCGAGAAGAGAAGCGAATAAGAGCAAAACAGGTCAGCATCTCCCTTACAAAGATTTCAGATCAGAAAATAGATAATTTAAATGTGTTTGGTTATGTTGAATATAGTTGACATGTTCTAATTGATTGAGTTGAATATGCTCTGATCGATTTTGGTTATTTTGGTCGATTTATGTAAATAAATCGCTTTTATTTTAATGAAAGTTTTAAATTTTCTTTGAATATTGTCAAGAGTCCAAGTTTGAAAAGTCAATGTAACACCTCAGACTCAGATCCGGGTCGGGTACGGGTTGGGGGTGTTATAGGTTTTTATCGGATTTGCATGGTGGTTCGAATGGTGGCGACGGTATGGCTTATGTACGTCAAGATCGGCCAGAATCGACAAAAAACAATGACAATAGCTTATAATCGACAAACGAACGCTGCAAACGGTGGCACTTTACGACGAACGACGAACGGTGGTTTGATCAGAGGTCGACGTTGGTGATGGTGACGTTCACGGTCATAGATATCTGGCTGACAACCATGAAAGGGGAAAGAGGAAAGAGAATGGGGAAAGAAGGGACATGTGGCTGCTGTGTTTTTTTAATAAAAAATATATTTTAATTTTTTTTTAATAAATTCTCAAAATTATCAAAACGTGATACGTCTCACTTAACGGTCGTTACGGTCCAAACACCTAAAAATCTCTGATGAAAACGTTAAACACATATTTTTAACAGAAATTTCTTGGCAAAATGTTTTTCGAAACAAAGTTTAAGTAATTATTTTTGTATTAAGCCTTGTTATTATTTATCATATATTACTCTTTAAAAAATCATATATTATTATTTATTGGTTTTATGCATTTTCTTTAAATTTAATTGAAAATAATTATATTAAAGTACAATATAATTTATTATATATGATTTTGTATAAGTTAGTTGTGGTTTAATAAACTTTTAATATAACCACATTTAATAATGAGATTCCAAATCATTCCAAGATTATTTTTAGAATAAATAATTAAAAATGATGATATTTATTAATTGGTTAAGTGATTAATTATTTTCATGTTATTATTTTTTTATGAGTTCAAATTCTATATTGGTCTTAAAAATATAATATCCCTCTACTTAATCATCAATTGAGGTGATTGTAAGATAATATTTATTCATATTTTTTTAATTCTTAAGTTTATTTACACACATACCTTAAAGACATAACTGATTAAACTTTTTTATGATTAGTCTAAAATGATTATAAAATAATGTGTAGAGGATATACTCGAACTCAAAATCTTTGAATATTTTTTTAAAGAATAATACTATTTTTTATCATACCACTAAATATGTATAATGATAATGGTGAGTATAATAATAGGAAGAGCGTGAGTTGGAGGGAATGGAGGAGAGAGTGGGAAAGAATGAAACCCTAAAGTAAGAAAAGAGCAACCACACGGACAAAAACTGTCTTAGAAAAGTCCCCTGGCGTTTGGTTAGATTTAGATCCTCGTGTCATAAGTAAAACTCGTTCTGCTCCCCAAGCGAAGCAAACGCACAACGCTCCAAATCCAAAGCTCAGGAGAAAACCACCGGCCATGTCCATCGCCGCCGGCCTTTTCACTCCTTCACCACCATCCTTCTCTCCTCTCCCCACCATCACCCCTAAAATCCTCACCACTTTCCCTCTACACCTCCATCTCCGCCTTTCCTCCTCCTCCTCCGCGACCACTCTCCGCCACGCCCGACCTTCCCCGTTCTTAGCCTTGTCCGCCGGCGGTGATGGTGGTGATATTAATAGAAACGATAACAACTCTGGTGGTGAGGGCGGGGGGAATGATGATAATGGGAAACACGGGGGTGGTGGCGATGAAAATGCGGGTGATAAGAACAGGAAAGAGGCGATGATCGTGCTGGCGGAGGCAGGGAGGTCAACGGAGAGTCTGCCGAAGGACTTGGCGGCGGCGATCCAGGCCGGGAGGATCCCCGGGTCGGTTATAGAGAGGTTCTTGGGGCTCGAAAAATCAGGGCTTATGAGGTGGCTGATGCAGTTTGGTGGGTTTAAAGAAAGGCTTTTGGCTGATGATCTTTTCTTAGCTAAAGTTGCCATGGAGTGTGGTGTCGGCATCTTCACCAAGGTTTATTTCCATCTCTTTTCGTTTTCTCTTTGGATTTTTAATGTAGATTTGTTCATTGATTATTAAAACGGGGGTTGAGTTTCTTTCCTCTCCTTTTGATCTTTGTCTGTGAAATCAATCATAGCTTGAATTTTGAAGTACTCTGCCTTCTTTTAAGTTAACATCCTAGTTGTCTCGAGTGTGGCTCACAGCTGACTCAACAACTCAGCTTGGTTGAATCTAGTAAAACAATTTGGTTGATTTTTAGCAGAAGAATCTGAGCCTATAAGAGTTATGTTTATGCATGATCTGAACTTTGATCTCAATTCATGGAAGCTGTGGTCTGTTTAGTTGATGATTTCGAACTTAACAACTATTTTACTTATGTTCTTTCGTGTTTTCCAGACTGCTGCAGAATACGAACGTCGCAGAGAAAACTTTTTCAAAGAGCTCGAAATCGTTTTCGCAGATGTGGTATGGTTGTTTACCTCATACCTAGTTCTTTAAATGTGCATCTTTTCATCCTTCTTTTGGCTTGACTAGCAAGGATGTCTTGTTTGTTAAATTTAAAGAATAAATTTGAGTATGTCTTTGTGCAAAAGGATTGGTTTCGTCACCTACTGGATTTTGATGCCTATAGAAGTCTTTTATTTGATCTTTAGAACTTTTTGATTGTCGATCTATTGTTTTTCAGTCTGAAAATCCGAAACAAAATTGTATTTGTTTATGGAAAATGCCTTATCATTGTTTTTGGCTTCTTAAATCACGGATCAAGAGTGCATATTTCCCAGATACTAAGAGATCCTTTACCACAAAACTCATATTAGTATGAATTACATGTCCAACTCTGTTATTTCTACAGTTTTAAGTATTTTATTCGGTTTTCGTAGGTAATGGCCATAATCGCAGATTTCATGCTTGTTTATCTTCCTGCTCCTACCGTATCTCTCCGACCTCCTCTTGCAGTCAGTGCTGGAGCTATTTCCAAGTTTTTCTATAGCTGCCCGACAATGCTTTCAGGTTTTGTGTTTTAATCTTGTTGATAATATTGCACGGAGACTCTGCAAAAATTTTCCTAGTTGCTAAATACGAGTGATTTATGGTCATTGATAGAGAATCTTTGTTGCAGGTTGCTCTTCCTGGTACTTCGTATTCACTTCTGCAGCGATCAGGTGCAGTAATGGTAAGGAGACCTTCTTCTTCTTTTTCCGTAAACTTTTAAATAGTAAAATACCTGAATATCCGAGGTAAGAATAAAACCATTGTATCGTGTTCTAAATTTAATTGTATGTGCAGCGGAACGGCGCAAAGCTTTTGCAGTGGGCACCATTTCTTCGCTGGTAAGTTTTTGGCAGTTGTTACTCTTTTTATCCCCTTTTTTTGTTTATTCTTTCAAATGGTTGAGAAAATTATCTGCTATCTAGTATATAGAGTAGAAAGCAATTCCGCATTTCGGCTTTTTACGGGTTTAGTTTCTTGTAGGTTGGCACAGCCATCACAAATGCTTTGATCAATGCTAGGAAGGCGGTCGATAAGTCGGCGGCGATTGAAGTTGAAAATGTTCCCATACTATCCACCAGTGTTGCCTATGGTGTATACATGGCCGTTTCGAGCAACCTCAGGTGTGTAGATTTTGCTATTGTTCGTGGAATTGCTTTTACTAGTTCTGTTTTGAAACCTGACATGTATTTACGATATTTCTCGTGTAAGCCCTGTTGAGAACAATTTTTGAAGTCGGTTTCTCCAGATTCATACCTGTGAAAAAAAGTTTGAAATACTTGGAATGTATCGGTTATCAATTTTGGAACATTTGCTTAGGATTCCTTCTTTTTTCTGTCTGAACAGGTACCAAGTTCTGGCTGGTGTAATTGAACAACGGATTCTGGAGCCATTGTTACACCAGCATAAGCTTGTGTTGAGTGCATTATGCTTCGCTGTTAGAACCGGCAACACGTTCTTGGGTTCTCTATTGTAAGATCCGATATCAACCAACCTCGAACATTTTACGTGTCGTGATACGATGGTCGAGTTATTTTTCATGGTTTTGAATTGGCTTTTGTACAGGTGGGTGGATTATGCCCGCTTGGTCGGCATCCAGAAGGCTCATGAAGAGAACAGTGCAACATAGGTGAGTTTGAGGAGGTTTAAGGTCGTAACTCGGAACAACCAGTAGTGGTGGCGTTGGCCATTGGTGGAAAGGTTTGGCTGCCTCCGAATGGCAGTTTCCATTTAAATGCATACATATGTTAAAGACATCTTGTAAAAGAAAGCAGCTCTTTTTCCCGACATTATTTGTTGGATGTGTGCTGAGATAAACTTCTCGTTTTCTTTACCTTTTGAAACAAAAGTTAAATCAGAAGGAATTAATTTATAAATTTGCAATTTTATCAATTAATGATTTTTACTAAATTGAGTGTAAAATTAAAGATTTATTATTTAGATACCTGTTTGGTTATTCATGAAAATGACATTTTCTTTGTAAATTATAAAAAAGTGAATAATTTAGGCAAAAACTTCACCAGTGATACAAGGCCTCAACTTGATGTCTGCAACATTTGTAGCATTCATGTACTCCACATCGCAACATTCTACTTTTGCTTCCTGTAATTAATTAACACAAATATTATTACTAATCAACACTCTTTTTCTAAAGTTCTTCAAGAATCTAAATGGCGATTTAAGTAATAAAAGAACATTGTGCTTTCTAAATTATTCGAATTTAAAAACTTTTGCATATATATATATATATTTTATCTATATTTAAAATTAAATATAAATTTTACCTTATAATCATATTACATTCTTAAAAGAAAATAAAGTTGTTTCTTCACTGAGTTCATATTCATTGTGATAAGGTTCTTTATAGATCAATGTAGATGATAACATCGATGGTGGATCATCATATAAATATTATTAATAGTCACGTAAGTGCAATGACAATGAATAGATTTAATGGTATATAACACCCTCAATTTATTTTTAAAATAATGTCTCTTGAATTATTTATTTTTAATATTACCTTCTAACTTAGAAAAAAATTAAATGATATTTTGACGAGTGATTTCTATAGTTGACCGTTGCGATATTGACATGACAGTTCACAGTGCTAAGATAACAGTTAATTATGTTGACGTGATGATCTACTATGGTTGAAGACGTGGCTTAATTGTTTTTTTTTTTATTGAGTTCAAGGGTCAAATTAGTTTTTTTTTAATTTTAAGGGCTTAATTGACACTTTTAGAAAAAAAATTAAAAAATAAAATATTCAAAAAAAAATAAATATAAAAAATACCAAAAATATATATAAAAGAATTAATTTAATTCATTTATCACATCATCAGCTCTCGTGGTTCACCGCGTCAGAACCATTGACTACCATGTTAGTACCATGAATTGTTACATCAACATTGTAACGATCAACGACATAAATCATTGATCAAAAGGTCATATTAGATTTTTTTCCTGAGTTTGAAGATCATATTAAATATAAAGTAGTTCGAGAGGCATTAATTTTTATGAAAAAATTTAAGTACTTCATATACTATTAATTGTTGTATATTAATCAAAGAATTAAATTGATATCGTTTATGAGTTTGAGAGCCTAATTTGATATAAAAAAATTGCAAAGAGACTAAATTGATTATAGTCCGAGTAAAAGTATTATTCTTTTAAGCCTAAAAGCAGAGAAGATGAAATGAAGGAGGGCCTAACTTGCTTGCGACTCGTCGCCTGCAAAACAACCCTAACGTAGTCGATGTGATCCGCCGAATGGTTCCCACTCGACGAGCACGGCAGCTGGGATCATCTTCCCAAGGTGACCTCGTGTTGAACATGTACAATGGCGGCCTAGCAGATTTCTTGAATGGCCGAAACGTCTCGACTGGTTTCCTCAGAATGCTCCGAGGGATCACGCTTTCATAAACATGAGCCGAGTAACCCCACGACACCGTAACAGACCAGTTGGTTGCCTTGTGGTAGCAGATCGTTTGTTGTAGCAGACGAGATTGGTCGAATTTCGCAGCTCTCATCAAGTGGTTCATCGACTCGTGTCGGTTCTTCGAAGGGAATATCGGGTCTATTCCGTCGATATGATGAAGTGAGACAACCGGTGACTGCCGATGAGATGATAGCAGACCTGATATGTCACCTAGGAGATCAATCTGCACATGCCAAAACTAATCCACATGAGACTAGCTTCATTATTTAGATCGGATCGATTCAGAACTCATAGGATAGTCGAGATTACCTGGTGAAAACCCTATTCATGGGTGAGATCAACGCCTAAATCAGACAAACATGAAGACAACAACTGATCACTAACACACAAATAAGTCGAAATTCGACTTGACCGCTTCCGATGTCATCCCGATGTAATAGTATTCCGTATGATCATACTTGCCTAGTACATCCACCAAATTCTCAACAAAAAAGACCGTGTCATCATCCCCATGACATACCATCTCACGTTCTCATCGTCCCCGAGCCGAAACATCTTGAGGATCGAACCGAACAGTCGAACTGCAGCTGGAACAACAAGTTTAGGGTATACCCTTAATTTCTTGATGTCTTCATTGACTTGGAACGGAGGGTAAGATGAAGGCCAAGGGAGGAAGTCACTTGGGGGTGGTGAATCCAAGAAAATGTCTCCTCTTGTTCCATTTGACTGCCACCATGATTCAATGTATGGTCTTCTGGATTTCAATGTTTTCTTGGAGCTGGCTAATATGAACTTAATATGGCTAATACGTGTAGCAAAATTGATATTATCATTTGAAGTTGACCTTTGGAGATCTATGGGATTAAATGGGACAAAAGATTGGATGCAACCATGGCTATACAAGATTGTATAAAACAAGACCAAGATGGCTGAAATAGCTACTGATATGCAAGAAGCTCCAAGAGATAGACATTGGATTTTTGTGGGAAATAGAGCATTCTATTTTGCTATTTATTATTCGTACAATTAGGCCATTAATTTGAATTTAAACCCTTAATCAACCAGTAACAATAATAAAAATAATCTGATTTTTTTAACAGTCTAGGACGATTACTACATATTTTAACAAAACTATATAATATATATCACACAATTGGTGTGATGTGATATGAAATTACACAATATATATCATATAGAAAAGTGTACTAATATAAATACAATTAAGATCGTAAATTAGGGATTTGTGCACTATTGCTTATTGAATAAATCAGGCGAGCTTCAAACTCAAGCATGTCTCCATCTTCACCCACCAATTATGGAGTAATAGCAGGAATCAACCATTTACTTAAAACTACTCTTTCACGTGTGTTTAATATTTTTACAATTTATATATATTATACAGATTCAATTGATAGAAAATAATGTTATTCTTCTTAAAAAAATATATCTTACAATCACATTATGTATAAAAAAATATGCATTACGTTATTATGGTAAATTGTTACCACTGACGATTGGGTCATTGATGGATAAAAAACCTCCAATGATAAATGAAATGAAATGAATTATATATGTTATTATAGTGAATTGTTACAAACCTTTGTCTTTTTTTGTGTGTGCCACATTTTTAAAATATATATATATATATATATATATATATATGCATTATACTAAATTATTTCTATTTTTCTATAAAAAAATCTAAGACAATGTTATTCTGAATATTAAAAGAATAGTGTCTAAAGTAGTTAGGTACGATCGTTTTAGTCATTCATAATATAGGGGCATCCTTTACTATTTTTTATATATATATAATTTAAAACAATGATAGCTAAGGGGTAATGTTCAAAGTAAGTGGATTGTAATATATTTAACAACACGTAATAAAAGGATATCCTTTTTAAAGCTGAGTGAACTTTTAAAAATCTTTGTAAATATTTAAGGGATCAAAATTAAGATTGAATTTGTATTTATAACTTTACAAATTTATGATAACACTTAATTTTTTTAAAATGTATCAATTTTGGACATCGTGCGAGTATTTTAACTTTATCACGTGTAAAATTGAGTTTTTAATTCCATCTTCCTTTGATTTTAAAAACTGATCTCCAAAATTATTTCATTTCAAAAAATAATTTTTATTTTAAAAAATTTGATTTTATGAGTATCAGATCATATCTAACCCAAAACAAAAATCAATGATGACTCTATTTTATCAAAACATACACGATTTTAAAGAGCAATATTTTTTAATCTAAAAATAATTCCAAAAATACATAAAGAAAGAATTAAAATCCATCTACACAGTGTAAAACTTTTAAATTTTACATTTTTTTTATACCGTTGATTAATTGAATTTAAGAATGAGGTTAAAGCTTTTAAATTAAGGACAATTCACTATTTTTTTCTCGTAAAATAATCATTTCTTATTGTTAATCTCAATCATCTATTTTTCACATTTCTGACGATCTAAAAAACCATGTAAAATTTTAAAAAAAAAATTACACTATATCGACGATTGGCAATCATTTTCAAAGTGATACAAGTGATGCCATTTATTTTAGTACATGATAACATGAACTTGATAATCATTCTCAAAGTGGTACCTAATTTTGAAAATTATTATCTTATTATATTAATCTTAATTATCCATAGATTCCACTTTGCACCTTAAATTTGTAATTTCACCCCCTTGAATTTCTATTACCATTTACTGATTTTGCACCTCTAGCACAAAATCATGCATCTATTCATAATGACATGAAGGATTTGAAGTTAATATAGAAATGCTCAGCTTTTAGCAATTGCTAAGTTTAACTGAAGTTGATGAATTATTCAAACAAGCAAATGAGAGGAGAAAGTGATCCATAAGTGTTTCTGAAACTCATATTGATGTATAGAAGGGTGGGATTATATTCAATGGGTTCTCTACAAGGAGAGTTTTGCTTTTGCAAAGGGTGCAAACCAGAACAAGCAACTTATGCTTATATCAAAACTGCCTACCATTGTTTCGGTTCCATCTCGAAAACTGATTCGGAATCTTTAGAGGTGCACCATGATAGCATGAATGGGATAAGAGAAGCAATGAAACTTTGGGTCAATTGAAACAAAAGAGGGTGTCAACCAAATTTATGGGTTAACAATTATGTGATGAAAATGCATGAGTGAAGGATCTTGAGATGAGAATAATTAAAAGTGAACAGAAGAAATAAAGGTGTCGACCGATAATGTCGTCGGGGAAGCTTCTTCTATGACATCAAAACTTAGTAATGAATCCAAAACTTGAAGATTAGAATTGAGGCTAAAAGATACAGGCTTTAATTTGTAATTTATAATACTAAAATGAATTATAGAAAAGAAAAACAAAAGTATACTTTATATAAATAAGAAAAACAATTTCCCTCACTGTATGTAGCAACAATAATACGTTCAAGCATAGCATGGTGCCAGACATTCATCAACCATATCCAAAAGGTTTGGGTTTTCTAGTGCTGCTGCAACTCGTTCTTTATCATTCAGTTGTTTATTAACTGCATGGAAGAAGAGTAGAGAAATGAGCTTTAACAACTCCTGCAACACCCTATCATACTAAATATTCACTCAGGTTGTAACAAGTTTGACAACAATACGAATCTTGTGTCGTAGGTGTAATCAAGTTAAGTCAACTTGAACTTAAGAAATAAGAAGCTCGAGTACTAAAAATTCAAGGCTAAAAGCTTAGTCAAGCTTGAGTGCTTGACTAAGTTCTACTTTTAAAGGTTGAGATCCATTCAAGATAAAAATCAAGCTACTGAAACTCACTTAATTAAGCTCGTTTACTTGATGAAAAGTGAAAACATGCTCAAATTCAAAGCGCAGTTGTTTGTTCCTGTCTAAATTAAGATTTTTTTTACTAATTACTATATATATAAAACAAATCGATTAAGCTCGCAGGCTACTCAAGTCAAGCATGAGTACACTCAAATTCAGCTCACTTGATAGGTCAAAAAGCTCAAGCTTAACTCAACAAAGACCAAGTCAAATTCAACACTTTTTAGAGTTAAACCCGAGTAGCTTTGAACACAGATCTCTGGTATACACCTCTGTACCACACTTCTTTAGTTAATCTACAAATCTCTCATTCCACACCTAATTTTTGGAAACACAACTGGAATTGAACACCAGAGAAGAAGGACACATACCTGCAGCTTCAGTTGCATGAGTTCCAGGTGCAACCCTTATATCCATCTAAACACACAAAAAAAGTCATTAGCACAGAAAAAGAGGCAAGAATTTGCAAAGAGAATCTACAGAATAAAAATCATGTGTAATTTATTTGATAAAAAAATACCTAATATAATCTATATGAAATAATAACTCCAATTAATTTGATGGAATTGTTAGAGAACAAAACATGCAGCAGACAAGTTTATCAAACAAGTTTCTCGTATAGGAACAGATTAAGACCTTGTCATTAATTAATTGACTTGACCACTCATCTCATTTGAACTGTTAACTATCAGTTGAGGATAGATAAAGCCCTGCATACAGGTTTGAAAGCATCATATATCATGTGGGCAGCATAAAATCAACATGAGCCATATATGATGTTAAGAGTCTCCTGCTCCCTTTAAGCACACTTCAGTTGCAAACTAGTCCATAACCATAGCTCAAGCAGAAAATTTAGAAGTCAATAAGCCAATAAAAAACCCAATGGAAATTTAGTTGTTCGTGAAATTTCTGAAGCAACAACAAGAAGTTCAGATCAACGATCATCTCTAGTAAGATAAATTTCATATTTTACATCTCAGACTTCAGCTACGAAGATGAATGAAACAAGAAACAAATTTGCAGGTATTCAACAAGAAAAGTAATTATTTCCTTTCCATTTCAGGGAACGGATCCAACAAATTATGGTTGATCCACTTCTTGTTCCCAAATTTCTATCATCGAATTTATAAACTTTATATCAGGGATTCCGAACATTGTTTGAACTAAGCTCTTATCATCCATTCCTTAACCACTGAAATTGAGAGAGATTGACTTTACATTATTCATACAGCACTAGAAGTGACATGTTAAGCTCGGAAATCAAAAAAGGAAAAGAAAAAAGCCAGAAAGGCAATACCTTGTAGCGAGAAGGAAGACTCCTCATAAGTTTGACTCTCAAACAAAGACCAATAACTGTAGCCATACTACAATGTTCAACGGTGGGAGTGAATGTCACTCTGAATAAGAAACAAAATCAATAAGAAAACCATTTTCTTAACAAAAAAATGAGCGAGAAGCATATGAAAAAGAGATAATTTGACCATAATACCTAACATAACTTCGCTCGTTGTCTACTTCGATAGCATCTTCAGTTATTACTTTAAGCTCCTCCAGAGAGTAGGGATGTTCAGGATCCTTTATATCTCTAATATGATTTAAGAATGTTAAGAAAATCAAAATAACATGCTCCACATAACAAGATGTAAAATATGGAAAAATATTACCCAATAGAAACAGATACTTTACACAGCACGATAACAATCGCTTGCATGAAGAGAAAATAAGTAATAAATAAAAAGGATCGAAAAAAGGATATCGAAAATTTCTTCTTGGTCAATAGGTTCAACAGCATATTCATCAGGCGCAGATGTTACGTTACGAACCTGCCGCTCTTTCTTCTCGTACACATAGGGTTTGCATTTATTAAACCGGACACCATAGTTTCTGAGTCAATCAACAAAATAAAATTATGAAATTAAATCAATCACATCGTCACTCTTCTTTTTCCCTGTACCGCTATAAATAATTGTTCTCGGATAATCAAATTTGCAGCTCTTTGATTTCTACCACAAATGAAGAAGAACAATTGGGTTACGCATAAATAGATAATTTATAATAACTCAATATAATTCTCCCAAAAATTGAAAGAATCCATAGGGAAGCAGAAACAAACCTAAAAACTATTTTGAGAGAAAGGAATATTAAGAGACATAATAAACCAAACCTGAGGAAAAGACAATAAATTTGGGGGGAAATCAAAGAATTATAAGAAAACAAGTTGAGTACTCAAATTAAAGCATACAGAAACAACAACAAAAACTGAAATTTCAAACAGAATGGTAGAAAATTAGAGGGTACGAGTTACCAATTTGAAGTGGCTGCGAAAGGGGCAAAGTAATTGCGAGAAAGCGAAACCAAGTGTAAATCTATAGACCAATTGAGAAGATTGAAGTGGAAATTGGAGAAGAAAAAAAGCCCGAGGAATGCTATTTTTGAATGGCTCAAACGATTGTTTAGGTAAACTACACGTTTAATATTCCAACTATTACTTCTGTTCCATTTTCATCACCTAACTATTTTTCGTTTCAAAATCATACCTAATGTTACGTTTTTATTTCATTTTTATTACTCACCATTAAAAAATTAACGTCATTTCTATTACTTTTTTAATTACGGGTGACCAAAATGAAATTAAAACATGAATTATGTATGATTTTGAAACAAAAAATAGTTGAATAACAAAAAACAAACAAAAAATGATAGTTAAGATACTAAATGTATAGTTTACCTTTTTTTATTCATCGTTGTTTGAATCCAACGGCTGACAATCCATATTGTTTTTCCGATATCTACTGGCTCATTAAAGTCTACATTAGGTTAGGTTGCATTAGATGAACATATATTTCTATACTATTATTTAAATTTTTGATTAAATTGGCGTTATTGATTTTGGAAATTGATCGGTTTCTAATTGATTTTGAAAAATATTAAAAATTATAATTAATGATATAAGAATAATTGTATCTTTTCATATATTTGCCTATTGTCAAATTAAAAAATTATATAAAGATTAAATATATGACCTAGTAGTTTAAAAATATTTTTTAACATTTCACTAATAAAAAAATATTAAATAAATTTAGATAAAACCAATATTCAATTGGTTTAGTGACATGAGACACTCGATTTCTTAAACAAAATCAATAATTTGAATTATGATATTACGAATTGAGTAAATTAAATTGGGAGGGTTATCCCATAAATGGGTCTTTATAATGCTCGGTCACATTCAAAACTTAAAACGAAAGAAATGTTAGTGTTGAGCCAATCGACCAAGAATATGATCAAGAGAACGGTCAATTGACAATAAAAAAATTGATGAAAGCTTTATTAAGAATAAAGAAAATCTTAACAAATGATTTAGACCGATTAACTTTCTTAATGAAGACCATATGAGATGCATTTTATATGCTCTCAATTTGAGATTGTTGGAGGGGTTTGGAGTCATTTGAAGCATTAAATTATCGTATTAAAAGGTTATTTGCACATAAGTTTAAAACTTTCGGTAAGGGTTTCCAATTTGAAATTATTGAAGGGAGCGTATAGTCATTTGAAGCATTAAATTCTCATATTAAAAGGTTTTTTGCGCAAAAGTTTTAAAACTTTCGGTAAGAGTTTCAAAACTTTGATGAAAGTTTCCCTTGAGTCTTTGGGAGGAATCTCGATATTTATTTGTTTCGATTAGATAGAGAAAATGTTGCATTAAAATGTATTAGAAGGTATGTTTCTTCTCAATCGAAAGTAATAAATAGTCTTTTTCTCCTTAGAATTTTTGGATTGCTGGACAAGATGAGTCTAGAGTGAGTGACACATACCGATGTGCACAACTAATGATGTGTAGCGATATGAATTACTAATGTAAAAACATGGTAAAATTCATAAATGGCCATTAAATATAACAACTGTTGCACACATTATGAACGCTTATACCCTTACATACATGATGTTCGAACCCGAAACTTTAAAGAATAACAACAACCCTTATTCAGTTAGGTCATTTAGTTCGTGTTTATATATATATACATATATATAAAAGTATAATAGATAATTTAGATAAATATAATTGTTATGTGACAATGTGAAGGTAAACCATCAAAATAAAAATGATGTATTTTTTATCATTACATTATAAATTTATTTAATAATATAATTGTTTTTTTACAACAAATAAAAACATTTTAGAATTAAAATAAAACAAAAATTTAAGCATTAAGGGATGACTCTTTATCTTATTTCGAAATAATTTAGTAACATTTTTATATTAATTAGGATTAATAACCAAATAAGTGCCCAAACTATACATTTTTCCCGAATAGGTCATATAGTATTTTTTGGACCATCCAAGTGTCTAACATTATAAATGTGTCCACTTTAGGTGATCAGGACGTAACGACGGTTAGTTATGTCTATTAAGTGACACATGCAAAATTTTGATAATTTTAATTTTTTAAAAAATAATAAAAATATCATTATATTTATAAAAAAATATAATTTCTTTTAAATTACAAAAAAAATCTCAAAATCCCCAAATCCTAACACTAACCCACCTCCGGCGCTCTTTCCACCCATGCCCACTATTGTCGACGTAGTCCCTACCTTCACCTTAGTTATACGTTGCCATAGTTGTCGTCGATTAACCGTCAGAATCACGTGGGATCGCGATCTTCATCTTAGGTTTCACGGGGTTTAGAACATCGATTCGTCGTCGATCGACCGTTGATCGATCATGATTTTACAGGGGTTTTGGTCGTCGGGGGGAGGTGAGGTCAGGTGGAGCTTCACCTATAGCAAAGGGTGGCCATCAACGTGGTTTTAGGGGCTGAAAATGAAGGTTTTCAAAGTTTTATGGTTATTTCAATTTTAATGTGTTTTATTTTTAAAAAATATATAATTTTTTTTAATTTTATATAAAAATTTAAAATGATCAGATTGTGACACATGTCACTTAACGGAGGAAATTAACACTGTTGATGGCCATGTCACCTACAGTGGTAAAATTTGTAATGCTAGGCGATGGTCAAAAAAATATTATGGGCACCTATTCGGAAAAAATTATAGTTTGGGCACTATTGGGTATTAAGCCTATTAATTAATGTAATTATTGAATGGATAAATTACACATTTAGTACTCTAACTATCACTTTTGTTTCGTATTGATCATGGAAAATTTTTTTATTTCAAAATCATACCTAACGTTTAGTGTTGGTTTCATTTTGGTCACCTACCTTTAAAAAATAACATAATTGTTGTCATTGTATTTTTTATTTTATCAATGATGACATGACATTATCTTATGTTAACACATTATTATCTTCGTTAATTTTTTAATGTCATATGTCCAAAATAAAACTAAACTAAATGTTAGGTATGATTTTTAAATAAAAAACAGTTGGTGATAAAAATGGAATAAAAATAATAATTGGGTAATAAATGTATAGTTTACCCTTATTAAATACATTAAAGAAATCAAATTATTTCGAAATACTAATATTTTAAAAATATTTTATCAAACACAACAAATTTAAAAAAATGGAGAATTTGGAGAGATAAAAGTCCGCTCCATAGGAAAGTTTCACTCCAAAACCCTCCGCGCCCATTTCCCTATCCCACTGTCCTCTGATTTTCATTTTTATTTTTTTACTTTTTCATTTTTGAATTTTACAACAACTTGGAAAAAACCCACAAACGCCACTTCCCTGTCACTCTATTTTCTCTTTCTTCCCTCCAATGTGTCTTATTTTCTAGGAGGAAAAGAAAAATCCGAACTTCACAGTTTCTCTCAAACCAAACAAACAAAAACCGAGAGAAACTGTTAAAGCCTCCTCCATGGATCTTTCTGACACAACCAACGTTTTGTTTAGCAAAATCAAGGTTTTAGAACCTGAAAACGCTTCTAAAATCATGGGTTTCATCCTTATCCAGGACTTGGCTGACAGGGATTTATTACGTTTAGCCTTTGGTCCTGAAACCCTTTTGCAGTCCCTTGTTTTCAAGGCTAAGGCTCAATTAGGACTTTCTTCAAGCAGTTTCTTAACTCATTTGAATCCAATCTCAAGACCCTACACCTCTAACAATTCCCAAAACCCACTTCCTCCATTATCACCTACTATGATTCCGAAAAATGGGTTATCGGTTTTTTCAAAAAAGGTGCCTTCCTGGTCTCCTAATGGTAGCCCACAGTCAAGTCCTTTTCTTTCTTACGAAAATATTCGCTCTGGGTCTCTTTTAGTTACTCCAAGGACTGGGGATAGCAATACTGATTTAATCGATGAGAGTCAAATGAGTGACTATTTTTCTTTCTTGAATGATTCTTCCTCTTCCAAGAATGAGGATTTTATTGGTCATAGAAGGAGTTTTTCAGAAAGCGATGCATGTTTCGGGACAGCTGAAGAAGCCGACAGATTTGGTGGTCTTGTGGGTGGTTACAAGCCTTGTCTTTATTTTGCTAGAGGTTTTTGTAAGAACGGTGACAATTGCAAGTTTACACATGGTCTTGGTGGTTTAGCAGATAATGTTGATATTAATGGTGGTGTTGTCGTTGGTTCACCTAGTAAAATGGACCTTCTTTATCATCAACACGAGGAAATGATGAGAATGAGAGCAGCTGTTCATCAGCAAAGATTGGCTGCTGCTCAGTTGATGGCTGGTGTTTCTTCTCCACTGCCTTATGAAAAAAGCATGAATCTTCTGTTGCAACACTACACTGAGGACCAGAGGTGTATTAAAGATTCCTCATTTTTTGTTTCCTGTTGTCTGACATTTTTTGGGCTATTTTATGTCTATGTTTCTTAATTTTTGTTCTAACATTGCTTTTATCCCGGTGGCTATGGAATCCACAACGAGGGTTTGCTATGGTTTTACATAAAAAATTATAGGAATTTATTTATATATTATCATCTATTTGACCATTTTTTCGGGGATTTTTTACTATGAGGTGGGTTTCTTTTAAGCATTTTTATTTGTGTTCGTGGTTTACGCTTTCTGCTATGAATAGTAAAGACATCTATTTGGCTTTTGCCTTAGCTTTCACTGACTTGATGCATAAAATTCATTAATTTAAATTTGCCTTGTTACAGGCGTTTTTTTATTTGTAAGATAATTGTTGGTCTTGTTTTGGCGGGACTTGGGAGTATTAGCATGGTTATTGACATATTCTTCCATTGTGCTAAATATAAGTTCTTTTCATTTGGCACATTGTGGTGTTGCAGAGCTGCTGCATTAGTGCTGGGTGAAGAAATTTGCAAGTTCTCCAAGGGCCGATCTGAGGTGAACGATTTTTTGGAAATGGGATTGGCAGAAAAGGCTTACTCGGCTTCTAAACAGATTTACCTGACTTTTCCATCTGATAGTACATTTAAAGATGAAGATGTTTCTAACTACTTCAGGTATCTGTCACATTTAGATATAGTCTGATTGAGCATATATGTAGTTTATGAGTTCTCTCCGGTCCATATGCATTTAGATAATATACCGGATGGCTGAAAATCCATGGTTGTTTACATCTAGATCTGAACCCTTCTGCCTTTTCTAGCTATTGAATTAACGTTGATAGTGTGTTTTGTATCATCTTCTGGTAGCCCAATATCTATTTTGCAATAATCTATCATTTTTCTTGAGGATTTAAAATATCCTTAATCGCTAACCACTCTTCATTTGTACTTAATTTTTAATCCCGGTATATAGTGTATAATATTTGGAAATGTGCTAGAGTAGGATAACTATCTTGAGCTCAATTTGATTGCTGTTGTACTCTTCAGGTTAGGAGGGAATGATCAGTTAAATAAGTGATTCATCTTGGAACTGATTATATAATGGACATGTCAAATGTCGATAATGCTTTTGGTGGTAAATGGTCTATACAAAATACTGGAGGCGTTTTCAGTGGAGTTTGCATGAACAGAACACATGAAACTAATTATTAATTATTTAATTTATGCAATGCTTCATTATCTTCTTACTTTTTTTTGGATGAACGTTGCTTCATTGTCTTCTATTTTTACTTTGGTGCTAGAGGATATATGGGAAGTTTAAAGAATTGGTAGTTTCTGCATTTTTGTTTCAACGAGGAAATTCTACAAGATTTAGAATTAATGAGAATTAGTCCCCCTTACCCCAAGGAAAAGTCAACTGTTCATCAAAGACAATTTTATCACATCTATAGGAGTGACAAGCATATGATAAGAAAATATGTTTTCCCATGAGAAAGGTGAGGTTTAAGGCTTACAGGATCTTGTTTACGTGGCGAAACTTGCAACTGAGCTGTATAATAAGCCTGGTGGTGTTGTATAGGGAAAAATATTGTTTCTGTGTCTAGAAATTGATTATTGCTGGATGTGACATGCTTGTAGATGAAGCAGATTTGACAATTTATTTGAGCCCGAATACTGTAATTTGACCTTGGAAGTTTTATTGCTGTACCGCAGACAGTTTGAAACTCCTAGTGAATTGACAATACCAGGAACCCTGGTTATATATTCATCCATGTCTAGCTAAGGCTACCATTTAAATGTATGTTGCTGTCAGTTGTTTATTTTGATGCAAAATTCTAGGACTTCTAAAGGGGTTTTCTTTGTTCTGAACTAAGGTTTATAAAGTTCTTTAATTTTAATTCTGTTAACTTAGTTCAATTGTATCTTTTAAAGCATGTTTGGACCGGTGCAAGATGTGAGGATTCCGTATCAGCAGAAACGAATGTTTGGCTTTGTAACTTTTGTCCATCCAGAGACTGTGAAGCACATTTTGGCCAGAGGAAACCCCCATTACATTTGTGATTCACGTGTACTTGTTAAACCCTATAAGGAAAAGGGAAAAGTTCCGGACAAGTATGGCATTTTCTCTTATTTTTATTTTTTTCCTTCTTCTGGCCATCATCATGCAATGAATTTATAACTGATAATGGAGCAATTGCAGAAGGCAATACCTGCAACAACATTTAGACAGGGGCAACTTTTCTTCATGTTCAAGCCCTTCAGGGCTTGACTCTATAGAGCCTTATGATCCTCATGTTGGTAAGCAAACAAACATACTTTCTTGTATGATTGTCAGCTCATGTGCCTTTTTTTCCCCATGAAATCGAAGGATGGGAAACAGAATGCTTTGGATGTCTGTTTTTATGATTTTTTTCTTGCTCGTTAGATTTTGAGGCTAATAATTTCTCTTTAAATGCAGGGGCAAAGATGTTCCACGATGCTCCGGAGATGATGTTGAGAAGGGAATTCAAAGAACAAGCTGATCTCCAGCGTGCTATTGAACTGCAAAGGAGAAGGTTGGTGAACTTGCAACTTCCAGACTTCAAGATTGATGGCATTCATCATCACCAACGCAGCCTATCCGTCGATGCTTCTGTTTCCTTACCTGCTTATTCCCTTGACAGTCAAAATGCTCCTCCTTCTGACAGCATTAAACAAGAAGTCTCAAAAGGTTTTCTATTCAGCTCCAGTTGTCCTATCCCTTATTATCAAAATGAGAATGCGTGGATAAGTGTCCTTGTATCTTGTTCAGAGAAAAAGAATAAAATCAAAATTAGTTGTTTGATATATTTGAGTTTGTCAGTCAAGGAATTGGGGCGGGGGACCTTGCTGTTGTTAAAGTTATATTATTTTTGTGGCAGTCTATGGTGGTAATACAGCTGCTGCTGTTCCTATAACCTCGAATGCTGCTGAGGAGGAGGAAGTGAATTCAACTTGTGTTCAGAAAGGTGGAGTTGGAAATCCTAAAGGGTACGAAGTTGGATGTCCCTAAACAACACGGAACTTAATTTTGATGTTTAGATAAAACTTCAACTAGTACAGATCTTAGTGTATGCCGCTGTCTTCTCGAGAATTCTAAAGTTGGTTATCTTTCTGTTTTTCCTATTTGTTTTCATTTCCATTTCTGATAGATGTCATGAGAGCTGCATAGAGCATGCGCTTCCTGATAGCCCTTTTGCTTCCCCTGAGAAGTCTACTGAAAGTCACCTCTCTGAGTTTCCTGCTTTGGTGGAAGTAAATGGAAATTCAAATTTATGTGCTGTGTCATCTTCTGAAAATGATACGTTACTACTCATCTCTTCTGCTAGCGGCATGTCCTCCATTTAAGTTGTCCTCTTATTGCCAAGGTATTATCAGTGCTTTAAAATTGTTATAACTTAATCTCTCCTCCTGCTATGATTAATTGAGTAGTATGTATTGTATCATATTTGAAATTTATTTACGTTTTTTGCAGATTTTTTTATGCCGCGCGTGAAGGTAATGACATGTAGGAAATAAAGTTAAGCACAGTCAGAACTCAGACAAGGAGTAACTATGATATATGAACTAATCTTTCTTAGATTCTAGTCAGATGGCTTTCTTTGTAATGTCTTGGTGTGATATTAATTCACAAAAGTAGAAAAGCGTATAGGAGAAGATTCCCGTAGTTCGTAGATGTGTATATCCAAATTATACGGTGAAGAGTGGATCCGTAGAGAAAAAACTACTAACAGCAACTTCATATTGGATTAGATATATGGCAGACTAATCGAAATTCGAGTGTAGGGCTTTTCTCCTTTTGCCCTTCCGATGTAGGCATGTATTCCAATCACCAAAAGCCAGAAGAAACAAAGGATGGCCAGTCATCGCATTTTCAGCGTACGCATTGCATCTTCTTTCACATTGTATCTGATAAAAAACATTATCACAATCCGAATTGTGTACATTTATTGAACACAACAGTTGTTAGGAAGTTAGTGAAATGTCTTGATTATGAGTTATTTTATAGTTTTGGTGATCTTTGAGAGTAATATTTTTGGTGTTATTAAAATGAAGAATGTAGGGTGTTTTTAGAAAGTTGGTAAAGAAAGTATCTTTTGGGGCAGTTTGTCTGGTTTTACATTTATGTAAGTTTAGGTCCACATGAAAGGTGAAGGGCACATGGGGGGCTGACATTATGTTAAATTGGGAACAGGGCATGCTTTCAGTTCATATTTTTTTTTGAGATTTTGTTTTATTTGGTGGAGCCATAGATTCTGTATGTGTTTTAAATCATTGGTGATGTGGTTCTAATTCAAGCTCACTCCCACCTTGTACTGCCTTTGCTTTTGCCAGATTTTTTTCAAGTTCAAAGGAGGGTAAAAGGAAAGTGTTTTTTTTAATGCAAAAAGAAAAAAAAGTATAGTTAAAAAGAAGGGTAGGGATTTACTTGCAAACCATTAATAATTGTTTTGGTCTTTATTTTTTTTTGAGCATTTTGACTTCAAACGTTTTATTTTAGAGTAGAAAAAAAAGAGATCTAATGTATAAAGATTTAAGGTAAACTATATAGATAGTCCCTCGATTATAAAATATTTTGAGTCATTTGATTATGGAAAGTTATGAAATAGTCACTCAATTAATTGTAACTTATAAATTCTTGTCCTTTACGACTACCTGTGATGGATGTTAAAATGATGATTGATTGAATGAAATTGTTTTTTTTATTACACCTAATACCCATGTCAAAATTGGGCAAAAAAAATGAAAATAGGAATTTGCAATTGAAACCCTAATAAGTTGAACGAAAGTCCCAGACTTCATCTTATTTCTTAGAGCAAAACAAATGAGGTATCGAAAGAAAGAACGAGGAGGAAAATTGAATAATAGAAGGAATATATATATATATATATATATTGTGGTTTGAAAACCGTTAAAATAAATTAATCTTATCATAATATTATAAATATTTATAATTAAATTTGAGCATAAATTAAAAATTTAACTCGATGACTCAATTTTTTGAAATAATAAAGTTTGAATCTTAAAATAAGATTCATCAACTTGAGTAATTAAACTTTTTTAGCTCGACTTGATTGAATACTCACCCCTATATGTTATCCCAAATCGATAAACCAAATTAAGCATCACTTAGAATATCCTTGGACAACGCTTCCTTTTCTTATCTGCAGCTCACTCATCATAAATAAATCTTCAACAATGCTATTTACACACATCAATCTAACTTATCTCAAAGGCTCCATCCGAAGACGAATTTCAGAAAAGAAAACAGAAATAGAAAATGATTTTATTAACCAAACAAAAGTCGGGGAAATTCCTTTCATGAGGCAACATTCCTTCCCTTTTTTTTTTTGGGTTTGTTTACAACATTCCTTTATTTACTCTTGGTGTTCCCACTTTTGTTCAATAGGCTACTAGTTGCAGCGAGCCCTCCTTCATCAAGTTCAAGGTTGGACTGCTGAATCTTTCTCGTGAATATTGTCTTGATGCTTTTCTCCCATCGATGTCGGCTTTCATCATTGTAGCGAACTCATCATAACTTATGCAACCATCCTGCAACAAAAAATGTAAAAGGACGTGTTTGCAACATAATGAATAGTCGTTTGAAATTATGATATCATATTTTATCATATCTCACTCAACAAGTTAACGTCCAACTCAAACTGCCATTAAATTTTTAATGAAAAAGGACGAATTTGAAACATAATGAATAGTTAGATGATCATTTTGTAATTTTTAATAGTCAATGGACTCAATAAAGAAACTCCCTATAGTTGGAGGACTATTTTGTAACTTTTAATAGTCAAGTGACTCAACAAAATAATATCTTACAATCGGAGGACCATTTGTAGATTTTACCCTTAAGTCTATTACCTTCGAATCAAATATGAACCACATGGAGACTTGTATGCTAAACACAAAAAAAATACAGGATGGGGGCTTAATATTCTGATTGTTTTAGGTTTCCACTAATAATAGGGATTTGTTGATAAGAAAATTGTGGTTGTGGCAGCGTAGGAATTTTTTTATTTGAGCGGATAGTCGCAATTAGTGATTTCGAGTTAAAGAAAATAACATATGATATAGAGATAGATTGGTGGAGAGAAAAAGACTTCATCCCCTTTCTCCAATCATGCATAGTGATTTATACACTATCCAAAATGAGACTTAGGTCCATGATGACTATATGTAGGTTGGTATGACAAATAGATATAGCTATTTGATAATAGATTTAGCTAGAAAGATTATGTGAGTTTGTCAGAGATTATGTCAAGAGATTGTAGCTTTTTAGAGGACAGAGATTCAGGAGGCATCAATGAACTTTGGAGGATAAGGAGCACTAGGCATAGTACTAAATTACGGTGGCGGTTACGATCGAAGTTGCGGTACAGCAGTTGTAGGTGTTGCGGACGCGATGATATAAAATTCATGGTTTAATAAGCCTAGTTTCGGAAGAAAGATCAGGACTAAGTTCTGATGAGTTCAAATTGAATCCAATATTACCAAGATGATATTAACTATATAGCGGTAATCACCTTGTCAGTGTCGACATCGTTCATAATGGCACTAATAACTTCTTCGCTACAGGAGTCAACTTCATCGTTTAATGCATCTCGCAGATCATCTATCTCTAAATAACCACTTTTATTCAGATCCAGGAATGCAAAAGCATTATGCAAGTGTTCCTCGTTGGCCATTTTCCTGAGGTGAACTGAAACTGCTACAAACTCTCCGTAACTCAGAGTTCCATCGCCATCAACATCAGCCTGTTAAAAGCAAGTCACAGTTATACAACATGTTAAGAGTAAAATGAAGCCTAGCATAATTGCATTAACCATGTTATTAATTTGAAGATTTGACGAGATCAAAAATAAAGTTTTGGGTGAAGCACAAATGATCTTACAGATTTCACAAGGATCTGCAAATCTGCATCAGGGATTTGTTGGCCAAGCTTTTGCAATCCTGTCCTAAGCTCCTCAAGGGTTATTTTGCCTCGTAGTTCAGTGTCCATCATTTCGAAGGCCTCTTTTATACCAGCTACTTCCTCCACAGACAAATGCTCAGCAATCACCTGGGAAATAAAGAAAACTCCAAACTGTGTCATGTTAATGGGAAGTAGATAACTATAGGAGGAGATGTAAAATTATTTACCCTTAGAGCTCTTTTCTTTAGTTTGTTCATTACTGAAAATTGTTGTAGCCTAGCTTTCACGGTCTCACCTAATGGTACATCCGAAGCTTTCTCGGCATTTTGTAACCAAGGATGTTCTGCACATTAATAGTTCAGATGATTTCTTCGTAAAAGGTAAAAGGATATTGTTGACGGAAACAATTAAGTTAAGGTGGTTGTAGGTGGTTCATCCATTCTAATACGAGTGAAGAATCATAGTCGGTGAGAAAATGACTGTGATCAATTTCAAGATTCTTTGTCTCCATGAAGAGGTAGAAGAAAAATAAATGAGAATGAGATGATTTTAAATCCAATCATCTCGCTCAATCTTGATTGAAAAGTTTTATAGTGAGTTTTAAAATTGGTGTAAGATGTAGAGCTGTTATGACTATTCTTAGACTGATATATAAAATAAAATTAATCAACTGATGAAAGATTTGATTTTAATAGATCACATGAGTCTGTCAGAGGTCAAGTAAAAAAATCACGACTTCCTAAAGAATATTAAATATTCGAAACGTAGATGTTCTCTCTATCTTCTTAAGTTCCCTAAATACCGAGGTTCAGATAGAAGACCTCTGATGGGTATAACAAATATCAACATAAATAAAGCATGTAACCATGGACAGACAGATAATCTTATGTTAAGGGTAAACTTTTAAAATTTTAGAAGAGATAGACTTATATCTAAAATACTTATTAATTTAAAGGGTGACTATCCCATCCGTCCATTTAATCCATCCTTACATGTAAGAAAGATGTATATATAGAAGCTCACCAAGCACTTCTTGAGCAGTAAGTCGTTTCTTTGGATCAGGATTAAGCATGTTCTTTACAAGATCCTTTGCATCGTCGGAAATATTAGGCCATGGATCCCTGTTAAAGTCAATACTAGAGCGAATAATTGCCTGTGCCACTTCCTTCTCAGTCTCTGTATGAAAGCAGAAGAATTATTATTGATAATCTATTTCCGTCTTTTAAACTTTTATAAATTTACGCTTTAGCATAAAATTATACGTCCGTACATTATCTCACTGTCATCAAGTCAAATGAATAAAGGAGTAGCCCTACAAGATAAACAAACCAACCTGCACAGAATGGTGGAACACCGCAAAGTAAAATGTAAAGGATAACTCCGGCACTCCAAACATCAACTTCGGGGCCATAATTACGTTTACGAACTTCAGGAGCCATATAATATGGACTTCCCACAATCTCATTGAACCGTTCACCTGTCGGAAAACAGCATTCTTCTAATGCTGCTGCATAATATAGAAGAAAAAAAACAAAACAAAAGAGATCCCTAAGACAACCCACATTTACTATGCAATACCAGGTTTAAAGAAGACTGACAACCCGAAATCAATTGCCTTTAAGGAACAAGTTTCTTCTTTTTTTGCAAACAGAAAATTTTCTGGTTTGAGATCTCGATGCATGACTCCATGTTTATGACACATCTGCAACATCAATTTGCATAAAGAAAACCCATCTGATATAAAATCACTACCATCCACATAGAAAAGACCCATAAATTACATACAGGGAAACAAATGGAGGGATAAGAAAGAGAAAATGGTTCAACTCTAAATGAGTAAAGGGTTCACTTTTTGTTAAAAAGAAAAGATAACTGCATGGATTAGGGTTAAATAAGTTTTCTTTGTAATCAAGTAACTATTGATTAGGGTTAGAGATTAAGTTTCCATTGAGGATTTCTCTTCTATTTTTCTACTGCCGACAACAACAAATTTTCTTTTCTTATGCTCAGTTTTTTATATAAAAAAAAGATTTTATTCTGCAATCATTATACTTGTCGTCATCTTCTATCATAAATCGATTAAAAAATGTATTCCGAATTTGACCTGAATAACTTGTACGATGGTCTTCATGACCCCAGCAGCTGCTCGTTCAGAGTAGTGTCCCCTTGCAGCAATCCTATCAAACAACTCTCCTCCCTCACACAATTCCATTACAATGTGTACAGCATCATCATCCTCAAAAGTATCCTTCAATGTAACAATATTAGGATGGTTGGTCAGATGCTTCATTATCTGCACTTCCCTCCTCACATCCTCGATGTCCACTGCAGTCCTAAGTTTCTTCTTCGATATGGATTTACAAGCAAAATTTTCACCGGAATCCGGATTCGAACACAAATATGTTACACCGAATTCGCCACGGCCTAGCTCACGGCCTAGATCATATAGATCTGAAATATTATGGCTAGTGGGTTCCTTTAAGACCTTTAGCTTGAAGGTTGTGGCAGATCCATTGGTGGCACCATAATCATCTCCTACAATTGCATTGGCTTTGTTCTTGTTTCTCCTCTTTTTGTTATAAATCTTGACCGGAGCACCGATGGTGGTAGTACAACAATTTCCCATTTATGATAAAGAACGCCGTAAACAACCAAGAGCTCCCTCTTTTCCAGATCCTCTTGAATTTCATTAACAAATAGTTATAAGAAAAACAGATGAATTAAGGAATCAAAATAATAATAATAATAATTAAAACAAAAAACATTAAGAGGTACCAGAAATGGAATAAAGAGAGGGAGAGAGCAACTGCCAAGAAAATTGCAAGATTTGAACATACAGAAACAAATAATATTTTCTGCAAACGACTGGGAATTCTTTTTTAGTCTATTGAATTCAACGATGAACAAAAAAGAGACAGAGGAATAACCCTCTCGTCTTTATTTTTATTTGTAACTATTTTATTTTCTTCTAAAAATAGCAAAACAAATCTCACAATATAATAAAACCAATTTCGTTCCTATTTTTGGATTTTTTTCTTTATTTTACTACTATTATTTTGAAATGTTAACAAAACTTTCTAAAGTGCATAAAAAAATCTAAATTGTTACATTTGATAAATAAAATGAACTAAATTGTTAATTGGAAAATGGGGTTGGGGTGGTTTGTAGCGGTTCGATTCTTTTGATTTTGGCGAAGAGTCGCAACTAGTGATTCTCTTAAAAAGAAAGAGAGGATGGAGGAGTTGAGGAAGATGATATAGAGAGTGAGAGAGATATATAGAGAGAGGGAGATACAAACAGAGGATCGGTGAGAGTTTTTCCTTCTTAAGCGTTGCATGATGACCTATATAAATACTTTAGGGTGCGTTTGGTTCACGGAATGTAAGATTACTAATGGGAATAAAAGATTACCAGGGAATAGGATTACTGGAAATATTGTATTTTGTGTTTGGTTGGTTTAGCAGGAATGTAAGATTATCGTGTTTGGTTAAAGGAATAAAATATTATTGAAATGTATATTTGATCAAATTGTCCTTATTATATATTTGTTTTTTACAAGTTGAATTCTACTATAATATTACTATAAGATATTTATATATTTTCTTTAAAAAAATTAAATTCATAAAATTTATTTAATTTTCTTTTACAAAATTGAAAATATAAAAATTTTTAATGAAAGGGTAAAATTTTATTTTAACCCATGAACTTCATATAAAATTTTAATTATAGACTTTTTTTATAAATCTAAAATAGTTTAAGAATAAATTTGTAATTTAATCTTCATAGAATTTTTATTTTTCAATGACAGAAGAAGGATATTTTTGAAAAAAAAATAAGGGCATTTTAGTCCAAAACGCCGGTAATCCAACAATACCTAAGGGAAGAGAAGTAATGACATTTTCGGTAATATACCTCAAAAAATCCACTGTTGGTAATAAAATATTACCGGAAATGAGATTACCGGCCAACCAAACGGGGAATGTTGATTTCATTCCTCCGGTAATCTTAATATGACTTGAACCAAATAGCCCCTTAGTGTTAGTATCAAGCCTATAGTGATAATGACTATATGTGGTTCTGCCAAAAATCACATCAAGGGACTATCTGAAAGATATGAAACGTTGGAGAGTTTAGAGTTTGATAGGTAGAAGAATGAAAACGGAGGTATGAGTTACGAAAGATATCCCAATGAGGTACAACATTTGTCCCTCCTTAGTCGAGGGAATGACATAAAACGACTTGAACCAAGACTTGTAGAAGAAGACATTTACTACTAAAATAAATTGAACAAAGTTGTTTCAACACCTATAAATATATACACATTGGAGGATTCTCGAAGCTCTAGTGAGATAATGAGGAAACTGAAGCAGAGGCATCTCAAACAATACACATAAGGCGGAGGATCTCATCGTTCATGAATAGGTTATGGAGAACGTGATATCATCTCGACGCTTTGTAAGGGCAACTGATAAATTTATATATTTGTAACGGAGGCATCTGAACACTCTATGAACGTAAATGAAAAGATTCCCATTGCTAGAGTGGAGGTATCACAACTCTTTCATAATATTTTATAAGGTACCATACTTTTTCATAATATTTTTATAACACTTTTAAATTTATTTTTTAAAAATAAATTTTCAATCTAACATAAAAACCTTTACTTTTTGTATTAGTCTAAGTGATTATAAAATAATATTTGTTCGAAAGATTCTTAATCATTTATCAATAAACACTTGAACATCCATGTAAATGATATTATCACGCCCTTGGAGCCTTAATCTCTAAAGGCATGACAATATGCTGAAACCCGAGACCTTAATGAACAATAATCATTCATTTAATCATTGAATTCGTTTGGTTCATACAAATACAATAACCCTAGCCCATGAACTTTTGACTCGAATCCAATCAGTCCAGCCCATAAACTCTAGCACTGCCATCGACCATTTAGGTCAGCAGTAAATGTCGGCAAGGATACAAACGTAAGGCATGAAAAATTGGTGTCTCACATATCTTTCCATTTCCATTCAATTAAATTAAAATGCGGAGGCATTCACCATAATATCTTTACAAAAAAATTCAACCATCCCATTAATTATTCTCCAAATTAAATATACAATAATCATTACAAACATCGCGAGTTAGTTATGGGGATGTTTAAAATCTAAAGGTAAAATGATTTAGAAAAGCACTTGCTTTAATTCTTCATGCTATGTCGTCATTTAGTTTGAGAATTCATCATGTCCCTTTCCTTCTCATTTTGTTTTCGAGTAAAAAAAATATATAACCTAGAACTCATCGAGTGTTTTTAGTGGTTAAAGGATCCATGTTATTTTCTTATGAGATCTCGTGTTCGAGCAGTTACATTTATAAAGTGTGTTGCTAATGATTAAGAAAAATTCTGAACATATATTATATTACAACCACCCCATGCTATTCAAATATATATAACCTATGAATATGAAACAAATTATAAATAATACAATTTAAAATATAAGATTCGTACAATCAATGGTGGAGCCACGTTTACGTGAGGATGGGCATGTTTTTTCCACCTATATTTGTATCCTGATATTTTATTTATGTTCATCTCAGATATAATTTTTTGCGTTATTAATATACACGTGTCTATCTTTAAAAATATTTTTAGATTCGTCACTACGTAGAATATTATTTCTTTAAGATAACTTCAGAAACCGATTAAATTAAATTACACATTTATTAATTATAACTCACTCCTTTCCATCAATGTTGGTTTATTTCATTTCCCATTTAATTCTTTATAATTATTACCATCACAAGAGAAATCAAAGAAAAAGTGTCAATAAGTTTATAATGGAAATTAAAGATATAAATTGGCATTCAAGGCCAAATTGATAATTATTGTACAAGCTAAGTGGACGTCTCAACCTTAGGCTAACTAAGTGATTAAAATCTCATTTCCAAGGAAGAATTATGATACTAGTTATAAACCATTTTCATTACGCTATATCCATTGCTTCCTTTCCAAGGCAAAGACTATAACTTATATCATGTATATTTACAAGTGTAAACTTATACACATGTTAATTTGATATCGTTTTGATGTGACAATCACACCTGCAATTGTTACTCATGTCACCGTATTGTTAACGATTTAATGGATGAGTGATATAATTGAAACGAAATCAAAGTTCGGTGTTATAATTGATAAAACTGAAAGTTTAATATCATTATTTCTGTCCATTGCTTTGTACATCAAATCTCAATCTCAATTACCTCACACCTATGTGAGGCAACTATATATATTCCTTGAAATGTTCCTTTCTAACCTTGCTTACATGGTATAACTAATTATTTCATTTAAGGTCGTTTTACTGCCAAAGCACTCTTTTAACCTCAAGTAGATTTTAATCTCTATTTAAAGTACGAAACAAGCGACCTCAGTGGTTAAAGAGATAATTTTTATCTGTAGAGATTTTAAGTTCAAACACAACACTTCAGGGATGTTTGAACGTTTAATTATCAAATGATTAAGAGTCTTTTGAACATATATTACCTTGTAACCACGTCAAATTAATAAAAAATCGTTAAAATATATTTAAAGCTCAATTATTCCTATAACTTACACAAATGGTTTGTACCAGAGACCAATGTAAACTCCCAAAACATGCTGTTTTTGTGTTTATTTTTGTGGATTGTATGAGTAGGATATATATATATATCAGCTTTGGAAATCAAGAAAAGGGAAGGAAGAAACATCTTTCATCAAGTCCTCAAAGTCCCATTCTCCAACCTTGAGCTCTTCTCCTATCCGAAAATTCCCAACAGCTTCTGATTTGCTAATGTTGTTTTTACTATTACTATTGTTTATGATATTGAAAGGGTTGTTGATGTTCCAAGCATCAACTGTATTTTCAGTTTTAGGGTTCTTTTCTCCAATGCTTTCTAAAGGAGGGACATAGTCAACACTGCCCGACATCTCATTTTCGCCGCAGAAGCCGTCTCGATTTACCCCGAGCTGTGTCACATGTACGGCGGGGTCGATGTATCCGGTTTCCCCAAACACGTCGAGTCCATGATTGAGCATCGGTAAAGAGTTGCCGGCCGTGGTGTGGTTGAGGACCATGGATTGAAAGGAAGAGTTGGACGAAGTGGATGGTAAATCCATGCACATAGGCAACATTCCTTGTTCTTGCATTGACAATATGGCATCGTTATTAGCCTTTGGCGAGGGAGTGGATGACAAATTCTTTA
This sequence comes from Hibiscus syriacus, assembly GCF_006381635.1. Lineage (NCBI taxonomy): Eukaryota > Viridiplantae > Streptophyta > Magnoliopsida > Malvales > Malvaceae > Hibiscus > Hibiscus syriacus. Next base: position 92,640 of record NW_024062667.1, read on the forward strand.
GTCTTTTCTTTATTGTTGAATTCCAAAAGTTCTTTATTTCATTGTCGGTACGACCGGGTAGACGAGCCGCTATTTGGGACCACCTTTGAGGGTTTGAAACATGAGCAAACCATGAAACAAAAGAGTCGATAAGTACATTCCATCCATATATATATATAAGCAAAAATGTACTAAACAAATGTTGGATTTAAGGCCTCAGTTTTAAAATAGATAGTTATTCTCTTTAAAACTTTCGAGTTTGAGTAATTGTTTATCTTAAGTGTGTTGCCAATAACTAAAAATGATTCTAAACAAATACTACTTTGTAATTATCTCAATACATTCGCTCGATCTTTGATGTTCGTTTCAACTGAATTCATCATACTTCAATAAATAAAATATCCAAATACTCATAATGAACAAACTTGGCTTATTCATGTTACTTTCTCCTCACACTTTAATAATTGATTCCAACTACTCTATACACCCCCCATTGACTCCAGGCTTTATGGTTTGCATGTGCTGAACAAACAAGGGGAGCTCTTGATTGGTGTTTCTTTCCTGAAATCACTCTCCCTCTCCCTCTCTCTATATATATACATATGAAAGAATGTACCTTGCAACTTGCAAGTATGGTAAATGCAATTTTTGGTATAAATGAACCCGAAACTATTTTAGGTGATAAACAAATTAGAGTTACATAATAATTTTAGATTATATATATATATATTACTTATTTTATATTTTTTTTGTAGGATTAATATTTTAACAATGGACAGTTATATCTTAAAATAATACTTGTCAAGTCTTGAATACATTAAAATGTCTTTTTATTTATTTAATGTAAATTTTTTAACATTAAATTTGTATTAGAAAGCGTAGTATGTTGGATCAAAATAATAAAGATATTATATAGAAAAAAGTTTTATGTGCAGGAAAAGTATAATTATATTGATAAATTCAATATTTTGATCGTCAATTTTATTATTGGTATAAAAAATCATTATACGAATAATTTTTACCGTTTGAAAAAGATAGATTTTTCCATCTGATTTTAAAAGAGTTAGTATTATACAAAAACTTGACAAGTAAGAATGCATGAACGATAGGGAAGCAGACCTGTTGCCAAGAATGGAATGCAAATGGACGATATGCTCTTCTTCTTGAGGAGAAAAGGCTCCTCGTTTGAGATCAGGTCTCAAATAATTGATCCAACGAAGGCGACAGCTCTTGCCACACCTTTGCAGGCCAGCACTCCTAGCCACTTCACTCCAACATCCCTGCCCATTGGTTAACATATAGTTGATGAGCTTGTCGTCTTCCTCCGGCGACCACAATCCTTTCCTAAGTTTATTAGCACCACCATTGCTAACCTTGACGGATGGATCAGGCTTCCTTATCATGGTTTCAGTGTCCTAATCCGACGAGAATAACAATGTTGGTGGTGGGTTGATCCTAAATTCTAACTAGTTTTGAACATGTGGATTGTTGGATACTTTATAGAGTGAAAAGAGGCTTCATGAAGTGGAAATATTGGTGGTGATGATGATGGTGATGGTTGTGGGGTTTGCTTAGAATATAGGGAAGAAATAAGGAGAGATAAGAGTTGGTTGATGGGTCTAAGCAGAAAACGGTTTGGATGGTAACTTTAGAGAGAGAAATTAAAAAGGCAATAAGAGAGGTGTCTTCAAAAATGGAGAGATTAATAAATATTTTTTTTTAGAGTGGACACAAATATATTAATAACATAAAATTTTTATATGATGTGAACACAAATAAAATTTCATGGTAAACACAATCAATAAAATAGATACTTAAAGAAAATTCAAATTTCAGAATGAAAAACCTTAGTGGATCCGCCACTGGATCGAGGGATGTTGAGATAACAAAGGAAAATGAAAAGAACAACTATATAGGAATATAAAGGCTTTGTTTTGTAACCAAGCCAAGATATTTGCTTCAAATTCACATAAACTTTTTTTTTTAATTTAATCTCATGAACCTACACGTGTATTTTAAGCTATGAATTATATGGTGGGAATGGGTGACAAAATAAAGGAATATAACTTGATAATTGATACACACTTGGCACATGTTTATTAATCTAAATATTAATTAGGGTAAACTACATGGTTAGAACCCCAACTATTACTTTTATTCTGTTTTGATCGCTCGATTTTTTTTTCAAAATCATACATAACGTTTAGTTTTAGTTTCATTTTAATCATACGTCTTTAAAAAATTGACGGTGATGCTGGCGTGCCACCATAAGGTAATTCCATGTCATCATTGAATTTTTTTTAAAAATGTCACGTTAGCAGTTCTGTTTATATTTTAACAGTGAGTGACCAAAACGGAACGAAAGCGATAGCTGAGATACTAAATGTATAATTTACCCTATTAATTATCCAAGTGTTTCAAGTGGTTCATCTTGGACTCTGATATTACACATTTAAGTTTTGGACTCCTTACCTTTTGATTTAATATGTATATATTATACATAACTCTCACATTTTCGTCGTATGGAGAAAAGTTGACGAAAGGGATATGTTGAAGGCATCTTTAGATGAAGTACACATATGATCATTAAGTTATTTTGAAATTTTCTTTGGTATTATTTTTTAAAAAAAGTTAGAAAAATATTAAACTTTTGATTTTATTACAAAATAGGTATCGTGTAGTTAGTCGTCGTTAATTGTTTTTAAGGGATGACGTGATATATTAAATAAATGGATAATATTTCATTTGGTTCCTCGATTACAATTGAAATTTTATTTTAATACTTTTCTAATATTTTAATCGAAGTCATCTCGTGACGATTCGAATGTGTTAGGTCTTCAAAGAGTTCGTTATATGGTTGGAGTTGCAACCGGTCACTTTGGTTGAGTACGATCAAACACTCTTAAATCTTGTTTACATCTACATCGAATCATAGTTGGGTTCAAGAATTGGTTAAGCGTGGGAAAGGTTGAAGCATCCCCGTGACGCTCAAAGTAGGTACCTAAAAGGGTTATATTATCTTGAAAGAAAATTGCCATAATGATTGGATTAGTAAAAGATGAATAAATGCGGGAAAATGATGAGCATGTTCAAAAATAGAACCAAATAAAAATTAATTAAGATTTAAGGCCAAATTTATTAATTAATCACGAATTAAGAAATTTAAGCCAAAATTATTAATTTGAGCATGTTCTAAAACCTTATCTCACCATCTAACATGTACCATAGCAATTTGCGTCTCCAAATGAAGTTTAGGATGGGTAAAAGATGATGCTTACCTTCGAAGCTCGATCTATCTACTACTAGCCACCAAAAACCCACGGCAACCCTATAATATAAGAGCTAAAATTTGATATTTTTTCACACAAAGGAATATTTGCACTCTAGGCCCTCCCCATATACTCCCTTCTTCAAAGGCACCGCCAAAACTAACCGCTTGGGCTTCAATCCACCATCATCAAGGCCCAATTCCCTAATTTGCAAACCCAAACATTCAAACCTATTATTTACTAACCCGAGTCAACCCTAAATGTTGACTTAAAATTTATGGGTCGTTATTGTTGGATAATTGCAATCTTCGGGTATGTTGTTTCAACCATTTTTCCGCATCACTTGACCGTACGTGTCTTCAATGGGTGATGGTTAGTATGTGTGTGGTCTACTTGAGGGTTGAGGTTGATGTTCGGGTGGCTTGGGTGTTGAGGTAGTGGATGCAAGTGAGCGGGTGATGGCGAGTGGTGGATATAGTGAATAGGCCTTGGTTTGGTGTTGACAATAGAAGGCCGGAAGGTGTTACGCATAGTTTCATGTGGAGGTTGAGTGTGCTCGAGAGTATTAAGGTGTGGGAGAATGCTAGTGACAGTGTCGAGCAATGGGAGTTCATGGGAGAAGGTATTGGGTGATGAAGGTAGTGTGTATATAGGTTTGGCTACCTTCGAGTTCTGTCGGAGATATTATCCTTCGGGATCATGTCGTAGATCAACCAAATAGAATTAAACAAAGACCACGACGAAAGATGATTCATTTCTGGTCCTATTAAATGAAGCAAATATTTGATGCAGAAAAGGTTGGTTCTGTAATTAGAATAGAATAAAACATTCAAACATGTTGCGACAGACTAATTTACTATACAAAGACTTTTTGAGGACAGGACACCCCATGGTTGAAGAACATAATCTACCTGCCTGACTGTTACGCCGCCAAAAACATACTCTTCGAGATTCGATACTCAGACACTAGCTGAGACTTCATTTTTGGTCGGTTTATCTTTTTTCTTTCCAGGATCTTGTTGAGATTTTTGTACAACAGCCTTGTTTGGAACCAAAACTATGAATATATTCCTGTCTTTAAAGTTCTTGCTTTCCTCAGTTGCAAGCTGCAGATCAAAGATGGGGTTTAGGATTACAGTTAAGAGCAGCTTTCAGATAACAGATTATGAATGGCGTACGAAGCCCGAACAAATGCATTAAACGGCACAACATTATTGGAAACGAAGTCTCAAAACAACCATAAGCAAGAGAGTTGCTAATTATTTTGTTGTTCACAGTTCGGTTTTCAGTTTCATTCTCAATTCATGATTTTATCTAAAAGCAAATTACAATAAGGCAACCGTTGGAAATTTGAGAGCTTTATATGATGATATTTACTTTCTTTCCCTTGAAATTGCATATTAGTTATTGATGAAAGAAAAAAATGATAATTATTCATGACTGTACCTCCCCAACATCATTCTGGAATCGCCTAATGAGTTCCATAGCCATATTTCTAAATTCGTTTTCTCGGCCTTTCAAGTTCACCATGACCTTGACCTGAGAGCATAGATCAAAATATTTCATTGCTATTTAACTCCAAAAGATTTTATGGCCCATATGTAGCATGTCAAGCATAAATATTTATACAAAAACCTCTAAAAAGAAGAAGGAAAACAAACACCTTATCACCATCGTTCAGAAACTTCCTTGCAGCTTTCAAACGAACAGCGTAATCATGTTCATCAATGTTATAACTGTTCAAAACAAACAAAAGCAATTTAGCCAAAACAATAAAGAGCTAAAAATTGATATTTATAGTAGCATTGGAATACAATTCTTGATAGAAGCCACGGTCAAATGAGTTACTCTCACAAACTTTTACCCCCAACTGTTGAGGAAGAAAATAGCTTTGATTGGACAATGGCACTTCCATACCAAGGAAGAGACTAGGGAAAGTCGGATTCAATACCAAATATGATCACTTCACTGAGATAGTACCATTCAAATGAAACTACCATGGTAACTTATCAGAGCTTTTTGGCTCCAGTGTTAATGGAAACATGACTCGAATGACACTTGTATATTGAGGAATGCACACCCTCCAGAAAACTAGGTTAAATTGCAAGCCTTTGTATGGGTTTATGCAGAAGGGTAGGTTGGGGTATGCTTCTTGAAATATCATGTACAACTGAAGATATCAGGGTATGTCATCTTTCTTTCCCAAGAGTGTCAATTGTTTTATCATAAATGAATAAACTGCACATTAATGATACAATTATAAAACATCGTGGACCTATAAACTAACAAAAATCGAGATATTAAATAGTAGGATTATAGTTCATTTACCAAGTCATCGGTGCTTCAAAGAAAAACTAGACACCCACAAAAAGGGATACTTGGGTTAGATTATGATCATTGGGAGATAGAAATTTAACAGCAGTCAAATATCTCTGAAGCATACTTATGAAATAAATTCACCTGAGAGAAACTTATTTTGTAATTATGGATGATAATTACACATCAAAAAGACCAAAAAGACAAAGGAATGTAATTGATGTGGTTAAGAAGGAAAAACAGCAGTAAAATACTGGAATTATGACTGAAATACGAATGGGAAAGACAGAACTCAAGAAAATCAGGGTTATAGAAAACCTCTAGATTTTCTATTAATTCAAATAAAACAATAATGATAAGTTGCGAATTTAGTATTTTTACAGCTTCTTTATACTAGGGTTACAAAAATAATTTTAATCTTAGCCCTACATTTAAAACATAGAGAAACTGAATATAATAAAAGCCAAAAAGTTGTGAGATTGAAGTCAACTAACTATGTTTCGGAACTTTTTTACGAGTTCCAATTTCCAAAACATGTTCGGTTTTGTGCCCGGAGGAACGTTTAGTCAGCATCAATCCGCAGAAAGGAAAGTTTAATAGTTTAGTCTAACAAAGTGGACATAGAAGTATAATGCAAAATACTTGCCTCATTTTCAACTCCTTAAGATCCATGCGATTGGCTGACAGATGAAATAATAGCTTAGTCAGCATCAATCCGCAAAAAGGAAAGTTTAGTCATGAATCAAATAGAGGGAAGAGCTAAATCCACAGTCAATCTGGCTGGGTCAGCAGGATCAAATCATAAAGATATTAAATTAAAACAGAGCAACTTTTCCACCAGCCAGATGTTATATGATTTTAGCATTCCCCATTGAGAATAACAGAGAGGACATTAACACGCACTTTTCTTCTGCTGTACTTTCTTCTTCTTTTGCTGTTCATATCTATACTTACTGAGGAAAAGGTAAAAGCAAGCATATTAATACACTTCAAAATGAAATTTCAAAAGGAAAATACATGTATAACTAAGATGATTAATTTAATATTTTTTTAATCTCAGTCCAAAGTGCTGCCTTCAATAACGTGGGAATGACTAATAGATAACCCTCTATTTACATGATATTGAGAGGTAAATAGAGTTACTTTCGTCTCATTTAAAAGGGATGCTCAAAGCTTTAAATAGCTCTTCCCCCAGCTTACCTTTAAAAAATATCACAATTTAGCAGTTACTTTTATTTCACAATTATTTCCTCTAAGCTAGTAGCATAAAAATTCCATAAATGAATGAACGATAATATACTAATACTATTTCTCTCAAGTTATCATAAAGCATATCATACTTGTAATCCATTATTCTGACAACAGGAGGATCTGCATCAGGGGATAATATCACCTGCAAAAGTGGTATTAAAACAAATTTCAGCATCACCACTACACACACACACACAAGAAGTTCAAAGAAAGTTTGTTTTCTAAAAGAGAAAAAATATAAGTTCTGACGAACTTAGCATAGGCTACTCAAGTAAATTCAAGAAGAATAAAACACAGACAACGAACAGATGATCGTATAATGATATACGAATGTCCCTACAAACCTTAATTTTTTATTGTATATACTTGGAGCAAAGCAGACTGTAGGTTCACAGTGCCCTTATCAAAGACCAGTATAGCATCAATCACTAACTTGAACATGTAGTTGATCATTTCATATTGTTCTCTTTATACTTGCCATTTTTGGTATCAAGTTTTCTCAAAAGACATAAAACAATCCAATTAAAATGAGCTAGTATGAAGCTTAAGGATATGAACTAGTATCTAGAGATTTATGCAGCAGCAGGAAAATTGGCAAAACCAATACTGAGTATGAACTAATACTATATTCAAAACTGAAAATGCCCAAACTAAAATGACATTGACACCTTCTCAGGCAAGTAGCATGCAACAAATGTCTTCTAGCAAATAGATACGAGGTATTAAACAAGCACTTGGCTTAACCTTCATGTATCCACAAAGGGAGAAGAACTACAATAACGCTGATACCTAAAGCATGGAAGTTAAACCATAATCATAAAGCTTCCCATCCCCAGTAAGCAAAAGTTTGTGGATTTAAATACACTCTCTCTGTAACATCACATAACATTCATACGTAAAAAAACCAATTGTACAGCATGGAAGTGTCAAAGGCTTGATTGGATTATTACCTTTACTACTTGCTTTTTTTTTCCATCCAAAAATAATAGAAAAATTACGTGTTTGCATGAAAAAAATAAGTTTTTGAAATTGTTACAAAACTAAAAAAACCAACTGTTGTGAAAAACAATGCACAAACTCTTGTGAGAATATTGTGCTACCAATACAAACAATATATTCACAAAACAAATGCAAAACAAAGTGATCAGTATAAGCCAAAAAAAAAAACTTCTCCAGTTTATAAAAGCCAATAAGTTCTCGTTACTAACCTAATGTGGAAAAGAAAGTCACTAACACAGAGAGTCGGAGTCATGAAGCATATATAAATTTAATAGAAACAGAGAAAAGCATACCAAATCGAGCCCTGCATCTTCAGCCATTCCAATGGCCTGGCTTTTAGACACTACCCCAACCTACACATTAACAAAAACAAATCAATTTGACAGTTGATGATAAGAAATCAATATAATGTAGAAAATGTCATCTTAGCAGTAAACACAAAAAAGAGAGAAAACCAAAAGTAAAAAGTCACTAACCATATTTTGCTCCTCATCAATAAGTCTGACAGAATCAGACCTAAAACCAAAGAAACAAAGAAACAAACATACCCTTCAAGTTTATAATAAGCAAAGCTACCCCAAATTTGCAAATTGCAATTGAATCAAATAACACAAGTGAAAACCTGATGATAGATAAATCAAGCGCCTGGTCTTCATCGTTCTTCTTGGAACGACCGGGAGCGGAGGACCGAAAATTACCACCACCATAACGGGCGGATATAGCAGGCGCAGCAGAGAAGTGAAGAGAATAATAGGAGAAAGTGTTTGGGATGCGGAAATGAATGCCAGACAGCTTGGATTCGAGGGAAGAGAGGAGTAAAGGTATGGTCTTGAAAGGGAAGCCGGTGGCAATCCCAGACATGGCTTTGGGTGTACCGGAGGAATATGCTTATCCTCAAAACTCAAAAACTATAACTTGTGAATTCATGTGAGCCGTGCTTGCGCCTGTAATGTGAACATGAGAGATTGGGATTTTTCGCAAATTTGGGCCGTGAATACTTCAACCCATAGTGCAAATTGCTGTGATTTTTCGATCTTTGTCGTGTTTTTATATATACTATTTTTATCGGATATGAGATTTATTTTAGATGGTTTTATATGTGATAAAATATTTATAAATCTAAATCATCTGGTAGTTTTAGTGATTAAAAATAATTTATTTTTGAAGCATTAGATTCAAGAAGTTATATATCATCAATTCAAACTCGATTTTGAATTCGATTCAAGCTCGATTTTGAATTCGATTCAAACTCGATTTTGAGTTCAATTCAAACTTAAGACTGCTAACCGCACGGCTCCGTAAATTAAACCATTAAGTTTGCGCTTTAATTTATAGACTCACTTGTGGAGCACATGCTTCTATTTTAAAGATGTGGGATTCCCATCTTTCCTGCTTCTGTGACTCTTCTCCAACAAGCTCCCATCTTCTGCTAAATATACTCTCTATTTTCCATACTTTCATTGTGATTTATCTCTCATTTTATTTCAATATGCTACATTGGTACCGAAAGCACCAAGCTTTCTCTCTGGATTCATTTAGTCAGGTAGGTTTCCTGCATTTGTCAGCTCTCATTGTATTTTTCCTTTTGTTATAGTTCCATTTGATGTACATTGTGTGTCTGTGGTTTCTTCTTCCTTTCATTTTTCTCCTTTTGGTTCTTGAGGAACTTACTAGGCTTTTATTTCTGAGAAACTTCTAGTATGAAGTACCCAGAAGAAGTAAAGTTTAGTTCAAACCATTTGTAAATTCAAGGAGCAATTCGATGATTTTGATATGAGTTTTTGTTCTGAAAGTTGATTTATTGGGGCATATGGTAAGTAGTAATTTGTTGGAGTTCAACAAAAATAAAATGATCATATATATAAATTCAGTTTATGGTTATCAATCTCCAAACTTCAATGTTCATTATTTGATTTGTTAGATGAGCTAATCATGATCTGGTTTTTAATTTCTTTACATTCCTGCAGAAGGTTGTAGATTTTGTTTTATTCATTAATGCTTACATGGTTTATATAGAAGATGGAGCCCTAGATTCTGATTGGATTGTGACGGGGTTGTTCTTATGGAATTGCTTGTTGGTTTTGTTCATAATGCAGATTTATTGGGGTTTTCACCATTTAGCTGCAATATAATTCTGAAAGTTTGATTCCTGTAGGAATTTGGAGTGGCCACAGCTGAAGCAAAATCAAATTTCGGGGGGGGGGGGGGGGGGGAATGGAGTTTTCCAGGATTCTTATGATTGGTTTTTCTGTGTTGCTCTTATGCTCCTCTTGGCATATGGTCAAGGTGCTAGTCCTCCGGCTCCTGCCGCGATGAGCCCCAATCCGACACTGGCACCGGCTCCAGCTTATGTAAACCTCACTTATCTTAGGGTAAATTAGCTTTAGGCCCTCTACATTTATGTGTTTTGTACAAAACATTCCCTCATTTGCTTAAATTTTCTTATTTGTTTTAAATGTTCAGGTGTCATTTATGTTATTTTCCATATTAGTTTAGCTTAAACAGAATAGGATCAATTGCATATAAGACCCTGTAGTTTATGCACATTTTGTATTTAAGTCATTGGTTTAATTCCAATTTTGTAAGTTTAATTTTACATTTACGTGAATTTAATCATCATTCTAAAGTTAGTATATTTAGCTTAAATTAGTCCTCACACTTAGGTTTCTCTTAATTTATTCCATGTTTAGGATTGTTTTCTTTAATTAGTTATGTATATTTATTTTGCATGTTGGTATGTTTATGTATAAGTATGCGAATGATTTATTTAGGAGTCACATAACATCATTTTGCATAATTTGTATGTTACCTTCATGTGCATAACTTAAACCTTAAACCCTAAACCTTATCACATAATTAGAAGAAATGAGATGGCTTAGTGAAATGAGAGAGAGTAGACTTGTTTTTCTTTTGCTTTCTGAAGAACAAAAATCTAATAAGAAGTTTAAGTCTTTTTTATTTTTGTATCTCTTCTCTTCTCAGTCTTCTCTTTATTTACTGCTTTGATTTTCCAACTCTGCAATTATTACTTTTTTTTCATAGTAGAATCTAGTAATGCATATATATTTTTCTTGTTTTACTTTATATGGTACATGTTAGTAGTAAGGATGATCATTTTCTCTCAAAAATGATTTGATGCCATTAATTTTGTTAATTAAGATATTAATGTAAGTCTAAATGAGTTTTTTCTTTCTTAATTATTTATAAAATCGGTTATACTCTATTTTGATATGTTTTTAAAATTATTAATATTTAAATTGAATCATATTTTTATTACATTATATTTATTGTCAAATAAAAAAAATAATTGTGAGGTAAGTACAATATAGTATCTTGATATTAAATGCTCAAACCCTTGATATTTATGATATTTGAACCCGAGACCTCAAAATATAACAACAATTTAAAAAATTAGTTATTAAAAATGTTATCATTAGAAATATATTAAATATTTGTCATTAGATAAATAATTTTAATATATTAAAATTAAAATTTGAGGGTAGTTGTATTATAGAATTTTTAATATATTTTTAAATTTTTATAATTATCAATAATGTAGTTTTAATATATTTTTAATAATGTAATTTTAAAAAATCTAAAATTATAATATAACATTTTTTTCGAGCTGCTCACAAGCTTTTCGAGTCGAATATCGAGTAGCTCGTTTCGGCTCGTTAAGAACTCGAGTCCATTCGATCCGAGTATTTATCGAGCCTTAATCAAGTTGATCTGGAATAACTCGTGATCTGTCTCGTCTCATTTACAGCCCTAATACCAGTACTATGGATATGCTCTTCCTCGTAAAGATGTTCCACCGCTGATGCCAATACCATGTATATGCTTCCCTTTTTTTCTAGTAACACTAATAGCTGCAACATTCACATAACAGATGTGGACTAAATGAGCTTAATATGATAAAAGTAGCAAAATTCAATGACTAATATGGAACCAAAAATAAATTCAAGAACTAATGTGAGAAAAGTAAACAAAGTAAAGGAGTAAATGAATCTTTATCCAAAAAAACAAAGAGAAAAAGCTCCAAGGGTTTTAAGAACATATATAGAGTATCTATTCACTACATTTCTTTGTTGCCTCTCACTGAGAGGATAACTCGCTTTCATCTCAAACCTTAAGACCCGGTTCCTTTTACCGAGCGGCGGTGATTGAATATTACGGGAGGAAATGCAGCAGAGTAATCAGGAGGTGTTGAGCTTAAGACCTGGTGGTGGTCGAGGGAACAGACTCCTTGCTACTCCTGTTTCTTCTTCTTCTTTAGTCTTTGGTTCCTTTTCTTCTTCTGAGCTTCCTCCGGGCGGCGCTCCATTTTCTATAAAGGTTCGACCTTTTTCATCTCGTTCTATTCAAAACCAATATCTCAGTTTTTGATTTTTTTTCGGTTGTACTCGCCTTTGGGCTGTTTTGCTGTTCGTTCCGATGTCTAAATTAACCTTGAATCTTGGAAAGTACATTTGATTCATCATTGCCATTGCTGACTTCATAACTTACCCTCGAGAATCGAAATAAACACTACTTTTGTTTTTCGTATGAAAAGCTCTAAATTAACACTTTGCGCTCTTAGTAGTAAACTTTGTATTTGACCAATATTTTTTGTTCTTTGACCAATAAAAAACGTTGTGGTTAGTTCATTTTCGGCCTCTTTTTTGGAAGAGGAAGAATATGGTTAACTTTGTCCTAATTCTTGGTGGGGCACTTAGTATGTGTACTTGCTGTAAATATGGACAAACAAAAAATATGCAGGAGGACCTGCAAACATCTTATGTATTTTTAAACAAATGGAGGTGTTTCATTGATCTTTGAACATTAGACTAGGTTGTTCTTCTGAGCTGTGTTTCAATGGTTATATATGGATGATATTTTGCTATATTAGGATTGGAGTTTAAGTCTCTTTAAATGGGTTTAAGTGCTTGTTTTAATTTCAAATAAACTGGCTAACATTAAGTAGTTAAGTAACAAATGGACATGAAGTAATGGATTAAACCCACTTACGAAGTTTTGTAAGCCGACTGCTCTTAAATATACGACAATAAGTCATGGTTATATTTGCTACTTGTATTTACTTTTGGATCCTCCTATGCGGCAAAGAATGTCAATGAACAAGTTGAACTTTGTCAAGTTCATCAAGTGTTTGTGCATCACCACGCCACCAATAGATAAGTATATCGATGATTTGAAGTGCAGAAGATTGGGGCTTTACTCTTTGGACAGCCTCTTAATGGTAGAAATTTATAGAGTTGAACCATGTGATGTCCTTTAATACACCAGGGGCCAGCTTCTGCAGCTTAGGTAGGTAATTGTTCATATCTTTGCTTCGTAGTATCCTTCATCCTTGCCGTTGTGCATAGCACTCTATTGTTGCATTTTACTTCTGAAATTAGCCTGAAAAGAACAAGTATGCTTTTATTTGAGCAGAAAGATGTTCTTCAACATTCTTTACATTCTGTTCAATTATACGTGTGACAAGCGTTTTTTACCGTCAAATAATAATTCTTAGTCTCAAATAAAATAAATAAAATGAAAGCATAGAGAAGAAGGGCCGATCCACAGGATTTTTAAAATTGCTAATGTCGATTTATGTCGATCTTGATCAAAGAAACTGTAACATAAAGAAAAAAGGGGATTTAGTGTTATGAAAACTAAATAAATTGAATAAAAATAAAATGATAAATAAGGAAAGTAAATAGTTGGAAATAATGATAATAAAGATAGCTTCAAGCGTCGTTTTGTCTCAATTCTTTAAATTCAAGTTTGTAGAAAATTAAGAAAGATATTTAAAGATATGAAGTGTTTTTAATTTCACGAAACGAATTGAGTCATTGTTAAGCAATCGACTAATTAAAAAATTAGCTAAACAGATAGAAATTATACTTAAATTTTTAAAGAAAAATAAAATAAAAGCTTAAAAACAGAAATTGAAAATAAAGAAAACTTCTATAAAGCGAAAAAACCCAAGAACAAATAACAGCCAAGTACATTTTATTCCTTCAAATCCAATGGACTTCACCTATCATTCATCAACACATTTTATTTTTAAACAATTTCCTATCCTATCTACATTTGATCGGCAATATTAGTTTGATTCAAAGTAGGATGAGTAACGAATTTGAAAAATTGAAAAATTGACACGAATCGAGTAAAACGGTTTTGTTTAGTTCGGTTTGATCTTATACGGGTTGGTTTTGGGTTGGTTTAAAGTCTTAATTCTATTGATTCGGTTTGGTTCGATTTTTTCATATGGAAATCATTTGTTCATATTGAACCAAATAGATTTTTTTTAAAAAAATTATAGTTAAGTGAATTTTTCATTGAAAAACCGATAAACGAACTAAATCGAAAAAATCGAACTGTTAAAAAAAATGAACCGAACTGAAAAAATCGTTTCACATAATTCGATTTTTTAACCGGTTTCGATTTAAATTCTAAAAACCCATTTATTTCGATTCGATTTATTTTTTAGTAAAAAATTGAACCGAACCGAATATACCCCAAATTCCAAGTCAAACTCTTTTTCTTTTTTATTTTTAACTCACACGTGACCTATCCGAACCCAGTGCTCCATTGTCGGTCGTCGTTTTCATTTGTGCGTTTCTCGTCACCACACAGCTGCGCACTCCTCCCCGCTCATCCACACTGTCGCGATTTTCACGATGGTCCGAACAAGAAACCAAACCATCCAAGAATCTCTACTGTCGGTCAACCACGGAGGCCATCGCCGTCATGTTGTAGCGGCATTCGTTCAAATCTCGAGTGTTTTCGACTCTTTACCCGCGCTCGAACCACCTCCTCCTCGTCGTGGTGGGCGTTGGCAGCAAGGTTACCCTTCACCCCGCGTGACCCATCATCGGTGCACACCCCTGCCGCTGCTCATTCGTTCGTCGGACTCTCGACCCACGAACAGACTCATCATAATTCATGACGCTGGTCCGAGCAACCCAAGGTTATCTCCTTCACGGCCATCGTCACCTTCTTTCTACTCAATGCCAACCGAGTACCACTCTCAATCAATGCCGAACGCGCCGTTATCGCCTTCTGTACACTTGAAAATGCCCGAACAACTCGAGGTAAATTCTGCACCTCTTGATATTGAACCGTTACTAATGTGGCATCTTGTTTTTGGGTTTACAGAGGATTTCGTGCAAGGTTTCCCTTCACTGCCGGCTACTGCTCACGCTTCATCATCTCACCAACACGCCAGGCAGCAACCGTCATCCCCTTCCTTTGTTGCGAGCTTTGCAGCAGACTCGAGTGAGCATTCTACTGAAGGGGATGACATACCTTATCACGCTGGGTATTCCGAGAGACACTGCCGAGGCCGAACTTATTCGGTTCCAATCGAAGAAGTCTTGCAAGGATACTTGTAATTTGATGAGGATGAGTCTTGGCGGTTTAACAGCATCCGACACCATCGATTTCAGGTTTGCAAGTATATCTCTTTACGTACTCTTAACACTTTACACTTGTAAGAATCTGTTTCGAATTATTTTGCTGTTATTGGTTGGTCATTATATCCTGAGATTAGATGTGGCATCCGTCACGAATCCTATAGAGAAAGCAAAATCATTAATAAACATCCAAAAATATTGTTCAAGCAACCGAAATGACACTATGTCATCATTAAGTAAGGTTGAATTATTCTTTTTGTGGTGTATGTAAACCTGCACAAAGGTAAACTTGGGCTTTTGGTTCGCCCGTGTCTTTGAGTGTGTTGTGCAGTCGATTGCTCACTTATTCTTGGTCCTTACATAACTCACTTTGCATCTCATCTTTTTCCATTAACCTTTAATACTAGTACTACACAATTCACTTACGCTTTTGCTATGGATCTTTAAATGCAAGATGCTTAGACACCATGAGATTCCTCGCCGGCACTCCCGACGTACCTCATATTGTTCCTCCCTACACCATTATGCCTCGCAATCAATGAGTTTACCTCTGGAAGACTGCTCCACAACCGAGATCGACCAAGCACCGACACAATGAGATCCATGAAGTTTATGGACGCCTCGACCCCATCGAGGCTAACTTTGCTGAGATCTTATCTTACTTTCGTCTGAGTACATCTCATTGTGATTGTGGCCATCTTTGGACTAGGGGAGTATTTTTGTTTCATGTCTTGTGCTTTTCTTTACATATTGAGACAATATGGTCTAAGTGAGGGGATGAAATTTGCCTATTAAATTTTTACCTTCCTTATTCGATTGATTGGGATTAAGTTTTTCTGATGTTCATGTGTTGAAATCTCTTGTTGCATATATTCAAATTTACTCTATACTTTAGCTTCCTTTTAGATCGTGACGATACTTTTATTGAATTTAGTTTGCATGATGGTTATTGACATAGTTGGTGATTTTTTGTTAAGTTTTGATATTTCATGCATTTGTTAATAGATATGTTTTTTATTCAGTACATGTTACCATTCATGTGAGATCTGAGCTTAACGAGCATATATTTTCATTCTTGCTCATTGTTTGATTGAGTGTGTCGGACTAATTTTGATATTCTAGTACTCGTAACCTTAATGCATATCGAGACTACATGCTAGACTTAATGTTTTAATGTGATAGAGGCACTTAGGATTAAACCTACTCTTTCCCAAGTAGTCTTCCCATATATATATATATATATATATATTATCGAATTACTTTTTGAACCTTTATCATTTTCTTTATTTTTATCATATAATTAAACTCAAGCCTTTTATTTTTAGACCTCTTTTCTACTCTTATCAAGACAAGAAGGTTAGTTATCGAGCAATGTAGAAAAAAACATTTTTTTTTTGGTTAGTAATTAACCTTCTTGGTTGGTTCACTAATATATATATATATATATATATATATATATATATATATATATATATGGGAAGACTATTTGGGAAAGAGTATATTTAATCTTAAGTGCCCTTATCACATTAAAATATTAAGTCTAATATGTAGTCTTATATGCATTTAGATTACGAGTTGTAAAATATCAAAATTAGTCCGACACGCTCAATCAAACAATGAGTAAGAATGAAAATATATACTCGTTAAATACAAAATTTCACATGAATGGGTAACGTGTACTGAGTTAAGAACATAATCATCAACAAATGCATGAGATATCAAAACTTAACGGAAAATCACCAGCTACGTTACTAACTATCATGCAAACTAAGTTCGATAAAAGCATGATCCAAAAGGAAGCAAAAGTATAGAGTAAATTTGAAGATAAGCAACAAGAGATCATAAAAACTTAATTCAAACCAATCAAGGTAAAAATTTGATAGGCAAATTCTACTCCCGTCACTTAGGTAAATATTGTCCTGATCTAATGACGGTCGCGACCACGACAAGATATACCCAGTAGAAGGAAAGATAAGATTTAAGCAAGATAAACCTCGATGGAGTCGACACATCCATGAACTTAAAAATTATTATACATTAATTGGTTTAAGACTCGGGTAAAATAGAGATTATCTAGACTATATCTTTTATTCAATTTCTAATTGTTTAAAGTAATTTTTTGTTCAAAGTAATTATTTAACATTTTTTATTATTATTTTAAGTACACGATCTGTTACGACAATTAAAAGAATTATTATCCATTTAAAATCTGATATGTAGTGTGTTTATAAAATTTTATTTTTAAAAATTATTAATTTTAAAAAATCCTAAATTTCTCTAATTTTTTTATTAAAAAAACCCTAAAACCTTTAATTTTAAACCCTCCGTTATCATCGTGTCACCAATGCCAGATGGTCATTCATTTGTTATCGCGCATCCATTGATCCCAAACCCATGAATCTCTAATTTTAAATCCTTAAATTTTTAAAATCTTTAATTTTAAACCCTAAATCCTTACATTTTACCTATTGTCCCAATGTTTGTCCTTGCCCATTACCTTGTCCTTTATATGTGAAGCAGTCTAATTGAAGATTTATGTTTATTTTAATTTGTTTAATTCAATCAATTTATTTTTCTTCAATTAGAGGCTGATATGTGCCTTGATACATGTAACTAGTGATACATGTCACTAGTGACACATTTCATATAATTAGAAGATTATATTTATTAAATTAAAATAAAATTAGAACTAAATTGATCTAATAAATAACTAATAGGAACTAATGGCTTAATTGAAATATTTAAATAATTAAGTGGTTTCCTTGAAAAATTAAAATATCGGTGATTTAAATAGAAAAGAATAATAGCTAAATGGTCATAGATATAATTTATCATAATATTTATTGCTTTCAATATGTAACAGAACATCAATAATGGAGTGCTTCTAAGTAAATCGATTTGAATTGATTTAAAATAATTTAATTTGAATTAACTTTGAGTTATAATTTTATAAATTCGTTTGGGAATTAAAAAGTTCCGAAACGAATTATAAAATATAACTCTAATATCTCAAAATTTTTAATGATTAATAGATTAATTTTTAAGTTTGAGTTAAGTCTATCAACTCTCTATAATATGTGTATATCATATATTAAAAAATATGTAAAAATATATATATATTGTAAATTGTTATAGAAAATTATTTAAATTAGAATCAAATAGAATCCCGATGTTATAAATATTTATAATTAAATTTTAAAAAAACTGAAACAACTCAAATTTTATAAAATCGATTTAAATATAAAAAAATCAAATTTAATTTAATTTATAATACATGACTGTTAATTTGAATAACTCAAACTTTTTTAATTCAATTCGACCAAACTCACACCCCTAGTTGTGAATATGGATATTTTGAGCCAGTGTTTTGAAAACCGGATCAGACCGGCCGGTTCAACCGTAAACCGTTGCCTTGTCCGATCCATTCTATCCCGGTTGAATCGGTTCTAGTGAACCGCAAGGAACCGTTCGAATCGACTTAACCTAATTTTTTTATATTTTATTAAATATTTTTAGTATTTTTATTTAATTTTTTAAATAATTATGACGTCGTCCGGTTCTTATAATCGGTCTAACTGGTTCGACTTGTTGAATCCGGTTCTAAAAACCATGTTTTGAGCAACATCAGATCACGCTCACCTGCTCCACTTATTCATCCCTTTGAAAATATCGCATACCTGCCTCCAACCCACCTGTTCCCGTTTTAATTGTTTTCTGCTTTGTAAATAATAAAGGGAAACTAATTCAACAAGGATAATGAACCGTACGCCAACCAAAACATAGATTAATTTAATTAAGATTTGATCATTAACTTGAAAAAATGTTAATCATTATTATATGGCAGTGATATCATTTGTTTCGTCCCAAAGTCCGATACGTAACTTGCGAGCATGTGGAAGCTGATTAGATTCATATCAACTCTCTCCTTCCTCTTCTTTTCCTTCTCTTCATCAGTTGCGGCTGATGGAGACGGAGTTGCCATGGTTTCAGTCAAAAGAGTGCTTCTAAGCAAGCAGCAGCCGGAGGAGGAGCTAACGGTGGCCGATGAGAAGCAACTGCCTCCCAAGCTGGGAATTCACATGAGAAAAGTAAGATCAGGTGGTGGCGGCGGCGTTGCAACTGGAGCTCGTGGGAGAACGTCTTCTTCAGCCGTCCCAACCCATTTCTCCGCCCCTCTTGTTGCCTCCTGTTTCTTTCTTCCTCTCATCCTGCTCAAGCTTTTTCTTCTATCGAGTTGAGGCTTGAATTCTACTTTTATTAAAAGCTGGTGTATCACCGTTGTTTTTATCTTCCTTTTCTAAATAGAATTACCGTTTTTACTTTATTCCTCTTTGTTACAGGAACCTTATTAATTGATTAAATGTTTGTTTATATATACTTAATCTTTTTTTCTTTCAAAATCTTAATTTAATTTGAGAAATTTTCTTATTTGATAATAACACCTATTATTAACCGTTTTTATTATAGTCGAGAGACTATTTTATAATTTTTAATAGTCGAATATTAAAAATAATAATATGACATTTGTATACTTTACCTAAATATAAAAATTTAAAATAATATTATTAAATTAAGACTTAAATATAAAATAAATGTTTAAACTATACCGTTTTTTTATAAATATGTCTATAATATTTTTTAAATCATGGGCTTAATATTACAAATGTTATTATATTTATAAAAAAAACCTTAATGACATGAATCATATTTTGATAATTTTATTTTTTTAATTAAAAATATTATTATATTTATAAAAAATCTTAATTTCTCTTAAATTATAAAACCCCTAAAATTCATAAAATCCTAAATTCTAATCCTAGCCCACCTCTACCTCTATTTCTAGCCACGACCACTACCTCCGACTTAGTCTCTGACATCCTCCTAGTCAGGTGTAGTTGTAGTTACAGTCAATTTGTAGTCAGAATCGCGTGGGATTGCGATTTTCATCTAGGTTTGTGGGATACAAAATATTGATTGACTGTCGATCGGCCGCAATTTCATAGGGGTATTGATCGTCAGGAGTAGGTGAGATTCGTGGAGCTTCGTCGACGGCAAAGGGCGGCGACTTACTTGAGTTTAGGGGTTTAATTGAAAATTTTCAAAGTTTTGGAGCTATTTCGAATTTTTGTTTTTTTAAATATATAATTTTATTTTTTAATTTTATATAAAACTTTAAAAATACATAATATGACATGGGTCACTTAATGAGGAAAATTAACAGTATTTACGGCTCAGACACCTAAAGTGGTAACGTTTGTAACGTTAGACACTAAGATTAGTCAAAAAAATATTATAGGTATTTATTCTTGAAAAACGCTATAGTTTCTACACTTATTTATATTTAAGCCTTAAATTAACCTTATAATTTTTACAGAAACTTGTTGTTTTAATAATTATTATTGAATAAAAATGATATTTTATTAGAATGTTAAATAATATTTTATTGAAAATAATAAATATAATTAACCATACTAATAATTTATTATTAAAATAAATATATTATATTATATATTATTATACTAAATTTTGACCTAAAAATTGTATTCCGTAAAAGAAATAAAAATAAAAATTTAAAAATAATTTGATATCCGAATAATATATTAGATTATTAAGGTTTAGGGTTTATCGAATCGTATTATACTGTTTTTAAAAATGAAATAAAAATAAAATGCTACAAAAATCAAAATTTTCGGTTCGATTTGAATTAATTCGGTTTACAGCTTTTAACTGTTCACAATTTTTTAAACTCAACATCCAAAAAGCAAACTTTAGTTTAAACCAAATTTTATTTCGTTTCTGTTCTGGTGGGGTTCCTCTGTTTTGCATCGTTTGTGGTTGTGTTTTATGGTTCAGGAGTGATTGGGTGGTCGCAAGAGTTAGTGTTTCCCTGTGGCAGGCATGTATGCAGGTTCGTTTCTTTATTTGCAGAACCATATAGCCGATGATGCCTGAGGGAGTTGTTATGTTGCTCCCGCATCAAGTATAGGGATGGCAAAAAATCTCGAATCTGACGGGGAAAATCGAAAATCGAATTAAACGGGTTGGGTTCGGGGATGATAAACAGGGACGGAGACGGGTACGGGGAAAACCCATTTATTTTAAACGGGGACGGGGACGGGTTTGGTAATCCCCGCCCCGATACCCGACCCGATAAATATTAAAAATAATTATTTATATATATATATATATATTAATAAATTTAATTTAAATAAAAATATATATTTAATTTAAATATATATATATATACCCGGCCCGATTCCCGGCCCAATACCGACCCAATACCCGACCTAATACCCGGTCCAATACCCATTTAAATAACCGTTTGTGCTAAATGGGGATACCCGTTTCCCCGCGGTTTTCTAATTACCCGACGGAGATCCCCGTTTAAATCCCCGCGGTTTTTTAAACGGAGACGAGTACCGAATTTTTAAACAGGGACGGGGACGGGGACAGGGACGGGAGACCAATACCCGGCCCAAACCCGGCCCGAACCCGGCCCGTTGCCATCCCTAATCGAGTATGGGTCTGCTTTGTTATGAATTATGGCTATGGGTGGTGTTAAAGTGGCTGTTCTGCTATAAGGCTCGGTTACTGGTGTTATAGGATTTCGGGCAACAGTTCTCGGCTCCCGGGGGTGTGTTTTTGTTCTCCTTTCACTTGTTCAGTATATGATGCTTTCCCGACACGATCGTGGCGTACTCTTTTTCTTTCGTTTAAGTTTAAAGAAATTTTTTAATTTTTGTATGTCTATTCTTTATAACATGTAAAGTACATCATTTTTAAAAAATAAAATCAAAATAAATTTGATTTAAATTATTATCTTTTCTTTTTGAATTTAATTTAATTTGGAACAGACCAATTTTATAGAAAAATAGAATTGAATTAAATTATAAAGTTTTTATATATAATTAAAATCAAAATCAAACCATAAAAAATCAAATTAAACAAAATATTTCGATTTGAATCAATTTTTTAATTTTTTCAATTTCGTTACTCAACCCTACCGTACATTACACTCTAAAAGAATATTTTCAAACAGAAATCGTCAGCTCTCTCTCAACGCCGCCTCACACAGCGCACAACAAGCGATCAAGGTTCCAGCCCTTTTCTCAAGCTCTCTCAGTTCTTGATCTGTTACTTTTACACGTATAGCTAATCTTTTCCTTGAAAACACTTTATTTGTTCTTTTTTGTGCGTGTGCTCTATAGCATAATTTATCACTGAATTTGAACTGAAAGAATCAATTTCGGCATATCCTTTCAGTTTATTTGGGTTAGAACAAATGGTTATCGCTATAAACGGAGCAGAGCAGATCCCTGCAGCAACGGAGACCGCTGAGGAACTGCT
The DNA here is from genome assembly GCF_006381635.1 of Hibiscus syriacus. NCBI lineage: Eukaryota > Viridiplantae > Streptophyta > Magnoliopsida > Malvales > Malvaceae > Hibiscus > Hibiscus syriacus. Next base: position 115,201 of record NW_024062667.1, read on the forward strand.
TGAGGTTTTAACACTCATCAATCTTTTCTTAATTGTTTTTGCCATTCAGTTTTTGGGTTATTTTCTTATGAATTTGTAGGCTTTTCTTGGTCGCAAAAATTGAAAGTTAGGATTTATATGATGTTGAAAGGAATGGTAAATAGGTTTCCCTTTACTAGCATACTTGGTAGGAATTATATTCAGAGAGACGGATACATGATTTTAAGCTAGGGGACAATTTATAATATTTTAAAGGGACGAATTTATAAAATTATAGGCTTAGCAGATTATCAATATTAAATACAAAGAAAATATCTAAAACATATTAAAATTTGAAAATTTCAGAGGTACCGACCGCCCCCTGGGTCCATCATTGATTATATTTATATATCTTTTATGTTTATTGTCTGGTAGGATCAGAAAGGGAGAGGAAAGAAAATGAAAATTAAAATCGTGTTGATGCTACTTACTAGTTTTATGCTCCAACTTATAACTCTTCAGCATTTACATTCACTAAGCAATTCAATTCAAACTCAATTCAAGTTCTTCTTTATTCAATGATTGACAGGCTGCCCGCTATGATGATAGAGATGATCTTATAAGATTAGAATCTACTGGTGTCTCTCTTGATTCTAAGGATTCACAAGGCCGAACAGGTTTCCTATTAATTTGATGGCTTCGAAGCTCTTGAAAATTTATTTATGGATCATCTCTTGCTCACATCTTATTAGTTGCATACTTGCATGTTAGACTTAATTGTCCTGAATGCAGTTTTCTATACTTATCATGACATGTAAAAAGAGGTCTATTTGGTAGTTTTATTGGTTGTCTCATTCCTGGACACTTTTTGTATTTGTTTGAAATATTTGCATGTTGGGTCTTGTTGAGGAGATCAGAAAAATTTAGCTAGGAACTTTTACACGATGTGAAAAGGATGTTGCAGCATGTATATCTGATCTTGAATGGCCTTTATCTTGCAGTTTTTTTTATTCTGGGTAGTGGTGTAAGGGCCTAACTGACCTATTTATTGAACTACGCTTTCTAGATGTTAATGTTGAAACAAAACTCACTAGATTTAAAGGAAAAACAAGGCAAAAGCTGCTGGGGTCACCAAAGTAGAAAAATGAAACCAATTGGCAGGGCTTCTTTTCTCTCTTGGCAACTGTTCTATTGACCTGACAGAGCTGTGATCTATTTATAATGGAGTTAAAATTGCTAACATTTTGGGAATCAACCAGCTTGAAATTGAATGTGCCTCTTTAAGCTGCATCACAGTGATAAAGCAAAGGATCACACAACTTCATCCTTTAGCACCAGTGATGAGAGCCGTAAAAGTTCTTAATTATCGTTAGACGTGGTAATTGAGGCATCCATTCAGATGAGAACGTGTGACTGATTGGCTAGCTGGAAAAAGTCTTGAACAATCATGAAGATCAAGATAGTTTTCAATGAGCTTGAAGAATTGTCTTTATTATGGCATGCAGATGAATTGTTAATTTGTTTGTCTAACTTTTAGGGGTTATGCCCTCCATCATGTATATAAAAAAAAGCAGGAGACTTGGATTTTGTTAAAGATCAATTGAATATTGTGGTTGGGCAATGAACAGATTGAGAAAAGAATGAAAAAAGTTGTGGAAAAAAAGGAAAGAAGGGTTAAGGAGAAGAGAAGTCAAGAGGTGATGTGATTGAGTGCTTACATGGCAAAAGAACACCCTATTTTGGGAATAAAATTTTCTGAATACGTCTCTCTCTCTCTCTACACACACAAATGTACATGCATATATTGCATGATTATATCACCCCTATATAGCCAGCTCAAGATTCTAATCATAACATCGTTACCAAATTAAGATGACATTAACATTAGTTTTTTTGGATGATATGATGTTTTTTTCTGAAGGGACACTATATCTGTTATAACCCCACTCAAGAAAGAAAGCTCAAGTCAATAATTCATGTCTTGTTAGATTTCAGTCGGAATTTTAAATCCCATCATTTTGTCAATGTTTAGTTAAGTGATGTTTTTAATCCCAAATGTAGTATTGGAATTCGGTTTTTCTCTCTCTAGCGGTCAACAATTGTGCTAATTTATAGAAATTTCTTTTGGCATTTTGGTTTTCATTTGTGCTTGTTGTTGTTTTCTGTTTACTTTTTGGAAAGAAAGTTTATTTGCTTATATTTCATTAAAAATTACTGTGATTTTCCATTGCAGCACTTCACATGGCTGCGGCTAATGGACATCTTGATATCGTGGAGTATCTCATCAGTAGAGGAGTGGTGAGAAAACTCTGCTATGAATATTTGTCTGGTTGTTTTAATATGTACCAATACCACCCTATCTTCCGAGTTTTCTGACTGGAATGATGACTGAATACTTGATAAAAGAGGTTTAATTTTAATTTAAAGAAAGGGGAAAAAGAGGGCATATGTTATTCGATTAATTTCGAAATATAATAAACTATCTTGATGTGTGTAACAGATGCAACATCCGTGGTGTGCATAAACTTGGAATAAATAAGTCATTTAACTTCCACTATATGTGTGGTTGGGTTTGGTGCATCTCTAGGCCTACACTTACACCATAACAACTGGATATTACTTCTCCTTTTTGGGTTGAGGATTTATATATGAAACAGGCAGGGAATTGAAGAGCTTAGCACAAAATTTGATATGATGAGGAAATAATGCACATAGCCAAGGAACACTAGATCTTGTTGATCTAGAGATTTTCTTTTCATTTTCACACATGCTTTCATGGACCTTACTTTTCAAGCTTAAATCGGAAAAGAAAAATACTTGAATTATTAGCGAGCAAAGGCAAAAAATTACATTCAGTTTTTTGAGGTAAAATAGGGTAATAGATACACTATCCATACGGATAGGGATCTTGCCCACAAGTTCCCTCCAGTGCAAATTACATGGGTGAGGAGGGGGTGGGTAGTGAAGCAATTATTTCCTCCATCTACCCAAAACTAGACAAACATGTTACGGGATAACCTGTTTAAGACACTTTCAACCTTCATACTTACTTGAGGCTTTTGGCATAGAAGGTTAAAATTAGGATGCTCTTTCTTTTCAGGAAGAAAGATGAATTAAATTCCTTTACAAGAAGTTGAAGGGCATTTATTTAAAATGTCTGGCTCATTTCTTGCAGTGATTTGATAAGCGTAAATTGCATGTTTGATTTTGACCTTAATGGCCTGATTGTAAAATCCCTTTTAACTCTTCTGTTTGCTTCATTGTTCCCTTTTTGACATCTCGCTCCATAATGTCTGGTTCTTGCTTTTCCTCGTCCTCTTCACACTCTTTAAGAAGTTATATTTCTTTTTCCTTTTCTGCTGGCCATGAGAGCTCCCAATTTTTTTTTATAGATCGTCTGTCATGATAGATTTCTTCTTGGATGTTTCCTTCCATGACCATTGCTGAGTCTGCTAGATCGATTTTAGAACCCAGCAATGTAGTTGCTCCTTTTGGTTTTCTTTTCCCCCTTTTTCACTTCAATTGTGTTTGGCTACAATGTGTTCAGTTCCTTTAGTCACAGATACATAAGCGTAAATATACAATGAATATGAATGGATTAATGTTGATCTCGCTGTTGTCTTGAAATCATTTTGTTACATTACTCTAGTTCTTTACCTTACCCAAATTACTGCAATGATTTTATATTGGTCAAAGAATTTTTTTCCAATGACAAATTCCACCAATAGGGTGTCTGTTATGTATATTTGGCAATAGCATGTATATTTGTCTAAAAATTTATGAAAATCTCATGCTTTGCATAGCAGCAACTTAAAGCATTTTCCATGAGATTATAAACATGGGTTTTATTTACTTTCATGGTTGCATTAATTTCCCTTGTTATGTAGTTTGTTGGTTGGTCCGATTTTATGGTTTGGTTTGATTAATCTTTTCACTGGTAGAATCTTACTTTGAAAAGAAATGGTCCAAGAGTGACGTTGAAAGTTCTGCAACCTGAATGTCAGTATCAAATCAGTTTACAAAATTTTCATATACCTTAGCCTAGCTCATTTTATGGCAAAAAGAAAAACTCCAAGCTCAATTTAAGGGGATTTCAAGGTTATAAACATCAAAATCTGAGGTTATTGACTATTTTTGCAAAAAGGTCATTCTCTAATGGAATTTCTTGTTGGCTTGGATGGAAAAAGGTTCTTTCTCTGTATTTATTTGAGCTTGGGTTATTGACTATTTTTGCTTTATTTCTCCATAATGGTAAGTTCACAAGGGATTAGCATACATTAAAATATTCATTAAGCATATCTTTGGCATTTATTATTACCTTTTCCCAGAGCATCTTTTTTACCATTTTGAAGATTTTACATGAGCAGGATGTTAATGCTTCTAATGTGGAGAACAATACTCCTCTTCATTGGGCTTGTCTCAACGGTCATGTTGAGGTAACTTTTTGCTGCTCATGCTTGCTAGTCTTTCACTTTAGCCGATCTTACACAAGTTTTGGGTTCTTATATTAATGGTGGTGACAGGTAGTTAAGAAATTAGTTCAATCAGGTGCAAATGTAAGCCTTCTGAACAGGTGAGTTATATTTCTATTATGTTAATATTGATTTTTCTAATTCCTTGTTTGCCCTGTTTTTTCAACCACCAAATACACGATTATTTACGGAATTGGATATGAACAGCCATGAACGAACTCCAATTGACGAAGCTGTGAGCATGGGAAAGATGGATGTTATAGATGCAATTAATGCCACAATGGCAGAATTGGAGCTTACCGGTGTCAATGTTTCCTGATATTGGGCCTCCTAAGAGAAGCATCGATTTATATCCGAAAAGTATGCTTCTTTTCTTATACAAACTAATGAGTAAGGTTATAAATATAATTGTGTTCTCCTCTTGATCCCTGATACTACAAAATTTTGTTGATTGTAATATTGGTCCTTTTGTTGGTGTCTTTTGACTTGTGCCTAAATACTTGATTCTCTAGCAGTGATTTGTTGTATGTTTTCGTCTAGCGCTTTGCGACAGAAGCATCCAATTTATGCTTTTGCCTAAAGCGAGCGATGTTAGTGGAGGAATAAAGGATACAAAAGATCCTCATTTCTCCCTCTTCCCTGATTAATTAACCAAGAATTAAGATTCTTCCCCCTGTTCTCGCTTTATGGTGGCATCGTACTCTTGTTTAGTGGTAGAAATACATAATTATCCTTTGTTGAGTCCTTTAAGTCGTTACTTATTATATATAGAAATGATGAAAGTAGTGCTCTAGAATGATGAAAGTAGTGCTCTAGTTTATATTTTAAAAAAAGATTGGCCAATGAGCAACGGTTGGGTGTTGTCAGTTTCTTGGAAAGAATAGGAATAATAGTAGTGAGGTTGAGCGACCTAGATTTGCTTTTGAAATGGTTCCTTTAAAGTTCTGGAAAGTACTCATGATTGTATTTACACACCCAACTAGGGATGACAATAGGTCGGGTGGGTTTAGGGTCATTTTCACCCTATCTGATAAGCATATACCCTCCACTCGATCTTCACCTGATCTTAGAAGTATACCTTCCACCAAAATTAGAACCGACTTGAGAAATATATTTCCTCCGCTTAAATCAACTAGAGTTTTGGGATCAAAATCCGTATCCAATTTCACCCTACATAAATATTAAAAAGTTAGTAAATTATACAAATAACTCATCGACTATAGATGTTGCACCCGAACCGCATACATACGTGTCAAATATGGATATGTTATACATATGTTTAAGAAGGATTGAAAAGTCGAAATAACATCAAATTAAGCATACCCTCAAACAGCCATCTTCTCTTGGATGCATACCAAGGTTAACAAAGGAAGCTTTAAAATCTTCTCCATTCTCAAACATGACCTGTAAAAGCTTTCATTCGATTTTTTTATGGCATCTACCTTCCGTGTTGCAGTGGTGAGGTAAGGTCATGTTAGTCATTCAATTATGTTTTCCATAATAATATTAAAATATCTCTGTGTAGAAGAAGAGAATCCACTAATAACGTCGAAAAAAAGAGTAATATCAGAAATTTTCATAAAGCAATTTAACATTTAATTCTAATCTGTAATATCTATTTATAAAGATAATTTAAAAATAAAATTTACATACCAAGAAATCTATTCAATTAAATAGAATACATATTTTACTTTCAATTAAATTAATATTTTCTCTAATCATTTTAAGTCTCATCGAATTTAAGTCAAATAAATATATGGGAGTCCTATGTAAAGACAAGGTAACGAGGCTAAACAATGTTGATCACAAATCTCGACATAAACAAGATTATACGCTAGATTTCCAAGCAAAAATAAATAAATTAAAATATGGAAGAAGAATACTGTCATGTTTGGTTGTCTGAGAAAGGTAAGATGCACTTGGAACAACGAGACTCTATTTTGGAACACACATGGCTTTGGACGCGGCACACGGCATTCAAGATTAGCACCAAGTAATAACCCACATGATGCAATATACAAGTAAAAGGGGACAGCATGCTTGAATGGCCGAAAGTAAGACCCTACCAACAATTAAATACAGGGCTCCATCTTATTTTAGTTAACAATTATACACAAGCCAAAGCACTAGGTTGCATCATCATGCAGAACCCTAGGGGGGAAATGGTATCACTAGAAGCCAAGAACAGACATATCCAACACCAATTGTCCTGGTTTTCCACACATAAGAGCAAGAATAAAGCCGACATATGGGGATAGAATATTGAGATAACGTTCAGTACATTGCATGTTTCTAATTACCAACCAAAGCATACACATATTCAATTAATGAAGATGATAGACAATATAGCTGCACTTGAAGAAAAGCAATGCATGCACGATTCCGCAAACTAAACCATTAAAAACAACTCGAAAAAGGTTAGATTCGTGTAAGGTGTGAATTTTGAGAGGGAACACATTTCTCATACCAGGATAACAGAAGAAGCAAGTACATCAGACATTCATGAATGCATGAAACTGCAGGACAACTGCTGGCCTGCTGCTATGTTTTGTTCATGGCCAAATACACAGTTGAAGCCAAAAGGATATGGAGTGTATAAAAGAAGAATTCACCGAAACCATATAAATAATCAGTATGAAGTAGGGAAAAAAAGGATCAAATTTATACTATAATGGATCCCCCAAGTCGATCACTCCACCTTTTTTCTTTACTAGGAAAGATGATCTCAATTTATTGCATTACCATTACTCGAACCACCGTTTCTGCCGCCGCCGCCGCCGCGGCGGATATGCAATTCAGATTTAGCCGGAAACCCATCTCTTCCTTCAAGTACTCCTTGGTCATAAAGAAACCCTTTGAACACACGCCCACCAATCCTAACCACTGCTTGATATGCATGCTCATCTTTACCATCGTCCACTGCCGTCACTCTTACGCACTTAAATACCGCCGGCGCCCGTACTTGCCCCGGCAGTGACCCTGCATCTGCATAAAAAAAACATTTTTCAGCTAAATTTCACCCTCTAGAAACAACCCTAATATAAGGGGGGGGGGGGAAGGCAAACCTTGGTGACTTGAGTTAGTGTCAAAGCTTCTTGGAGTAGTGTTTGAAGTATGAGTGGTCGTAGTAGCCTGTGAAATGACAAGTCTGGGTTTTTTAGCCCCAGAAGTCGACACCGATGAGCCAGCTCCGCCAGTAGTAGCGGCTGCTGCCATGAGCTGGCGATCTCTTCTCCTAGCAGCAGGTGCCCACGTGCTCTTAACGTGCGTAGGGCAATCAAAGCCCCGAGTTTTACAGCACGTTCTACATCTCCTGTGTGTACAATCTTTCTTGGCGTGGTTCCCACAATCTTGACACGTTGTGGCTGAGCTTGAACCTGAACCGCCGCCGCCACTGCTTTGTATCAAATTCATGGAAGAAGAATTGTTGTTGTTGTTGTCAAGGATTGAAGTTGGTTTTCTAAGATTATGCAGGGAGCTTTGATTCTGCCATAACTGCATCCCGCTTAGTTTGCTACGGCCATTGTCATTAATCAAATCAGAATCTTCCATATTTTGTGGAGCTAAATACGGAGATGCTGTAAGAAGTGGGAAAACACCGACGCCAAGTGCCGTGGCAGCATCGTGACAGTTGAATTGATCATTTCCGATGATGGGATCTTGAGCATGGTGGAGATGGTGATGGTGATGATGGTTAAAAGACGCAGGAGCGACAAAAACGAAATCGCGAAGACCAACCATTCCCATTTCTGAGGGAAGGCCGTAGTTGAGCGGACGAACTGAGGGTGGCCATTGAGTGGTGGCGGATTCAGGTGCTGCAGCCACCACCGCGGCGGCGGCGTTTGCATTGAAGCCAGGGGACAGCTCATCGGGGCTAGCTCGGATTGCTGCTGTGGACGATGATGTCGCCCAATCTACAAAGGCTCCTGAGTCTGACGGTAGCGGCTTCCTTGTGGTAGCCACAATGAATAACAAAATTATGCAGATGAAGACGTCTCCTTCAATTGTTAAAAGCTCAATCTTTACAAACATAAGACATATATATAATTAAGGCAGAAAGATGGAGAGAAGTGCAATCAAAGGAAAATATATCTATGTGGGTGTTATATGAGTTAAAGGGTCGAAATCTCTTAAATTGTAGCAGAAGAAGATATAATCATAGAAAGAAAGAGATTATCTTTGTTGGGTGTCTTTTCGAATTCCAATTGCTGCATAGAAAACACTAGTGTTTTGTTCTACTTTCTCTTTTATTTTTTGGGTTCTCCTTTGCCTTCTGCCATTAAACTGCAGCAGCTATACTGAGTGAGAGGCTAAAAGAGAGAAAGAAAATCAAATTGGAAGCCCCAAACCAAAATTAAACTACTAGTCTTCTGAAACAACTACAGTCTTGTAGTAATCTGAGATATAAAAAATAAGAATAAAATAAACAAATGGTATCCCAATTATAATGAAATATTTTATCTACTTATATTATTAAAAGTTATAAAATATTTATCATCTATAGGATGTTGTTTTATTAAAAAAATTATTATTTTATAAAATGATCATCTGATTATTCATATGTTTTAAACTCGTCATTTTCTGCTAGAAAATTGACTGTGGTCTGAGCTGAATGTTAACATGTTAACTGAGATATGGTAAAATATGATCTCATAATCGTATGAGTTGTATTTTGTGGATCAACTCTTCTCGTCGAGAGAATGTTTAAAACATTATGTAAGTGAACCAGTGCATGAAAGCAACCGATATACATCATAAAAATATGATTTTATCATATGTCGATTAGCAAATTAACGTCCACCTCATATAGACATCAAATTTTAAATTAAAAAAGACAGATGTAGAATATATAACTAGTCGGATAATATTTTATATAAATTTTACTAGTCGGGAGACTCAACAAAATAACACTCTATAGTCAAAGAACCATTTTGTAATTTTTAATAGTCGAAAGATTCAACAAAATAATACCCTATAATCAAAGGACTATTTTATAACTTTTAATAATCGATTGACTATTTTATAACTTTTAATAATCGATAAACTTAACAAAATATTATTTGGTTCTCCTGTATGTATTGAGATGAAGTCAAGTAGTAACGGCCCTTTTCTCGTATTTTCTTCCTAATCTATTTTTCTATCTATCTATTTATCTATATATATATATATATATATATATTTTACAAGAAAGCAACACTGAGGTGGGTTCCTCTCTCTCTCTCTCCAATAATCGCACACTAAGTAAAGAAGAGACCTATAAAGAGTTTTGTTGTTTAGTTCCTGTGATTTGATGCCCTTTTTTTAACTCACTTCACGATACCTTCTTCCATGAAACATAGCTTTGCTTTGCTTTACTGACAATGGCTCTCACTCCCCTTCAACTACAAAACATTAGAGTTTGGCTGCCTCTTCTTATTAGGAATGTGCATGGAACTCGAACTCGATGGATTCAGATTCGATTCGATCATGCCATATATTTTTCTAAAAAATTCAGGTTTAAGTTAGGTCGGTTCGGATTTAGGGTGAAAATATCTGACTTAAGAAAATATAATTTTACTGTATATATTTAGTAATAATTACAATAATACCTCTCTATATATTATTTTTTTTCAATTAAATCATTGTTTTTATTGAATAAAAATAATATTTTTATTATTATTTCGAGTCGAATTCAGATTTTATCTTAAAAAGTCGTGTCGGATCAAGTGAAGAATGTAAAATTTTTGAATCGGGTCGAGTTGGTTCAAACCCGACCCATCCCCATCCCTACTTCCTACCCTAAACCACCACCCCTCATCCGACCTCTCCTACTTAAGGACGATATGTATGCATAAATATTTGAGTTTTCTCTTTAATGTTTGAGTAAATAGTTATTTTAATTTTTTTTTTTATTTTTAATGTATTTGTGATAATAATATATATGTATTTTTGCATTCCTTTAATGTTTAACTGAATAAAGAGAAAACAAAAGAATATTAGAAATGAGAGTGAAATATCATAATTTTACACTGGGAAAAACTAAGCAAAATTGTCTCATTGTGAAATTAAGAATATACCTAATTTAGGTACTATATTTGTATTAAAATAATGAATAAAAATAAAAAAAATGAATAAAACTAGAGTAATTGACTAGAGAAAAATTGGTAAGACTAGTCTATTAATAATTATAATATATTTTTATTTCGAATATTTTATTATTTTATAATTTAAAAGTTCAAATACCAACTGAATAATAGGTAAATTATACAAATGGTCCCTAACTATAAGATATTGTTTTGTTGAGTTATCCGACTATTAAAAGTTATAAAATGATCTCTCAACTATATATATGTAGTTGCTTTGTTGAGTCACTTGACTATTAAAAGTTACAAAATGATCATCCGACTATTCATCATATTTCAAACTAGCTTTTTCGTTAAAAAATTAACGACTATCATATCTCAGTCAGCATGTTAATGTCCAACTTAGACGATCGTTAATTTTTTAACATAAAAAGACGAGTTTTTAATATAATGAATAGTCGGGTGACCATTTTGTAAATTTTAATAGTCGATAGACTCAACAAAACAATATCTTATAATCAAGAGACCATTGGTGTACTTTACCCATTTATAAAAATTCTTTAAATACTAATTTAAAAGAATATGTGTAATTTACATGATGTTTGAGTTAAACCTATCAAGCACACGTGTTTTTCGTGGTTAGACTAATTCTGCAAGATATAAACGTGGTATTAAACCATTATCTGTGTGTTTATATTACATTATTTAATTAAATTGAAGAATTTCAAAGTTAGCTACGCCATCAGACCGACGAATCCTGGGTTTTCTATTGGAACTTTGGACCATACCCTATATATTGCTCAAATACATGAACGAGTATGCACAAATTAATCACCACATGCTTCATTAGTTGCTTTCTTAAATTAATTCAACCCACCCACTTGCCTTTATTAATTAGTTGTTAGGCATTATAACATTTCAATGTTCATATACTATCACTAGGCATTATTATGAGTTAAAGAGATTGTTATATCAAATTTGATGTATGTCAATGGACTTGAAATCCCACACGAAATCATTTATCTTGTTCCCCTCAAATTTGCTTCTTAGTAAAACACTTCCCATATGTCTATCCATAAAAAAAATGAACGCTAAAATCTTTTATACGTGTATATATTCATATAATCTCATGACACAACTATAGAGTTATTGTCATGGTTGTTTATCTTAACTATCTCATCGGTTGAGGTTTATGTATATATTATTCAATTTCGTGATATCATAGTCATGTGATCATTGTTATAGTTATCCATTTTGATTATCTCACTCGTTGAATGTCATTTTTTCCTTTTCGATGTGATGTCCATTCAATCTTATGACACTCTTTTCATAGGATCATTGTTATGATTGTCCACCTTCTATCACACCCACTGAAGTAAATGTTTATTTTGATATCATTTGTCGGGAGATTATTATCTCTTCCTAAAAAATGTTTGATGATGTTAAAAGGTTATGTATGTATGTATCAACGGTTAAAAGGTCATAAATCAAAAGCTACAAAATGTTTTGTACAACAAGGGGAGTTCATGATGTTAAAAGCAAACAATCTTCTCAAAATATCTCCATTAATGGAAACATCTATATCTATAGGAAATGATACAGCGTAAAGAAATGACATCAGTAAATCACTACATTTGCCTATGCTTTTATTTCCACTCCAACCCTATGAATCTGCGAGGAGAAAACCTAATCTTATGCTCCGAAATCGTCTCAAGTTTAGGCGACCAAACTTGTTCTTTAGACCAAACAAGCATCTCATAATGCTTCTTCAACTCCGGTGTGCTGCAAAGGAAGCTATTACCCCCAACCCCTTCTTCTTTGCTTCCATGGATCAACCTCGTTATAAACTCCGGCAAAACCTTAATCAAAACCCTACCATCGGTGCCTCGGACGTACTCGAAAGGGCACTCTCCGAATTTGATCGGAGCAGGTTTCGATTTAGGGTTAGGATTTAAGGTTGCAACAAAAGACGTGGACAACACATTGCTTGAGAAGTGATCGAGGGGAAGAACGAAGTAAGTTTCCCGTTTCCCCGGGCATGAGGTCGTCGTCGATGGCTAAAACGGGTAGCGGGTGACCGATGAAGAAAGAGTTTGCATGGCAAACCATCTTGTCGGGGAACTCAAACATGACCTCGCCGGCTATGTGTTTTCCGGTGAGGATTCGAGTGTTTCCTTCCCAGAAGTTCAGCTTCACTGAAGACCTTGGATTAGGTTGAAAACACGGAGACATTGAATTGCCCATAATATTATTGTATACGATGAATCAAACGAGAAACAGATTGGATTATACACATGAGAAAACAAACAAGAAGAAAGGGTTGTGTTTATATAGAGGAAGAAGGAGAAGGATACAGTTAATATTTGTTTGTGTTTTTGGTGGTCAGCAATGGCGGGCTTCGGAAAAACACTTCATGTACCTCTCAATATCAAGTGGGATATTTTAGTTTATATATTATACTTAAAAGTTTATTTTAGTCCCTCTGTTATAAAAAAATAATATTTTAGTCCATGTAGGTTTAAAATGTTAATATTTTGGTCCTCAATTTTAAAGTTATAGTTAGTTAGTTTAAATATTTTAGTTTAAACACTCTTTAAGTCCATGCCGATTTCGAAATTGATCCCTCTTAAAGAAAGTTAATATTTTATAACACCAATTTATATTATTATTTTAATATCATTTATATTATTATTATTTAGTCTATGTATGTTTAAAAAGTTAATATTTTGGTCCTTAAAATATCATTTATAACTAAACTGAATATTATATTATTCATTTTAAATTATAATTCTATTTTGATAAGAGTACTTTATGTATTTATTTTAATCAAAAAGTACTTTAGGTATTTAGTTTAACCAAAATAATAATTTTAAGTATTTACTTTAACAAAAAATATTTTAAGTGATTGAATAAAAGAATAATATACTTTAAATACTTGTTTATTATACTCTTAGCTAGCTTTAGTCATACTAAAATCAAAGTCAAAATGTGAAACTTTTTTAATATTGTAATTACATTCGAATGTCGTTATATAAAAATTTAAAAATTTCAGGAAACGACTTTCTTTGTCAATCCTTTGATCTCATAAATAAGAATCAAACTCCGATAGATGGATAAGGGCCTAGATGACCATTCCACAACTAAAACCAAGTGACATTGAGCCAATATGTATATACGTACTCAGATAACATGCATCCCTCGAAAAAATCTCATATAATTTAATTTTTTTTAATATATTTTCTGTTGATGATATAATTTCATATTCCTTAAATTTCTAATATAATTTCTTAAGTTTGCACTCATTGACATAAATTCGTATGTTCTTCCCTGACTGATAGTAATAATTAATCTCTCATGTCAGTGTTATCTCCGTAAAAATAAATGTTGATCATGAAATGTGTTTGGTTCTTATTTAAAAAATGGAACTCTCGCCACATAAATAAAAATCAAAATGACGATTCTGTGCCCAAAACCATAGAACATTGAGCCATATGTATACTTACTTAGAACCACGTTTCTAACGTTTAACTAAGTAGTTATTTTATTTTCTGGAATAAGTGAGTAATCAAATAGAAAATTCTTCACAAGGTTCGAATGATGAATCTTCGTGATAATATGATAATAATAAACGCTTCTAACGTTTAACTAAATAGTTATTTTTGTCTTTTATCTTTTTTGGAGTATTTTGACTTCCAACATTTTATTTTGGGACAAAAAAACCCTATTGTTCGTTAACAAATCGACTATGCTATAAAATAGGGCCTTTTCCCTAAAATAAAAGATTGAGAGTTAAAATGTTTTAAAAAGAATAAGGACTAAAATGACTATTTAGTCAAATGTTAGAGACATTTTTTGTCATTATATTGTTATAATATTATCATGAAGATTCATCACGACACAATTTAAGTGTTGAAACTTCGCGATAATATAATAATGACATAATGATAAAAATGCTCATAATGTTTAACTAAATAGACATTTTTTTAGAGTATTTTTAACCTTCAACATTTTATTTTTTTTAGCATTTTGGCTCCACCATTTCTTTTAGGACAAAAAGGGCTTATGTTTTAGAGCATTGAGGGATCTTTTTGCCTAGAATGAAACGATTGGATCAATATGCTCCAAGAAAAAAGAATAGGATCAAAGTAATAATTTCGTTAAACGTTATCTATGCTAATAATAATTTGCAATTATAAATCATTAAACCTGGTTTGTAAAACGCAGAAAGACCAAAATCTGTGGCCTTGTGTGGTGAATCTTCTTCCTTGTTCAACAACAAGAAATTATCAGGCTTGAGATCCCTACAGATGACCCCCATAGAATGGCAAGTGTGCACAATCTGAACAATTGTTCTAAGCAAAGAAGCCGCCGCTCGCTCGGTGTAATGGCCCTTGGCGGTTATCCGATCGAACAGCTCTCCTCCGGCACATAACTCCATCACCAAATGAACCGAATACTTATCTTCGTAAGCTCCACAATGTTAGGCTGCCCCGTCAAATGGTTCATGATTTGTACTTCCCTTCTAACATTCTCAATATCCCCTTTGTTAGCCAGTTTTCTCTTGGTTATTGTCTTGCACGTAAATTGTTTCCCGGTTGTCTTTGTCTACACAAATGTGTGACCCCAAATTGACCCCTACCCAATTCTTTCCCGATCGTGTAGGTCGATTTCACGTCTTCCATCTGTCGGCCTAAGACGGTTCCAAGGGCAGAAGACGTGGAGTTTGAGCGGCGGCGACCGATGAACCTTGCCGTGCATCTCCCTTTTCTTCGTTGTTAACGCCGTCATCAGCCTCGCCACGAGAGCAACAACTTCCCATGGCGGGATGATGGCCTTAAAACAGGCGGAGAAATACCGGAAAGTTAATCTGTTCGGAAGTAAAGAAAAGAAAAGAAAAAGGATAATTGGCAAGAAAGAGTGAGAAAATGATTGTGGAAAAATTAGTGTTGGATCCTCAACTAAGGATCATGATTCTGGCACATGGAAGAACCGAAGAACTCAAGCTGGATCTTAAGGAAAATCATAAAACTCTGAGCAGCAGTTCGACCTCTTCTTGCATCCGGAGCTGTGACTACCAAACTGATTTGGGAAGAGGTTCGACAGAAAAAATAGTAAAGTCCCATGGCATAAACTGATTTGGTTTTCATTGCACATTCCCAAGTTTAGCTTAATATCTTGGATGGTTATCTTGGATCGTCTTCCTACAAAGGATAGGTTGCTCCGGTTTGGAATTGAAACTAATGATATGTGCATCCTCTGTTCTGAAGCAAGGGAATCCAGAAACCATCTCTTTGCTGAATGTAAAATAACTGCTTCAATCTGGAATTCTATTCTTCAGCTCACAGATATTCATAAACCTCTTCTTACCTGGACTGCCCTTCTTACTTGGGCATATAACACATGAAAAGGCAAGTCATTGCTTACTAATATTTGAAGCTTTCTTGGTGCACTCTCAATTATATAATATGGGAAGAAAGGAATCGAAGACTTTTTCGAGGAACCTGCAGATCCGAAGACGAAATTCTGGCCTCAATCAAACAGACTGTAAGAATACAACTTAGCAATAGGGTTGTTAATAGATTGAATAGTACTAATCTTTCTCTTTATAATTCTTGGGGTATAGTATGATTTTTTGTGAATCTTGTCACCCCTTTTTTATTCTTGTTTGTTTGTATTGGATTTGAAGCAATTCTGCTTTCATTGGGTAATAATAATCTAATTATCCCAAAAAAAAGAAATTGGAGGAGATTGATAGTGAGGGAATTTAGGATTAAGGGGTGTTTAAATCACGTCGGTTTGTGTTCCGGCCCATTAAATCCAAATACCTGTAAGTCGGATACTCTTAAAACCCGAATATAATTTGACACCATTCGTAAACTGAATTATGACTATTTTTAAACACGCTAATCGAGGATCAATAATCAGTTTACACATAATCCTTGATCAAACCTTCAATGATCTCTACCTGCTCATTTAATAAAAAGAAAACACCTACAATTAAACATTGTTTTGAAGGTTGGTTAAGTCAAAATTTTCAGTGTTTTAATCGATCGGAGCATCTGGACAACCATGTCAAAGGCACCTAGTGGCACTATGGTGAGGTGCCTCTAGGGATGGACGTAGATGTTATGGGACGGGTTTTATAAAATTTTAGGAATGAAAATATATATCAATAAAAATATTAATAAAATATTTAAATTATACGAGAATTTAAAATTTTTAGGAGGCGATTGCCTCCGTCAGCCTCCTCAGTCCATCTCTGATCCCATCTATTGAAGATGCAAATGGATGCCTTCTAAGACATAATATGTTGTACGTAAAACGTAGCTGCAAATAATAAACACAATAACCACCATTATTAAGCAATAACGAATTGTTGAAGGAAGTTTGATTGCCTTATTGTGAAATGAAACTGTACATCATGGAATGCAAACCCAAAAATGTGAAGTAATTACATTACAGAATCTGCAGATGTGGACTGTGAAACTGTGCTTTCTCAAAGAACCAGATACCATGGAAGGGAAAGTTTTGCCAAGAAAACATATGGCAATACTAGGAGCACTGGACATGTTAAGAGAATCTCAGTAAGTCGGAACCGATGGATCGACCTTGATTGCATACTCATGTATTCCCCCAGATACATTGAATACTTTCCTGAATCCCTGAGCCAAAAAAAAAGCAAAAGTAAATTCGTAAAGAAAGAGTCCGCAAACATTAGTTTGAGTTGATTATAAGGTAGTATTTGTTTGAAAAACTTTCAACCATTTGACAATGAATGTTCAAACACCCCCTGCAGACTTCGTTCTCTAACCCGAGAGCTCTAGGGATAACAATCATCTCTTTAACCACTGAGGTCGCTTGGTTCGTGCTCCAACAACATATCAGAAACAATGGCAATGACAGAAAATTAAATGAAATATGAGTCTGTGGTCAAGGAAAACAGATAAAAAAATCAATGCTACACTTACACTGCAAACCTAAGCTGTGTCTGATGCAAAGGACAATGTAAGGCATTGAATGATATATCATATATTACAGCACAGCACAGCACAGCATAAGAGCAGAGCTGGCAGAACATTGGTTTATATATACATGAAGGTTGGAGGAATGAGAAGCTATGATTCATTATGAAACCCCTGAAAGTGAAAATCTGAACTCCGATAAGCACATGGAATGAAGTGTGAAGAAAAACAAGTAATAAAATTAACCTGAGTCTGTAACCATTTGACAACCTGCAACGATGCCTTCCATGGTGACACTGCATCATACATTTTAACACCGATTAAAATGGAACATTGGTCAGCTAAATGCAGGGGGGGAATGGTTAAAAATCTTGGGATCAACGAGAAAATACTCACCAAGACATATGTATCTTTCATTGGATCAAATTTGCTAGTTATTTCAGGTCCCCAACTTCCTAACTGGCGTAGAAGAAGAACTGGAATCCTGGCAAAGATGCTTGAGACCTGCCATGTGAAAAAGATTGAGACATGACATCATCCTCTTCAAAGGCCAAAACAAAGTGTAACGCCTTAGTATGAAATTTTCCAACTATATAGTGCCTCTTGGTGATATAATTCGCTAATTGAACTAGGTAAAACATTGTATTGCTTGATTTTGTAATGCTACTAAAGTTGAACTTCGGGTAGCTAACCTCAATAACAGTTATGGTTTATGAAATGCTATAATATAATCATCATCATTAAAGAGACTTCAAAAATAATTCCAGTCGAATACTATATTTTAAAACTTCTCAAGCAATAGCTTGTTTCATGACCTAAAGCTTAAAAGCTTCATAGTGATGCTTAATCAATTAAGAGTTGAAATTCTCTTTTATCATATTACCTACACTAAGAATTTAGAGTAGTTTTTTGTTTTTGTTTTCTAAGCATGCTGTAATTGCTATAACTTCTATAGCTAGAGGAAAAAGTTGGCCTAGTAACTTTGCTGTGCATCTCATTCATCATTTAAAAATCTAAATTCGGAAAATCCACGTAAAAAAATTGTTCTTCGAGTTATGCAAGCATACACTTCTTCGGGCTCCCGGACATGTATCAACTGAGCCTCTTCGATGAAACTAGGGTCCTGCAATTTTCCATGAAGCTCCTCTGGTAGAATATCTTTAAGCAATGACTCTTCCCTGAAGCAAGCTAAAGGAGAGTTAGAATCTGCTTAGCTTCATCAAGCACAGATTTCAATTAAGTGTTACAAGCAATACCTCTCAGATAGAACTTGTAACAAGTGCCATCCAAAATTAGTTTTGCATTTCACAACTTTGTTTAAAGGTGCACTAAAAGCAGCCTCCTCAAATTCTGGCACCTAAAATATTTTACCATGACAAAAAGAAGTCCATCAAACATGTTTTCAATTAAATTTTCAACCCTTCTCTTCTTGTCATATAAATAACATGGGATAAAATGCATAGAGAACAAGCAAAGTATCATGAGGGTGAAATCTAAAAAGTAATCAAGATATATTCTACGTTAGAATTCTTAATTTGTAGGTTATTTTTTTACATGCATAAGAAAACTCTGATAAAAAATGCATGATATCTAGCATATGGACTGTTAACTATGCCCTCACATGAACAAGATTTCAAGATCTAAAGGAAATTGGAAGCTTATGGCAACTGCAAGCAATTGAAAAATACCAAGAAGAATCATAAATGGGAGATAAGGTGTAAAACTTTATAAGACCATCATGAAAGACATGGGCATAAAAGTTTGGTAAAATCTTCAAATTCAAGCACTATTTCATAATTCATATGATTAAAAAATCTAAACAATGAATACAAGTTTGAAAGTTGCTACCAAAAATATAATTCCAGCTAGCTAAGATTGTCTCTTGCACAGATTCGAACCCTCGAAACATCCATCTGTTGAAAACAGGGAGTAAGGCCATGTGCATCAAGACCTTGCTTATATTGGGAGCATTGTGCACTAGGTACAACATTTTTTTAGCTTTTAACTTCTCTAATATTTTCCACATATTTGGAGGTTCATAACTCCATATCCATGCTTATGGGATACAAGTTGGATGTGGATACTTTAAGAAAAACAAGGAGTTGAAACAACATGGAATATTCTTAATATATATTTAACTCTTCAAAGGATAAAAGTGGAATCAACATACCATTTGTCCCTTTCTTACCCATCCAAGCATTCCCCCCTTCTCCTTGGAGGGACATATGGAGTAATCAACAGCAAGATCAGCTAAATCCCCCCCTTCACCAAACAAAAAAAACTAAGTTACTTGAGACAGTTAAATATCACACAAGCAACATCAAAAGTGGTTTTAATCTATGCTCTATTTTGTTGTTGCCTTAAGCATTTACTCTTTCTAAAAGATGCTATAAAACAAATGCAAATGCAATAAAGTTGAATTAAAGATTAACAAAAACTGAACAGATGACTAAATACAAGATCGGTTCCAATACAATTATTTTATGTAAGGATAAGATAATCTATATTCCGAATTTATATAAAGAAAATCACTTGTTAAGATTTTAACTTCTTACATTCTAAGTTACCCTAATAAAATCATTGCCCCTTCTTGAGGTAGGAATCAACCAATCCCCAAAATGTGATCTTTTAAGAATACCATTCTCTAAACACAAAATATTCATCGAATTAAAGTTTTAAACACACACACCCCTCCAGCTATTATCTGTTGAAGCTTCTCCAAGAGCTTCTGAACATCTCCTTTTAGAATCAATGCTGTACCATTATTTCTCTGCTCTCTCCATGGCTACTATAGGAGTTAAATGAAGCTGAAAAAGATAACAAAAAGCCAGTTAGAGAAAAGAAGAAAAGAGAGAAAGAAAACAACTTTTGATAAAAATAACCACGAATGCACTGCTGATCAGTTGCAGATTCAAAAATATTTTTAAGGTTGGCACACATATATTAACAACACATGTCTGTCTTAGGTAAAGCATACATTCACCGATGCCCATGGTGTTTTATATAAAATACAAATATTTTTTCTCTAATTATGTTCACAAGAATGTTCACACTTATTAAATATTTTTTGATATTATTTTTTTCGTCAAAGTCCAAGTTAGTGATTCTTCTATAATATTCTTCAAGGATTGAGTCAAATTCAATACATTACCGGACTCTAACTCTCAATCTGTGACATTCTACCTATTAAATCGAGTGATGCTTTTGTTATGTCTATTGAACGAATTTGGACCAAGTGATCTTGAAACATCATCGGTGTCTTAGCTTGATCCTAATTTGTCGTTGTGTTTGTTTGCCCCCTCCATTGAACTGTTCACCTTACTACCTTAGCATCTGCTGCCATGCAACTTCATTTTTTTACATTGATGTACATATCGATAGTAGGGGTCCCTTTTCTGTTAAGTATGGTCTGTCTTGATTCATATCCTCTCGATCCTCGAATAAAGACTTAGATACCAGTATATTAAATATTAGATGAACTCTCAGAATCGCTGATAACTTTAATTTAATATCTTAAAACATTTATTCTATGTCGCATCAACCATTCTTTGTCCATGAAGTTTGATGCATCGTCCACCTCTCTCATGTGTGATAATCTCATTGGAAACTCATCAAGCATAGTGTAATGTCCTCTAAATCAGGTCAGAGAGTTTCGACCAAATTTCGAGTATCACATTGATTATTAAAAAAAACATATATCATATTTAGAATTTTAACTAGTCAATAATCAACACATATAAACATATTTATTATAATCTAGTGAATACACACAAGTTTAAATTTATAGAATATAATATTATTAATTTTAGGACTTTGTTTGTTTTATAACAAATTCAGAATGAATTTATTTGGATTATTATTTTTTAAATCCGATTTGATTTGAAATATATGGGTTTCATATGAAAAACCCGAAACATAATTGAATTGTAAAATTAAATGTCTAAACCGAACCGAAAACGAATCGTAAAATGAAAAACTCAAACTGAACTGAACCGTATAATGTGGTTCGAATCGGTTTTCGTTTCCTTGCTCAGCCCTAATTGGTACAATTGACCCTGACCTCTATGGTGCCTTGTCCATCTTGAAACATGACTCCTCCAGTCCTCCGGTTGCTCTGCCTATTGAACTTTTGGGTCACAATTTAATACCACATGTATCTTCAGTGATTCAGGCAGTATGCATCATAGATCTCACACTTCTCATCATTTACTAACCTTGGCAAATGGATATTTCAACTGTAGATTTCGAGTTCCAGCCTAAGATCAGAAGATAAGTTCATCTTCGGATAGCTAATTTTATTTATGGGTCTTCTCATTGACATTTGTTGATTTGGGTGCTTTCTCATTGTTGCATATGGAAAGGGCATGAAAATGAAGGTAGATCCATTGCTTGTGGAAAATTGGTTCCAAGAAGTTTGCAGTTTATAAAGGTGACCCACTTCTCATAACAAAGTTTATCTTTGCATTGATGCAATTTGAACTGTTAAATATCTGTTAAGTCTGATTTGTTAAGTTCATGGTACAAAAATAGAAAACTATAGACTGCCCCTTCAACTTTACAGTCAGAAAGCTCTAATGTAAGCTGTGAATATGAAGCAACATTTTCAAGGCATACTTCTTTCAGCGCTGTTGAGGAAGTTGCTAGCTGCTAAGGGCTCCTTGTGGATTGCATGGGTCAAATTTTACGTTGTTAGGGGCACGGACGTGTGGAGCTTTGAGCCGAGAGGGCTGGTGAGTTGGAGCTTGAAAAATATCTTTTCATTTAGGGAGGAGGCAGCTCCCGTCTTTGCTGTGGCAAGGAACCCGGGGGTTCTTCGGACCGGGAGATTTGGGATGAAATCAGAATAAAGAGGGCAACGTGTGTGGCATAGGCTGGTGTGATTTTCGTTGCACGTTCCCAGGCACGCTGTAATCGCGTGGATGGCAATCTTGGATAGACTAACAACTAGTGACCGACTTTTGTGCATGGGAATGTGTGGCTAGCGGGTGTGTACTGAGTGGGAATGCAAATGAATCTCGTTCTCAACTTTTCTTTGGATACTCCTAATTGGTTGCGGTTGGAAAGTCATTCTAGCCACCTACAGAATCAATCAACCAGTGCTGGACTGAGATCGTGAGGTGACCTGGGCATGCGCTCATGCAAAGGGTAAGTCCATTCCTATCATTATTTTTAAAATCGCTTGGAATGCATTCATCTATTTCACATTTCATTTGTGAAGAACATAATAGAAGAAACTTTATGAATATGTGATCGATATGGGGGAAATTTTATGCTCTACTAGGGAAGTTGTACAGACTAAAATTTATAGCAAATCTAAAGATAGCTTGAATCCCCAACTGTGCATTGCTTGTGATATTAGGGAATGAGTATCTTGTTTTGGTTAAGTTCTCTTTAAGATTTAACAACTTCCTCTTTGGATATAATGCACACATTTTATCAACAAAAAGAAAAATTAAATGCAAAGCATATTTCCACCACGACAATTTAGCTGTAACACTGCTAGCATAATTTCTCAACACAGTTCCCAGCTTCCATCCTAGTAAATTATGATACATGTGAAAGCAATTTCTGCAGGTGGATGTTGGCTTTGATGCTATAACTCCCTCAAGTCTAAAACTGCATGATCAGTTGCTCACAAGATTTGCTTTATCACGGAAACAACTACAATGCTATTCAACTCCTCAAGACACTAGCAGTAGCAGGCATAGAAACACACTTATTTCATACTGTAAATTTCATAGAACATAACTGAACAACTCAATTATAACCAGAAAGTGCTCCAAAATAGACTAATGGGGCTTTTTGATTAACTTCCATAAACATACAATTAAATCCATCGATGCGGTGCAACTATTCCCAGCCCAGGGTGTTACCAAGTGCAAACAAAATTTAGAAAGTAGGGAATTATCATAAGTAACAATAGATTTTGGAAGCATTAAACTTGCCTTCTAAAATCGTTTCTTGTTGAATATGAGTCATTCGTTGCCAAAACGTCGCAAACAAGAAGGTAGTTTAAAGCATTTTCCACATCAGATCTAATTCCGTTCTTCCACCTTAATGTGCAGTAGTTTCCACAATCCAAAAATATATTCATCACCTCTAACAGAGTGTGATTTCGAAGATGACTCCTTCGAGGTTTCCAACCACAGACCGTGTCCCGGCTACTTCATTTATCAGCATACCATGTCGAGTAGCTTCCGCAATAACCATCAAATCCATCCTGCATTTAATTCCAGCATGATTGTGCTTTAAAAAAAATTGTGTTGGACATGAATGAAGAGCTCAGTCTGCAACTGTGTGACATTAGCGATTGTAAAAAAATGAAACATGCTTGCACCAATATTGAAGTATTAAAAAGGAAATTATATCCAAGAAAAGGTTTGAACTCAAAGTATGTGTGTACATATAGTATAAACTCTAGTGGACTTTGTGTTGCAGACACATTTTTCGGAAGGACTTATGTGCTTTCGTAGGATGCCGGCAAGTGGAGCAACAAAGAATTATGTTTGATGGCGTCAATAAGTTTATGTTTATTAAGAATCTTGTTCAGCTCTAAATAACAAAACAAGAACCAATATATGGCAATGCTTAAAGGGTTATCTGCACAAAATGTAGCGGAAGATAGAAGCTCAAAGCATTTTTATGTTATTCTTTCATTGGGAAGATGACAGATTTATTATTGATATGAATTAGTAATCACATGAGAGAGGAAAAGCTATAAGACTTACATTTTGGCACGGGATACATATGCTAGTATGAATTTGCAATGTCCACGTCCCCTGTTCTTCAGGAGCTGTTCTACAGTATCAAAAAGCAAAGGAACACTTGACTGCTGGAAGCTTGGATATTGTCAAGGACAAGTTTTTACAGCTCCAGTTGTCAAGAGCAGCTATTAGAAAAGAACGATTGAATTATGAAAGAAAGGAAATGAGGCTTTTTTACAACTATCAGGTACGATGGCAGTTCTTCGTGTAATTATAGATAATGGTCCAACAAAGTCGGCACATAACCAAACAGCATCTAAATTCGATTCCACTTTTATGCTACAAAACAGAACACACATCTGCTAAAATAAACAATATATAATGAAAACTGACTGTAAATCTAAGTTATAGCAAGAAACATGTTGAACGGAATGATAATGTTAAATTCGTGTTCAATTCTCAGGTAATTATGATAATCAAAATTTCATCATTCAGAAGCTCAATCTTCGGCGTTTTATTTTATAAATTGCTCGAGAAAAGAAATAAATAAACGTAATCAGGATATAGATATCTGCGCCAAGAATCAAATCAAAACCTCCAGGATATCTGTGTAAAATCCTGGTAATTTGATCCGAGTTTCCCCACTCTAGCTTCTCAGCTTCTAGAGCTGCATGAAAGATGTGAAAAGAGGACATTAACTAACCCACAATGAGTATTCTCAATCAATCTTATTTCTCTCACCAGCACAAAAACCAGGATTTTCAGCAGATGCATTCAGCTGTATGTTTCTCCTAAGGATCTGTATATGATAAGACAACGAGAAAAATTAGCTATAAGAGCTACCAAATATATAACTTAACATTACTATCTTGCCTTCAGCACTTCGTCATTATGATCAGTCAAAAGAATTTGTCGACAAAATCTGCTGCAAAGCATGCCGGTAATACCTATATAGCAGATGACAGTAATCATATTATGTAATCAAGGTAACACTGATGAACGCTATGGAATCCTATAGAACATAACAAAAAACAAACTAGAGTGGAAAAATTCAATTCTTCTGCTATAAAACTCAAAGTTGCAAAACTATTTTGCTCATAAAGGAATGACTCAAAAAATTGAATTTTAAGTTTCCGTTAAGTTGACTATTTGTGCGCACATAGGACTTCAGAACGCATTCAACCTATTATTTCAAAAAGTGAGCACATGAAACATAGGAAGATCTCACTAATTAATAAAAAATCACAAAAGAAGCTAAACTATGCAGGCACATTCGGTAATCGTCTATCAAGCTGTTTTAGATGATTTTATAACAAAAGTATTGGTAGGGGAAAAGGCAGCTCAATGAAACAAAACTCCTTAATCCCTTTTCTTTTCAACCAAAATATCCACATGACATAAGACATACATACAAACTACACCATGCACATGAACATAATTACATAAATGCTCCTCAATCTCCTACAATCTCCTCAGATGCAATATAAAGACTGCCCAATTCTAAAACGCCAAAAACACAGGGAGTAATTCAAAGGGATAAGCAGATATAAGCATGGATTCAGATTCAGGTTATTATCTAACTGTCAAATGTGAGACCTTGAAATTTATGCATTAGTAACTTGCAAAATAAAATGGAAACAGAAAATATGACTCACCTACACCAGAGCCTAATTCAATCATGGAACATCCTTGAAGCAACTCATCATTTTTAGAGAGAAAGTCATTCAAAAGCATTGCACCAGGCCATACCAATTGTCCCGTCAAATCAAAATCAGCTGTTACACAAATAAAATCTAATAAAAATCTCACTTGAATAGTTAAAGACAACCTAAAGCAATTAAGTACAGACCCCCCACCTCACATACACACAACAATAACAAAATAAATAAATAAAGAAATCTTGATGACCCAACACAGTAAATTGAGAAACAGAGAAATGGGTTGTGATTAAATAAAAAGGACTTACTAGAAGCTGATTGAAGACAATATAGCAGGAGAACATGTGACCCAACTGTGAAAGTGGTTAGCTGGTAACTGCGGATATTAACATGTATGATTCAACTAATAGAAAAAGATCTTACAGAGAATGAAGATAAATGGTGTGAAAATACTTGTCATTGATGAAGAAGGATTCGTCCAAGCAAACTATATCATCTTCTTCTTCTTCTTGCTTCACCATTTTTCTAACCCTGCACTGGAGAAATTGTAAAAACGTGGATTTGTGCCCTCTGGCAGTTTCTACTTGTTGTCCTCGCCACGAAATGCATACTTAGGCCACCCCTGATGAGCTAGAAACTGAATCATGTGTCTGGACGTGTCCATGGACCATGGGCCAGGGCTGATCATTCCGTTCTCTTTCAAAATCATGTTTAGTATCTCAACTATTAATTTTGTTCTGTTTCGGTCACTCAGCTATTTCTTTTCAAAATCATATCTAACGTTATGTTTTGGTCTTATTTTGGTCACCCATCACTAGAAATTTAACAAGATTATGGAATACAAACAGTTAAATAGTTGAACTTAAAAAAAATAAAAGAGTAGTTTCATTTTTTTTATATAATTATGAGTATTTTCGATTGTTTTGTGATTAGGGATGATAACTAAGTTGAGTAGTTTGTGAACAGTTTGAACTTGACTCGGTTAAAATTTGATCAATATTTGACTTAAATTGACTTGATTTGACTTGAACTTAGCTTGAAACTTTAAGAGACCAATCAAACAAGGCTTAATTTGACTTGATAAGTTCGCGAGGAGCTTGTGACCGACTTACTCGATAAATAGTCTTATTTGTGATCTAAAATTAATTTTATTTGTATTAAATTGTATTTAAATAAAATGTTATCGATAATAATAAGTGTCACAATTCGAATTTAATTTGAATACATGACTGTTAGGTAGGCTGTTTCAATGATGCGATGAAGCATTAAGTTTTGGTGAAATGATTTGATGTGTGCCTAATGCCTATCATTTTCCAAAAGGGGTTTAGCACCAACATTCCTGAGTCTTGCTTCGAGTTGTATCTAAACTTATGAGACTCACAACCTAAAATCCAAATCAAACACGTTGCTTGATTTAACTCTGCCTCTAATTTTTATAAATAATCTATTTATTTAATTATTCTAACTATCACTTTGGTTTTATTTTATCATCTAATTATTTTTAAAAAAAATTATATATAATGTTACGTTTTTGTTTCGTTTTGATCACACATCATTAAAAAAATAGGGTAAAGTATACAAATATTCTCCCGACTATAAGACGTTGCTTTGTTAAATTACATGACTATTGAACGTTATAAAATGACCTCATGATTATAAGACACCATTTTATTGAGTCTCTAACAATTAAAAGTTATAAAATAGTCATCAGATTATTCATATATTTCAATATATTCCTTCTCCGTTTAAAAAAATGGCGGTCGTTATTGGATGTTAACCTACTCATTTGGATAGGATAAAAAAATGATTTCATAACTGTTTGAGTTGTACTTTGTGGATCGAGTCTCTATATACATTATATTCTCGAGCTAATGCTTGAAATATTATGTCATCGATTCAGTGCTTGAAAGTAATGTCGATGTTATTAGACATCATAAAATATGATTTTATCATATGTGAATCAACATGTTAACATCGGGCTCAGACGACCGTTAATTTTTAACAGAAAATGACGAGTTTAGAACATTTGAATAATCAAATGATCGTTTTATAATTTTTAATAATTGGATGACTCAACAAAATAATTCGTTATACTCGATGGATAATTTTATAACTTATAACAGCCAGATAACTTAACAAAACAATGTTCTACTGTCGATGGATCATTTGTATTATTAACCGTAGAAAATAAACTGAAATGTGATAAATTTTATTTTATATTTTTTAATAATATTTAAATAAAATCATGTGAATAAGAATGATAGACGCCAAGATTGAAATTTGATTGAAATGAATGACTTTGTGGTGGGCTGTTTGAATGATGTCATGAATTAGTTGTGGTGAAATTGATCTGTACCATCAATTTCTAAAAGGGTCTTAGTAACCAACAAACTAAAATCCAAATTATACACGTGGCATGATTTTAACGGTGCCTAATTTGATTCTTATTTGTCGTCTCGTCCACTCTGCGCCGCAGCTTCTTGCCTAGTTTGATTGCTATTTTGTTTTGTTTTTCTTGAGTAAATTATAAATTTACTCATTAAACTTTATTCTTTCTCCTATTCTATTTATTATACTTTTAATTTTTTTTCAATTGCGTCACTTAATTTTAGAGATTGAAATTTTAATCACTCGATCGTTTGTTCACTCACATTTTGATGACATGGATTAATTTAATATTCAAAAGGTCGTATGATATTTTTATTAATATTTTAAATCAAATAGGATTTAAAATAAAAAATTAAATTAAACTTACTAAACCCAAATCTCAAACCCACTGACCGGTCAAAATACCACCGCCAGGTGTAGATCATCTTTATGTTTCTCACTTTCTCTCTAACTCTTTTCAATCCAATCACTACCCACTATCTGTTTCTCAGTTCTAAGAAAACCCTTTTTAGATTTATAAGGCACTGAAAAGTTTAGAAGGAAAAATGACTTTGTGTGAAAAATAATGGAATGAATGATAAATTAATAATAAGTCATATCATTTGATGAATGATATCAATTATTATTAATTCTTTATAATTATTTTACTTTATTTGATTATATAATATTTATTATTATTATTATTATTATTATTATTTTCGATTAGTATTTTGTCTAACAATTATCAATGAAAAAGTTGGGTCTTTTAACAATAAAGGCAATGCTAATGAAAGTAGCAGCCATGGAAGCCCTTCTCAACCTGATTTTAGAGCAAGTTGGAAAGAGGTAATGGATGGAAGCAACGATGAACTACTTAAAAAGCAAAAGAAGTGAAATCGAAGGCCAAGACGATGTCGGACGAACAATCAACACTTTTAATCTCTGGTTCAATTAGAGAATTGTTGATACTGTCCACGACAGGGCCATCAATATGTTCCTTTGATTCTCAACACTAGTTTTCCATCGAACCTCAACATCTCCACTAGATTTGTGGAGTTTGGATTATTTTCTGATTAAACAAATAACAGATTGGTCTCTTTTGATGGTGGCCAAAATGAAGACTAATGTGGTGGTTGATTTTTGGTTGGTTAAAGTCAGGAAAGAGAAAGGAAGACGAGGAAGAAGAAGAATAAAGAAGAAATGAGCAGAAATAAAAAAAATTATAGAGAATCAAAATGACGACATTATAAATTAAATTTAGCTTTACGTGGGAATCCAAAATGACACTCTTTTGGTGTAAGTTGTCATATCATAACGCCGTTAATTATTTAATGGTATAGTGACAAAAAATATTCAATGTATAAAGTTCGGAGATGAAATTAAAAAAATTAAAAGTATAATGAATGAAATAGGAGGGAGAATAAAGTTTAATTAGTAAATTTGTAATTTACCCTTTTTTTCTTTTAAATAAGTTGGATGCCAAATCCAAATCCAAATATTTATATTTTCTTTTTTGTTTAATAAATGTTGTAGTTGATATCATTTCCTTATAGTATTAAGGGTAATTTATTGGTTTAGTCACTCTTTTTTTTCATATTTGTACGATTTTATTTATTAAATTCAAAGAGATATCTGTCGAAACGATTTTTCTTGAAAGGTGAAAAGGTGAGATTTATAAAACTACATCAATTTTTAACTTATATATTTCAATTGAATTTTAATTTAAAAACAAATGCGATTTAAAAAACCTCTCGTTTCGAAAAATTTTGAATTTCTTTTACGATCGAAAAATACGATTCAAAGAGTCGCCACCAATCTTTGATTAGGGTGTGATTGGGCACCCAAAAATGCTTTGTCATTTTAAATAAAAATTAATTTTAATTAAAACAACAAATTGAGGTCTGCGTTACCAAAAATGAGTTCGGGAATCAGTTACGTGTGGGGAAGGATTAGCACCCCCACAACGCCCTAAATCGGTACCTAGTCGATTAATTAACGTCTTTGCAATGAATTTTACAAATTCAAATTTATTTTGATTTTTGATCCTATAAAATAAAATTGTAAATTTGAAACATTCAAAAGCACTCAAATGAATTAAATTAAAATTACCAAGTCGTTTTAGAAAGATAAAGAATGTTCGATTATTTACAAATATCGAGACCAGATCTTAAAAGCTATAACAACCTTTTCTCGATAAATTTAAATAACCGAACATTTTCTTTTCTTTCGTTCCTAAATTTTAAAGTGATAAATAAATTTCTTTGGTGTCACTGATGTGATACACTTTTAATTTAAAATTGTTAGAAACGGACCTCTAATCAGTTAAGACAGCCCGCTAAAAACGATTTAAATTAAAAGTGTATTACCCTTAAGCCAATTATGTCGTATGGTCGAGTTATGCCCATGAGGCTATCATGCAAATCGTGTGAAATGATGTATTTACAGATAATTACAAATGGCTATATACAAGCAAGTCCATGGCATACTGACAACATTAGAATGTAATCTAGAAAGATGAACACACTAATAATTTTAAAAACAATAAGAATTAACCATCATCAATACTAAATTCTAAAATAATTGAAGAACAACAGTTTAAATCATCATTGAAGCACGTGCATATGTGTATTATAGCATTAAATGACTACATTCAAAGCACATGCGTTCACGATTTTTATAACAAGATAGTTTTCTATACTAAATAATATGCATAAGTTATCAAAAATGTATACATAATATATAATATAAAGTGACACGTGCAATAAACACATGCATTGTGACATGTAAATAATGCTCTGTTGCTGTATGTACAATATAATAAAATGATTTTTAAAGTTTGGCTAAATAGATCTAAAAAGGAAACTAAATCAGAATAACAAAATAATCAGGGGTTAGATTCAAATTATTCACAAATTTAACTAAGGACTAAATTAAATAAAATGAAAATTAGACATATAAATCGAATTATAACAAGGATTAAAAAATAACTATGAAGGAGCTAAACCTAAATAACCCGAAAATTATAACTACAATCTAAATTTAAGAAAACGTCAAAATCAGGACAAACAACAAAAAGATAAAAATTCTAAAATAGTCCAAAGGTGACTAAAGTGTAGATATACAGCTACAGTACAAGGGCACAAGAGAAAATTATCATAAAAATTCGATGGCTAAATATTAATTTACCCAAAAGCTATGATATAAAACCTATTTTACACTAAACCTAGACTAAACCCAATTCACGTGTACACCTTGCCTCACTCTTAACTCTTCTTCTTCAACTCTTCTTTTCTTCCACGCAAGGTGTTGCCTCCCCAAGCTGCCATTACCGTCGTTTGGAGCCCCAAGCCTTCTCCGGCCACCATACCCAACGACCTAGTATCCTAAACTGACCACCTAACATCCCTTAACCTTAATCTCACTCTTTTAACTTCTAATTCAAGGTTTAAAACACCCAAAACAGATTCTAAAAAAGCCTCACCGGAACACCAAACACTCAGCCACTCTTCCCCTTCTTCTACGCTAAATCACAGTAACTTCAAACAAAAATCATGGTGACCACCATAGTCACACCCTACACTAAGCCCCTTTCCATTCTCTCCACTCAACCCCTCAACGATGGTGTGGTGCTCGAACGTTAAGGTAAACTCAAATCTTAGTTATTTCTATTTTTTTTATCTTGAAATCCCGATAGACGATAACCCAAACCTGAAAATTAACATGCAAGGGCTCTAACGACACATAAATTTTACCCAACTTCGGTGATGCTCGATTAACCACCTTAAGATATTTCTATTGCAAGTGAGCAAATGAAACCGAGCAAGGTAATTAACTCATCTTCCATATCTCTACTTTTCTTTTGTTTTGCTATACATATATGAGAAACAAAAAAAATAAAATAAATAAATAAATGCTGGAAAATGTTCAATACCTCTTATTGCTCTGTTAGTTGACAAATTTTGAATGAAGAATCCCGAACAAGCAAAAAAAAGAATAAACCTTTAAGTTGATAAACTCCCTGCTTTAGAAAATATGTGTTTTCTTATTTGAGTGGTTCTTTTTTCCAGAAAAGCAAATGAGGACTGTTTCCCTTTTTTTTTTCCTCTTCAGAATCGTCCCCCTCTTTTTTGTTCTGTTCTTAATCAATAAAAACTGCCCCTCTCACTCCATTTACAGTTTTTTTTTTAACTCCTGATAACCATTTTTCAGTTTTCCAAGACTTCACGGACTGGAAGCTTGGATGATAACAATGCTGGGTCATTAGGCTTGAACTGGGCCTTCAACGAATTGGGTTCTTTAGGCCTGTCATTGCTCGGATCTACTCCGACTTAACCCCGGACAAAAACGAGCATCTACAGCTGCCCCTCTTTGCTCATTGTCGTGTAACGAGAATAGAGCGAAGATCAAAAGATGATCGAGTTTGTCCAGTCTTGAGAACTTCAAAAGATTAAAGCACTCCACTGTTACTTCAGGATAAATGAAACTTGAAAAATCTTCAAATGACGGGTCCGCTCCCTCTTGTTCCGGGATTAAGGAACTCGAACAATCTTCTAAAAATGGGTTCGCTCCCTATTGCTTCAGGGAGTAGAACTCGAATAATCTTCTGCTTACGGGTTCGCTCCCTCTTGCTTCAGGGGGTAGAACTCGAATAATCTTCTACCAGCGGGTTCGCTCCCTCTTGCTTCAAGGAGTAGAACTCAAACAATCTTCTGTCTACGGGTTTGCTCCCTCTTGCTTCAGGGAGTAAAACTCGAACAATCTTCTGCCTACGGGTTCGCTCCCTCTTGCTTCAGGGAGTAGAACTCGAACAATCTTATGGTTTGATTATTCTTCACTATTCTTTCATGAAGGCTCAACTTCGAAGGTTAAACCTGAAAAACAAACGTTGCCACTCATTAATGTATGCTTACAGATTTGAAAAACATTATACTCGAAAAATTTAAAATTTAAGGGAATCTTTGAGAATTTATTTCTCTTGAGGGAGCTTGTCTCGCAACAACAAGATATGAGAATCTTCTTGGACTCGACTGCCATCTGAACCTTCTCTCTTCCTAGGACCTTGAATTGATTAATGACTCTTCGTGCTCATTTCCTTTTAATCAATTGATTTGCGTCTTTATACTCGAGAACGTTCGATTTCCTCCCAGATCTGATGATTTGATGGCTTGCTCCAACACTATTCCGAGAAGGCTTAAAATGGCCCGAAGGACTTATCATCTTGGTGTGAAAATATCCTACCCGAAGGTCTTATGGATGACCCGAAGGATTATCATCATGCTCGAAAGACTTACTGATTATAAAATTTTGAAAATCACATTCTTCGTTTTCAAAAATTTCATCTTCTTAAAACATAAGTTTCATTTTCAAATTCATGTAAAAACATCCTACCCGAAGGTTTTATGGATGACCCGAAGGACTTATCATCTTGCTCTAAAGGCTTTACAGATGACCCGAAGAATTTAAGCATCATGCTCGAAAGACTTATTGATGGCCCGAAGGACTTATAAATTGTGAAATTTTGAAAATCACATTCTTTGTTTTCAAAAATTTCATCTTCTCAAAACATCATTTTTTTCATTTTCAAATTCTTTTGAAAACATCTTACCCGAAGGTTTTACGGATGGTTTGCTTCACTGCTCTTCGGTGAAGGCTTAAGATTGACTTGCTCCAATCTCATGTGTGCAAGTCTTTCCAATCGATCGATTCACTTCTTTATACACAAAAATCTTTGTTTTTCTTCTATATCTGATGATCATCACTTCAGAGTAATGCTTCTTCTGTGGATTAGACCTCTCAATTCTTCAGGGTATGCCTCTCTAAATGTAACTCCTTGCGTTTGAGGTTGGAAATTTTCCCTTCAAACTTGTCGGGCTTTTGACATCATGAATCTTCTCTTTTCACGGGAAGATCTGTCAAAATCATGTATTTATGCATGAAACACTAATGCAATTAAATGTATCAGTGTAATGCATTTTCTTTTATGCAAATGATGTTTTCATGAATGCATAAATGTTGAATCAATTTTCACTTGGCTCCAGAGTGGTGAGCTTGATCTTCTTCTATTTGATCATTCTTTCAAGGGTCTACTTCATATGCTCGTGTAGCAACTCACGGTTTCCAACTTGCATCTTTGACAAGCCCTCTGATCTTCTTCTTGTCGTCTTTGTTTTCTTTCTTTATTTCGGAGAAAGTGTTTTCTCTCTCAACATCTTGCTATAGTAAGAAATACGACTGTGTTGCCCCATTCCATCCTTGGCTCAATTATACTTTCAGAGTTGTTCTTCCAGGACTCTGCCATTGATCAATGCTCAGTTGATTTGCTTTACAAGGTAAGCTCTGCTCAAATTCACGGTCTGCCTCTAACACTTCAAGTTGTGAGGCTCATTCTCAATATCTTCTTGATCTGAATCTTGTCATCCCAACATGATATGGGTTTCTGGTTATGCCCCAAAGTGGGTACTCTTGGATCTCTTTGTTCCCAACATATCATAACTTGAATGTTCTCATTCTCGTGTCACTACATAGTAGTGTTGTCAAGTAGTTAGAAGGCGTCTCTTCACATTGTCATAAACACTTAAGTGCCTAATTTTTCTAACAAAATGTCTTGCATTTTATACAAGTTGTAATATGTGCCCCTTCTGAATAATGAGATCTCTTCTTGATGGGTAATTGACAACGTCACAAGGAAATTTTATAAGTTTCATTCTTCATTCATTCTGTTCTCTTGGACCACTACTCAAGATCGTGGAATACTTCATGTTCTGGCATTGCTTATTCCTTTTCTCCAATAGAGGCATAATGAGTCTCACAAGCTTCAAGGACCTTTCACACTTGAAACTGTCATGTTTGAAAATGTTTTTCCCTTTCTCTTATTATAGGGATCAAAGAATGAAAGAATTTTATAAAATATTGCCCCTTAATTCAGACTCACATCAAATCAAATCATAAACATGAGTTCAAAAATATCAAAAGAATCAATAACTATTTAATTTTTCAGAGTTATAACTCTTTGACAAGTGTCAAAATTGATGGGTTGGCTTCAGTTGGCTTCATATTTTTTAAGGTTTCAGCCAACAAACTTATATTTCTTTCTCGGTCTTCGTGAACATCACAACATGCCCCTTCTTCTGGCTTGGTATTTTAATCGGATACGGACAAAATGACGCAACTTGCATAATCAATTTCTAGACTTTATAGAACACTTCTATTTCAGTTCTCTGAAATCTTCCATTTGTTCAAGCCTCGTAGACTCCTCTAACAAAGGCAGTGCAGAAATATCGATCTAAAAATGAAAATTCCTGAGTGCTCGTGTGAAGTTGACTATAACAGATTTTCCTTAACTCCCTTAGTCAATCTTTACCGAAACTCCTTATTTAGAAAAACTTGATTTAATTTGCCATTGTCTGGCTAGCTGAAATCAGCTTTATTGTAATTTGCCTCTATCGGGCTAGCTGAAGGGTTCGTCTCATCACAAAGTCTTTGACTTGACAATCACAGTGGAGCATACACCAAATTGCCAGGTACCCGATCAAGGTCATGGTTTGAATATAATCTATTCATAAAGCCAGGGCTTTCGAGTTTCCTCTATAACCAATTGCTTTAGCGGAATAGCTCAGCTTTATTGTATATATATATATCATCACCTTTATTAGGCTAGCTAAATTATGTCCATAAAGCCGGGCGTTTAACCAATTGCTCTAGAGGGACAGCTCAAGCTTTATTGTATACATATAATATTATAATTGGGTATACGGGTCCAATTTCTTAAGCTTGTCAAGAAGAATCTGTCATAGTCTAGGTGTTGTTGAAAGTCAGAAAATCTCATCGTTAGAGTTCAATTTCCAAGTAACTGACCTAAACTAGATTCACCTACTCGACTATTTCATCCGTAAAGATCATAATCATCATTGAACGTCATCAACAAAAGTATGGTCTATTTAGTTCGTGACATCATACAAAAGATGCCCCACGTTGTCCGCTCCTACATACCTGAATACCAAGCCTATGGCTCATTCCATTATGATAAAAGAAGGCTATATCGGTCCTGCAATAAAAAGGTATGGTGTTCGATTGTATCTTCTGGGGATAAGGTCAAGGTCCTTGTTTATCAGGTTTCAACCTTGTCATCTTGTCAAAGATTTATAACTCTAATCATTTAAAGAGTTTTTAATTCAGTTGATATTCAAAGAATTTCAAGTTGCAAATTCGATTTAATGCTTACCATCCTCAAAGTAACATGAATTTATTTAAACATCATTATAAAAAAAACTGAGAAAGGATGAAAACAAGTTCAAACATGATGTTGCAAATGAAATAAGCTCCATAATGAATGAAATGATCTCTTCCTAATTAGGATGCCCCATTACCCATCTAATGTCGTGGTACTTAACTCAAACGGATGTTACATATTGTTCTTTGATGCCCCACTCAAGCTCGTCATCCACTGTTCCACCAATTCCTCTGTTAACGTCCCATTTGCCACAAGCATCTCTATCTCCTTTAACAGCGGCCTACAGTTTCCCGTAGAATGTCCCAATTCCCCCAAGTGGTAATCACAGACACTATCTTGATCATAGCTATGAGCAGAAGGGTCTGGTTGCACTTTCACTGGCCTCGGTGTGAGGTATTGACCTTCAATCAAATGGGGATACAGATCTGAGATAGGAGTTTGGAACACTTTCAAAGCATTTTTCGATCTTGGGACTTTCTTTGGAAGTCTCGAGTAACCCGCTACCCATTTTCTTTTACGGCTTTGAGAGCTCTTGATGTAACATTCATTCACCTCATCAGTTTGTTCCTTTTGATCGGTTGGGTTTTTAGAAGTTTCTTTCAAGTTTCCTTTGCTAATTGCATCCTCAATTAACTCTCCAGCTGTCATAAGATCCTTGAAGTTATTCGTCGACTTTCCCAACATTAACTTAAAGAAAGGAGCTGGAAGAGAATCGTGAAACATATATGATATTTCTTCTTCTAACAAAGGAGGTTGAACTTGTGCTGCCACTCCTCTCCATCTTAGGGCATATTCTTTAAAGCTCTCAGTAGCTTTCATTCTTATCCTTTGAAGGTCATGACGTTTTGGGGCTAAGTCTTTAACATATTGATATTGTCCCAGAAAAGCATCAGCTAGGTTGACCCATGTCTTGATCTGTTCTTTGTTCAAACGGTTATACCATACTATAGCTGGCCCAGCAAGACTATCATGGAAGTAATGAATCAACATGTTGTCATTATTTAGGTACCCTTCCATCTTTCTACAAAACATCTTCAGATGAATTATGGGACAACTAGTGCCATCATATTTCTCAAAATTAGGCACCCTAAATTCATGTGGGATGACCAAATCAGGGACCAAACTAAGTTCTCTAGCTTCTAACTCCTTGTGAGGGGCATTAACAATCTTTATATCTTCAATGGCTTCATTCAACCACCTGAATTTGTCTTCAAATTGTTCAAAATTGATGAGGCTCGTCCCTAGGTCTGAGTTAGACGCTCCAGGGCAAATTATCACTCTTGATGTACCAGTCTGATGAGATTGATTTCCTTTATCCTCTATTTTCTCTTTACTAGCAGCCTGTGGTACCAGTACCTGGATCATTTGATTCGATACGCCTTGCAAAGAACCCGATGCTTGATTCCCCGTATCTTGTTGTGACCCGACTAACTGCTCTTGCAACTGATCTTGTGATCCCTTATGAGATTGCTCCATTATTTCCATTTGCTTATTCATGACGATGAGGAAGTAGTATGAATGGATGATATTGTTATTACTGTAACATAACCTTCCATAAATTATTTTGTGTTTTTATAATTAATGCATGTAAAATGCTTAAATAAATACATG
Source organism: Hibiscus syriacus (assembly GCF_006381635.1). NCBI lineage: Eukaryota > Viridiplantae > Streptophyta > Magnoliopsida > Malvales > Malvaceae > Hibiscus > Hibiscus syriacus. Next base: position 153,225 of record NW_024062667.1, read on the forward strand.
TAATGCAAATGCCAGATGCAAATACAAAAGGTGTCATTCCAGAGTGACCATCTTAAAACAACTTTCATTGAACACAAAGGTTTCGGTTCATCAAACAAACTTTACATATAACGGACAACTTTCACTCCGAACTTTTCTATCTCCTTCAAAAGCCAATTTAATTTCCACTCATGCTCGGGGTTGAGTTGTCAATCTGCTTTAATTCTCTTGCAAAGCCAGCTAAATCAACCCATTTCTGAGCCACATTGCTTGCTTGGGTCATAACTTCTTTCATGACTTTGTCCCTTTCTCTATCTTGAGTGCTGATTCTCGGAGCTGTAGACACTGCTGTTGAATCTTCCTTGTAAGAAAGTCATTGTGGTTATGAATCTCTTGCATAAGATCACTATAATCATCCACAATCTTCATCAACTTCTTGTTCTTGGCTCTAACGGCTTCTAGCTCAGCGTCATTCTCCCGCTTATGGCGCTGATATGAGATTTCCATATTGGCAATGGATCTGTTCAACGTCTGAATTTCGGCTTGATATTTTCCCAAATTATCAACAACTATATTGCGTCTTCTTTCTGCAATATGTAAATCATGAGAAAACTTCTCGGCTCGACCCTCGTGTACCTTACAATTCCTTCTCCACTGTTCAGTGTCATTCCTCAGTTTAGCGACTCCTGTTATCCACTCATCTAGTATATTTCCCATACCAGCAAATTTAAAAGCTTGATTGATCCTTTGAAAATCATCTCGCATGGCTTCCATCTCTCTGCTCAATTTATCATTTTCACTTCTTAAATGACGAATCAGAGCTTCGTATTTTGGCAAACAATTTTCTTCCTGGATTTCCTTACTGATACCCTTACCTTTGGTCACTGTTGGTTCAAACTCAACAGGATAATCTGTTTTCAAACTGGGTTGTCCTTTCAATTCAAACTCCAATACTCCATGATCTAGAAGAAGTTGGACTCGACGTTTGAAGGTAGAACAATTCTCAATAGAATGTCCTTGAACTCCAGCATGATATTCACAACGAACGTTGACGTCATACCAACTTGGATATGGAGGTTGCAAAAGGTTTTACATAATGCGGTGCCACTTCTCGGGCTTCTAATAATTCATCATACAATTCTTTATATGATATTGGGATGGAATCACAACGAGATCCACCTCTCAACTTGGGTTGAACTAGAGTTTCCAGTTTTATTTCCCTTGTTGTTTGGAGTAAACTATCAAACACCAACGAGTTCTGACTGCATGTCTTCTTTTCATCCTTCTGAACTTCTATAGTTGCCATTATTTCCTTGTCATTTCCAAACAACTTGTTGATACGAACAATGATTATGCGTGATTTCTCATACTGACTAGAATCAACAGGTTCTAAAGTAGTCCCTTGCGTATCTGACACCTCGAGATTATTTTCATTTAGTTCTTTCTTTTCTTTTATAGAAGTCTCTCTTTCTTTGGACAAAATATATATATTCTATCCATCATCTTAGACATTTGCTCTTTTATCTCTCTTATCTCATTGTGCTCTTTGTGCGCCATATGATCTTTATGCACACAACCCTCCACTATTCTCGAAGCTTTCATAGGATGCCACTTCTTGACTATGTTATAGCCTGCTTGATCACGAAACCCTTTGTCCGTCATGAAAACCTTTTACTATGATGACCACTCACAAATCAACACCTTTTGAATATGTCATGATCATGCAATGCGAACAAAGAGAGAAAAAAAAAACAATATAGAAACAAGTTAGTACAAATGAGATAACAAAATGACAAAAAGCAACAATAACAAAATAAATAAATTAATGCTAATAAGAATGCAAATGCAAATGCACATGCACAAGGTGTTAATCCTAAAAGTGACCACTATAGAACAACCTTCATTTAGACAACAAGAATTCAGTACACCATGTAGTCAGAATATAAATGTGATTCTTCATTTCTTCATTTCCTTGAGTCGTACTCTTCATGGAATCTAATATTGCACCCAAAGTTATCGGCGTACTTTATCACGATGAGTGATCTTCATTTTTACTTTCAATACGAAGTGATCTTCATGTCTGAAGGGTATTCTCGTCCTTGGTATAATTGTATCTATCTCTTGAATCAACATCTTGGCCTTTGCCCCATTAAAGGAAGTCTTCAATCAGTTTGATTTCTTCATTCAGCAGATATCATTCTTCATGATCAGTCGAACATCTTTGTATCTCCCGGTTTTGACTACATGGTTGAGAATTTTTTGTCTCAATATGTCTAGCCTTCTCATTAGTCAATCACTTGCAAATTAACACCTTGTGATGACATGAAGATGTAAATGCAATAAAATCAAAATAAAATAGACATATAACAAAAAATGGGTTAGTGCACATAATATAAACAACAAAATAATAAGTACTATAAATATCAAATAAAACCTACCCTCATATATGGCTACCCAATCATACTTTAGTTGATCCTACCCAACATGATATCTACCCCATACTTTGTCATTCACAAAAAAATCCTAACCGCATGATATCTAATTCGCATGTTTGTTCGAGAAAAATAAACCTAACCGCATGATTTCTAGTTCATATACATTTATTCAAAAAGCAAAATTAAATGACTCAAAAAGCTTTTCCTTGTGTACCCTCCTCACGGGACTCTTAAGGTTCGGGTTAGGCTCGACCTAAATTCGGGCTCTATGTTCACTATATGCTGGGTTCGGTTCTAAAGTAATAGGTTCTCGAATTGTCCTTGTCGGTGCCCCCTTGGGCTGCCGAACCCTCAATCCTGGCCCATCACAGGCTTTAGGGGATCGAGTTCAATTTCGAGGGAACACACCTCCTTATGTCCATGCGAGGTGATTACCATCACGAGGACCATAAGGCGTGAGCTCCAGGAGCGATCCACTATCCCATGCGGAGGTGAAAACCACGAGGGCATAGTCTCTCACTCCTACTTAAACAGGACGGAGCGGGGTTTTAGCTCATGTTATGATAATGCAACTGTGCAGTGTGTGAGGAAAAGCGAAAAAAAAACAATAAAACACTCAAAATCAATTCCCAAAATACACAATTAATCTGAAACCATTAACAAACAGATCAGTACAACTATTTATTGGTTAATCATATTATAAACAAAAAATATTAAAACCAAATAAGGGATCAAAAACCAAATTAAAACAAATTTATAACTTTCAATTGTAAAGACAGATAATTAATCGACTATTGGCCTGACTCTCTAAAAAAATGTCCCCAGCGGAGTCGCCAAGCTGTCGAAACGATTTTTCTTGAAAGGTGAAAAGGTGAGATTTATAAAACTACATCAATTTTTAACTTATATATTTCAATTGAATTTTAATTTAAAAACAAATGCGATTTAAAAAACCTCTCGTTTCGAAAAATTTTGAATTTCTTTTACGATCGAAAAATACGATTCAAAGAGTCGCCACCAATCTTTGATTAGGGTGTGATTGGGCACCCAAAAATGCTTTGTCATTTTAAATAAAAATTAATTTTAATTAAAACAACAAATTGAGGTCTGCGTTACCAAAATGAGTTCGGGAATCAGTTACGTGTGGGAAGGATTAGCACCCCCACAACGCCCTAAATCGGTACCTAGTCGATTAATTAACGTCTTTGCAATGAATTTTACAAATTCAAATTTATTTTGATTTTTGATCCTATAAAATAAAATTGTAAATTTGAAACATTCAAAAGCACTCAATGAATTAAATTAAAATTACCAAGTCGTTTTAGAAAGATAAAGAATGTTCGATTATTTACAAATATCGAGACCAGATCTTAAAAGCTATAACAACCTTTTCTCGATAAATTTAAATAACCGAACATTTTCTTTTCTTTCGTTCCTAAATTTTAAAGTGATAAATAAATTTCTTTGGTGTCACTGATGTGATACACTTTTAATTTAAAATTGTTAGAAACGGACCTCTAATCAGTTAAGACAGCCCGCTAAAAACGATTTAAATTAAAAGTGTATTACCCTTAAGCCAATTATGTCGTATGGTCGAGTTATGCCCATGAGGCTATCATGCAAATCGTGTGAAATGATGTATTTACAGATAATTACAAATGGCTATATACAAGCAAGTCCATGGCATACTGACAACATTAGAATGTAATCTAGAAAGATGAACACACTAATAATTTTAAAAACAATAAGAATTAACCATCATCAATACTAAATTCTAAAATAATTGAAGAACAACAGTTTAAATCATCATTGAAGCACGTGCATATGTGTATTATAGCATTAAATGACTACATTCAAAGCACATGCGTTCACGATTTTTATAACAAGATAGTTTTCTATACTAAATAATATGCATAAGTTATAAAAAATGTATACATAATATATAATATAAAGTGACACGTGCAATAAACACATGCATTGTGACATGTAAATAATGCTCTGTTGCTGTATGTACAATATAATAAAATGATTTTTAAAGTTTGGCTAAATAGATCTAAAAAGGAAACTAAATCAGAATAACAAAATAATCAGGGGTTAGATTCAAATTATTCACAAATTTAACTAAGGACTAAATTAAATAAAATGAAAATTAGACATATAAATCGAATTATAACAAGGATTAAAAAATAACTATGAAGGAGCTAAACCTAAATAACCCGAAAATTATAACTACAATCTAAATTTAAGAAAACGTCAAAATCAGGACAAACAACAAAAAGATAAAAATTCTAAAATAGTCCAAAGGTGACTAAAGTGTAGATATACAGCTACAGTACAAGGGCACAAGAGAAAATTATCATAAAAATTCGATGGCTAAATATTAATTTACCCAAAAGCTATGATATAAAACCTATTTTACACTAAACCTAGACTAAACCCAATTCACGTGTACACCTTGCCTCACTCTTAACTCTTCTTCTTCAACTCTTCTTTTCTTCCACGCAAGGTGTTGCCTCCCCAAGCTGCCATTACCGTCGTTTGGAGCCCCAAGCCTTCTCCGGCCACCATACCCAACGACCTAGTATCCTAAACTGACCACCTAACATCCCTTAACCTTAATCTCACTCTTTTAACTTCTAATTCAAGGTTTAAAACACCCAAAACAGATTCTAAAAAAGCCTCACCGGAACACCAAACACTCAGCCACTCTTCCCCTTCTTCTACGCTAAATCACAGTAACTTCAAACAAAAATCATGGTGACCACCATAGTCACACCCTACACTAAGCCCCTTTCCATTCTCTCCACTCAACCCCTCAACGATGGTGTGGTGCTCGAACGTTAAGGTAAACTCAAATCTTAGTTATTTCTATTTTTTTTATCTTGAAATCCCGATAGACGATAACCCAAACCTGAAAATTAACATGCAAGGGCTCTAACGACACATAAATTTTACCCAACTTCGGTGATGCTCGATTAACCACCTTAAGATATTTCTATTGCAAGTGAGCAAATGAAACCGAGCAAGGTAATTAACTCATCTTCCATATCTCTACTTTTCTTTTGTTTTGCTATACATATATGAGAAACAAAAAAAATAAAATAAATAAATAAATGCTGGAAAATGTTCAATACCTCTTATTGCTCTGTTAGTTGACAAATTTTGAATGAAGAATCCCGAACAAGCAAAAAAAAGAATAAACCTTTAAGTTGATAAACTCCCTGCTTTAGAAAATATGTGTTTTCTTATTTGAGTGGTTCTTTTTTCCAGAAAAGCAAATGAGGACTGTTTCCCTTTTTTTTTTTCCTCTTCAGAATCGTCCCCCTCTTTTTTGTTCTGTTCTTAATCAATAAAAACTGCCCCTCACTCCATTTACAGTTTTTTTTTAACTCCTGATAACCATTTTTCAGTTTTCCAAGACTTCACGGACTGGAAGCTTGGATGATAACAATGCTGGGTCATTAGGCTTGAACTGGGCCTTCAACGAATTGGGTTCTTTAGGCCTGTCATTGCTCGGATCTACTCCGACTTAACCCCGGACAAAAACGAGCATCTACAATATCTCTCAATAACTTATATTATTGATTTATTAATTTTTTGTTATTTACATTATCAATTGTTATATTTTGCTCATTGAGCCGTTAATTTCATCAGTTTGATGATGTGGTGTGTTAGTCAAAATAGGTTAATTTTTAATTTAACCACTAGACTTAAGGTATAATATTAATTTGACTCTAAACTTTAGATGAAATATCATTTTGACCCTTAAATTTTAGATAAAATATTAAGTTAACCATTGAATTTAATCAAAGTCTCTTGTCGTAAATTATCACTCACCACCATTATTGTCAGCTGATATCGACCATCGTCACCCCTACTGTTGGGAGTGAACTGCCTTGTATTGATCTACAATAAACCCACAAAAATAAAACCAATCTATTAATGAATATGATACAGAAGAAAAACATAGTTTTGGGGGAAACACCCTAAGAAAGTGACGGGTTTGACTTTTGTAGTACTCTTTAATCTCGTGCATGTCAAATTCAGATGACGTCGCAAACAAGGCACAAGAAGCGCCGACCAAAAGTTCCCTCGCCGTAAAAAAAGCCTCCGACCAAAGATCATCATAGCAAAGAGGACGGTTGTGGTCGGAGAATCAAGATGCCAATCATTTGTCCGACTCGTGTTTTCTAATTAACTCATGAGTTGGGTCACAAATCCATGGTCAGACCACCGAGCGGTTGTTACGACAAGTTGAGCCTTCCATCATAGCTATTGTGAAGCATCTAAAAATATTTTTGAGAGTAGATATACCCACGTTAACAATATAAATATTTTTTGAACAGCATAAGTATAAATAAAATATCAGGTGGACATATTTAATAATATAAGTAACTAATCGAAAAAAATTCAGATTTAAATATCCAAGTAAGTTATAGATTTGCCACTGCCACTACCAATACCAGGACGACTCCTGTCAACTTCTCCACTGTGCTGCCTTCCCTCCGCCAGAGATAGTTGTCCAGACTGTTACTGCCGCTGTGGTGTCTGCTCAACAACCTACTGCAACTGCATTAGTCGTTCAACAGCAACAAGCTATGGGAGAAGCATCGACGATGAGGGTTGGCAATTATCTTCGAGGTCATATGAATTTGTTAGCACTGTTATCGGGTCAAAGAGGCGAGGATCCGAATTGAATTTGGTCTATAGGAGTGAACCGCCTAAAGTTTATTACATTGATACAATTGACTTGTCTAAAATTTTGTTGTTAATTAAAATCAGTAGCAACAGTGGTGAGCGGAGGTCGATAATAGGAGATTTGGATCGAATTTAGGGGTTAAATTCATATTATCTAAAGATTAAGGTTTAAAATGATATTTCATCTCAACATTATGGTCGAATTAGTATTTTATATAAAATTTAGGAGTCAAATTAAAAATTAACCCCTTTTGACTAGCGTGACACGTCTTAAAAAATAAGAGTTAACAATTATGTGATCAAAATGTTACAATTGATAACATAACTGGCCAAAATTTAATAAATTGATAACGTAACATAAGTGGTCAAAATATAATTTTTTTGTATTCGATGAGTATATATATATATATATATATATAATGATCAATCCGATAATTAACCCTAATATTAAAGAAGACAAAAACTGGGTTGATGTGAGCTATATACTGGAATGAGGTTCATGCAATCTTGTTTTAAAAAAATCTAGTTTAACTTATGCATTAATTTCAAACAATCTCGTTCAAAATTAGTGACCTAATTAAATAATGAAATTATTCAAAAATAATAATAATACAATTTATCTTAGTGGTTAAAATAATCGTTGTTATTCTTAGATGTCATTAATTTGAGCATCAGTGACTACAATAATAATTGAACGTTCATTGTCAAATGATTGAGAGTACTTAGAATAAATACTACTTTATAATCACTTTTAACTTAATAAAAAGTATGAAATCAATCATATTTTTATTTTAGGGTGAGTGTTAGATCGAGTCAAACTAATTAAAATATTTATTTATAAATTATTCGATTTGACGAGTTATATTTAAAAACATACGAAGATCACACATATATTTAATAGAGAATTATATATAAATCTTCTTTGACATTACCTATAATTATTTGTTAAATAAATCAGAAAAGAAATGTGCGAAATTGATATTTTAAACTCAGCCCACCCATTTATAATAATAGGTAATAAATCTTTGTTTTCAAAAGAAAATAGGCTAACTACCTATTCGGTCACCTACATATTAGTTAGTTTATGTTTTGATTATACAACTATTATTTTTTAGAATGATATTTAACGTTATGTTTCGATTCTATTTTGAGCGCATGTCGTTAAAAAAATTAAGGGTATACTACACCTTTAGTATCCCAATTACTACACCTTTAGTATCCCAATTATCATTGTTGTTATGTTTTGGTCATCTAGCTATTTTTTTTAAATCATACCTAACGTTTATTTTTGGTTTCATATTGGTCATCCATCTTTAAAAAATTAACAATGATGTTGACATGTCACCATAAGGTAATACCATGTCGTTATTGAAAAAAAAATGTCACGTGATTTTTTTTAAATTTTTTAGCGATGGGTAACTAAAATAAAACCAAAACGTAACATTATATATGATTTTGAAAAAAAAAATCAAAACGAAAGTTATAGTTGGAGTACTAAACATATAATTTATCTTACTAACCATATAATTTACCCAAAAATTAACTATCATACTGATGTATCACAATAAATAATACCACATCAGTATTGAAAAATAATAAAGAAAATATCATATCAACATCACCATTAATTTTTTTTAACGGTCAGAGACTAAAACAGAACCAAAACATAACGTTAGATATCATTTTGAAAAACAATAATAGTTAAGTGACCAAAACAAAACTAAATAATAGACGGGTGACAAATACGTAGTTTACCCAAGAAAATAAGTATTGAAAATATTGTGCCACCGAACTAAAACAAGGACAGCATTTGTGAACAACTCCGTCCTGCACGTTGCCTTCACCCGCTCTTCTTCTTCACCTTTTATTTAACTCTCCCTTCTCGAACAAGCAATCAAAGAAAAAAGCCACCGAATTCTTTTAACCCCCCAAATTCTAGGGATTCTCTCTTTTCTCCTTTATTAGAATTCCTAATTTGGTAATTCACTCTATCCCCCCTTCTTCATTCCTGTTCTTTTCTTTGATTTAATGATGAATTTATTTTTTTTATCTCTTTCTGTTTGGTTGCCGTGAAATTCTATTAGCTAAACGAATGAGGAAAATTGACGAGAGGTGGAATGCTGTGTTTCCTGTTTGGTTGGTAGATATGATACGAGTTCAATTTTTTTAGTTTGTAGTTTTCTATTTTTATTGAAAAAAAATGAAAAAAAAGGGAACAATGTCATGGTTTTGAAACAACTTTTTTCCCACTTAGAAGCTGAAACATTGGGTTCAGAATTTTCAGAGTTTTGAATTCTGGTGGATTAATGTCTGGTTGTTTCTGCTGTTTGTGGCTGCCTAGAAAATTTAAAGGAATGTGAACTGGTTAGAAGCCTCAGTTCAAGTAGGATAGGTATCATTTTAAGAGACTAAAAGAGAAGACTGTAAAAGCTTAGAGCTCAATGTAAAATCCATGTTTATATTGTGTTGCACCCGGTGCAAATCATAAGAGCATAGAATAGCTTACATTTGTTGCTTGAGAATTTGAAATATCCTAATTTCGAAAATTTTCTTGTTTCTGAGAGCAAATGCCGGCGGTTTTTACTCTTTGAAATAGACTAGCAATTCTTAACTTCATGGCTTGGGCCTCGAAGACCCCAAGAGGTCAATTATCCAGATTAGATCAAGTAGTTGATACACAAGATTAGTCATATTTCTTTGTCATATAATATGATCTGGCTTTCCTTATATCTGAATAAACCAAATGCAATTTGCTAAAAATGTGATTTATCAGCATAATTTCCTTTGCTGTTTGAATGACAACAAAAAACCCTGACTTGCTAGCAACTTATGATTCAGTTCAGGAAAGAAGTTATATAGTTCACATTTGGGTTCATTACCTGTCCACTTTAAAGAGCTTATTTTTCCTTGAATGAGTCAGTTTGAAGTGCAGATTTGAAATAACTTGGATTATGAATGTGATTCTGAATGATATATTTTCTGGTACCTTGGATGGTTGGATTTGTGCCAGCTACCGTGAAAATAGCAACAATTTTAATAGAAGTAGAGGACAATAAAACAAGAGTGAGGTGCTGAAGAAATAGATGACACCTGCCTTTTTGTAGAAACTATGAAATAGATGAGAACAAAGTAGAGAATCAAAATAAAGCATGGTTGCTTGGTTGAACTGGCTCAATTGGTTTATCAATAGTATCATGTTAAGGATATTAGCTCTCTTTTCTTGTTGTTGTCTTTTCTCATATAAACTTTTCCAACGAGTCAGATTCTTGCCTAACTATTTAACCTGATGCCCCTATTTCTTATTTCTTTTATTTGAGAAAAACTACCATGTCCTATTTTTCTCTCCATGCAACTATATTTATGCCTTTTTGAAGCACTTTGGTAAGACAAAAAAAAGAATAAAGCAGTCTTAGTTTTTCAACTTCTCTGCTTGTAATCTTTGAAAAAATGTTTAGTGTCATACCTAGTTTATCTACAGGAATTTGGAACTCTTATCTTTATTGATTATGATTACTGGGCTGCAAAATGTCACACTTTAGCTATGCTGTCTGCTCTTACAGCAGCTTTATTAGCTTTTGTTGCTACTCCTGTTTTAAGTTATTTATATCATCATTTTATTCAATCACTTATCCAAATCGTTTTAAATATATGTATCCTAAACCATTACAATGAGATAAGTAACCGGTCCTCCCCCTTGCACCAACTTTCTTTTAAATATAATTTATTCTTTAAATGTGGCTAGTAAAAAGGTTTAGGTAATTTCCTCCACTTTCCAGATGATTTGACATAAGTTTAGTGAGATGTGGGAAGTGCTTTGCGTTTTCATGTGATTTTTATCCGACTGACACCATGATAAGTATAATGTACATTTTTGCATATGTACTTGTGTAGGGTTATCTGCTGAAACATTTTGAAGAATTGCATGTTTAAATAAATCAAATGGTCCTTATTGCTCTGCCATTGATCTTCTCTTCTTGTCAAAGGCCTTATTTAACTTTTATAGTTGAGCTTAATTTATGTTCTGGTTACTTTTCAGTATCTCCTTTTGGCTTTTGGTCACGATGTCGAGTTTGGAGGAGCCACTTGGTTTTGACAAGCTTCCTAGCATGAGTACTATTGATAGGATTCAGAGGTTCTCAGCTGGTGCTTGTCGTCCCAGAGGAGATGATATGGGCATGGGAAGCTGCTGGATGGATGGGAGGAGTTGTAGCACATCTAATAGCTGCGAGTAAGTCGGATACTGTAATCTTTGGAACTGTTCCCCTTAGAGCACTCATATACTCCTTTTTTGTTCCAAAAAAATAACAATAAAATTGCATGTATCAGTTATCAATATATCGACTTTATAGATAAATCTGTTTTCCAGTGAGGATCATGAAGAATATACAGGGGAGACATTCCCATGGAGAAGACATGTGAGGGATGTGTCTGAAGGAGAAGCTTTTAACCAAAGGGCTAAAAGCTTAAGCAAGAATAGGGTGAAACTAGGACATGTTTCTAAATCAAGGAACTGGTTGGATCAGCAGTATAGCTCCAAGTGCAATGACAGAGGCATACGGAACATAACAAACAAGGTAATAAATAACCTGAATGGAATTATACACTTTTCTTCTTTGAAACTATTAGGATTTTATGTAAGACTCCTTTCCGGGATTTTTAAATGGTTAAGCTCTCTTTGTGCGTGTGAAATGTGTTTTCATTCTTGTGCTTCATTATTTACTCTTTCTGAAGCTCTTGCTTCGTCTAAAATCTTTTATTAATGTGAAGCAGTTCTTAAAAGGTATACCAAAGTTTGTGAAGATAGTGGAAGTTGGTCCGAGGGATGGATTACAGAATGAGAAGACTATTGTACTAACGTCTGTGAAGGTTGAATTGATTCGAAGATTGGTGTCTTCAGGATTGCCTGTTGTTGAAGCTACAAGTTTTGTATCTCCTAAATGGGTTCCTCAGGTATCGTGATTTGCTTATTTTAGATGGAGATAGTACTTATTGTTTTCTTTTCTGTGGTTTCCGTTTCGTTTGATATGACTAGATGATTATATTTATAACCAATAGAGGTTGGATATGATGTTCACAGCCTTAAAAATTGTCCGTTATTTCAATATTGATGATTTTTTAGTTGTTTTTCAAAGAATGTCAATAAAAAGTTGGAGTTTACCTTATAACCACGAGCAATGAGGCAGTTGTTTTTGGGATTAATACCAGATTTTCCTTGCCTTCCTTTGAGCGTGATTCTGCTCATGATTTATGGACCTTAATTTGTGTTGTTATTTTCTGTATCATCTAACATGTGTCTGTTTGTCCTTGTTTAACTCTTTTTTTCTTCACCTGAAGCTACCTCATCGACTATGTCCTCCGACAGACTAGTTAACTTTACTGTTTACTATCCTAAGTACCTTTAGAAAGAAGCCGCCTTAAGCTCAACCAGAGTCTACCATCCTGGCCCCTTTTTAATGGTATAGGATCATTTGTAATTTTCAATCTTTGGCTTTATCTCTTATAAAGCTCTGGTATTTGAACTTGGTAAAACAAGAAAGGAATCTATTTGTAGTTGCACATTGTTGAATCTTGGTCCTGTATGAGGATTTAGAATTTTGGATAGGAGGAATCCTATGGTGGGGGTTAGACAGCCGTCCTGATAGCCTTCTTCTTTCTTTGAAATTCTTTGATGATATTGTAAAATATTTCATACTAAAATTAGTAGATAACTAAAATATGCCAATGAAGAACAGCTTTATGCACAAAATCTTTGCATGAAGCTCCTAGTTTACTCTCTCGCACTACAGTTATTCTAGGATTATTCCTGAAATATTGAATGAGGTTGATCACATCTAAGGTGCTTATTGGCCTGTCAAAATTCTTGTTGTTGTTGATCTTGATTCCTCAAATCTCAGTGAAGATCCTCTAAAAATGAATATTTCAAGGCAATAACTAATTATCCTTTTCGTATGTGTTGTGCACCATGTTATTTATTCTTAAGCTGTACCTACAAATGTATGTATATATCCTGTATGAATACGTTATCCGTGCATTTTTTGTATTTTAATTCAGAATCTTACATGCTTACAAATTTATTCCCCGGAAAACATTGTTGCTGGATGCAAGTGAGATACTTGACATATCTCTTGCTGATATTTGAGATAACCTGCATCTGGTTCATTCTTTACCTTTATATATCTTGTGAAAATGCATATATTTGGGTATATTTATTCCGTGAAAATCTAGATATATGCAAATGTATATTTATCAGAGCATTTGTTTAATCTTTAATTTTTAATTCAGACCCTTACATGCTATAATTTATCCCATGGAGGAAAATTATTGTTGGATACGAGTTAGATGCTTTATTTATCTCTTGATATATAGATAACCTGCTATTGATTCGTTCTTTTACTTTTTTGTATAGTTAGCAGACGCAAAAGATGTGATGAAAGCAGTTTGCGATATAGAGGATGCTAGATTGCCTGTTCTAACTCCTAATTTGAAGGTTGATAATTTACTTGAAAAAGTTATCAACCTCATAGTGATGTCATATAAATTTCCTAATCTGCCATACATATTCTTCTAGGGCTTTGAAGCTGCAGTTGCAGCTGGTGCAAAAGAAGTAGCAGTCTTTGCATCTGCTTCCGAGTCTTTTTCTAAGTCAAACATTAATTGTAGCATTGAAGAAAGCCTAGTGCGCTACCGTTCCGTTTGCCTTGCTGCTAAGGAGCATTCAATTCCAGTACGTGGGTATGTCTTTTATAATCTTATTGTATTATTTTCATGGTTGTTGATAGCTACTATTCCTGTTTCCTGACCAAAATCTCCAAGATTTTTTGTCCTTTTCTCAATTTAGTTGAAATTCGAGTGATGATATACATATATAATTATGCTTATTGGTATCAAATAACTTGAAAGAAGTATCAAATGCTTTGGCAGAAATGCAGATTTATCAGATGGGTACCATTTATACTTTGGAAAGTTCTTGAGTGTATATGTAGTTCTTAGTATGATGTCTGTGGTTCTTCTTGAGTTGCATACTTAGCTATTGTTGATATTACTGTATGCTGTAGCAAATCATTAAAAATAAAAATTTGCTAATTTTCTGTCTTCAAATCTTTATTTCTTTGCTTATATTTTCTTATCCATTTCTAGATGTTTCCAGGAGAAGGCTTGATACTTATCTCAGTTTGTTTGGCTAGTGTAGAAGTTTGAGACTGGATTTTTTAATTATACATTGTTAATAGATTCTTGGAATTTGTTTTGTTATTAAATACATTTAAATTTCTTTTCCACCATTCTATTTCTGAAACTGTTGTTCAATGACACATCAAATGCAGTATAACTCTAGTTGGAGTATTTTGTTTGTGCTTTGTTCATATTCGGTGGTACAATGTCCAAATTACATGTTGCTAAAATTTTACAGGTATGTTTCATGTGTGGTTGGATGTCCAGTGGAGGGAGCAATTCCTCCGTCCAAAGTGGCCTATGTGGCAAAGGAACTTTACAATATGGGTTGTTTTGAAATTTCCCTTGGTGATACAATTGGAGTTGGTACCCCTGGTAATTCTCTAGAGTCTAGATTGTCACCTTTTAGAAACAGAAGTATTTGGTTGAGTAGGAAGTATCACTTTTTAGCTTTTTTATGGTTACATTTGCTTTATTTTTTTTTCTTCTATTGTTTTCCATTCTTTATTTTGTTGTCATTTGAAATTTTAGAATTATGCCATTACTTTGGTTCATGTGGCGGTAAAAAGAAAAGGAACAACGGAGAGTAAAAAGCATGAATATTGCAATAAAAACTGAAAAAACTTTTATTAAAAAAATGAAAAATTTATTGCAATATGCCATTATTCCATTTCAAAATAAATTAGAACAATAGAATATTGCAAATTGTCTCATGTTCTTTTTCTCCTACTCTTGGTCATATGCATGCATATGTATTTGCATCTATCCTATGTATGCATGCAACCATCAATCACATTGACATGTATGCATGCAACCATCAATCACATTGACATGTATGCATGCAACCATCAATCACATTGACATGTATGCATGCATAAATCCATATATGCAAACATGCATTCCTACACGCATCAATCCATCCATGACAGCAATGTCGTCGCATACATGCATGCTTTGTAGATATTAAGATTTCAATTCAACGAAAAAGAAATGTAAAAAGCAAATAGGAGTTGCTGTTTTAATTTGGGAGTAGCATTTCACTTGGAGAATCAATGGTTATTTGTGCAATAAGCATGTAAAATTCTCTGAAAATCTTGTTCTTCTCTTGGATATATATATATGTGAGTCAAACAATGGTCCTTAGGGATTCATTGCCGTTTCTCTTTGTCACAGGTACTGTGGTTCCCATGCTTGAAGCAGTAATGGCCGTTGTTCCCGCTGAAAAGCTCGCTGTCCATTTCCATGACACTTATGGACAGTCTCTTTCAAACATTTTAATCTCTCTCCAGGTAAGCCTTAGAAAAATGCAGTCGAGCCATATATTGAATCATACATAACAATTAGTTCCCTTACGGTATGGAGTAACACAGGGTTCAAATATTTTGCATAAAGTGAAAATCGTTGATTGCGAAGCATTACCAGCTACCTTTTTTCTTTTCCGATAGTTTTATGGGGTGATAGATTTACTGCAAGTTGAGATTGATCATAGCATATATGTTATATTGTATCAACAGATGGGGATTAGTACAGTAGATTCCTCAGTAGCTGGATTGGGTGGCTGCCCATATGCACAGGGAGCTTCAGGGAATGTTGCTACTGAAGATGTGGTGTATATGCTTAACGGCCTCGGTGTGAAAACCAACATCGATCTGGCGAAGCTCATGTTGGCCGGTGATTTCATCAGTGATCACCTGGGTCGTCAATCTGGTTCGAAGACCGCCGTTGCACGGTGCCGGGTAACAACTGATGCTTCCAAGTTATAATAATTAAATACATGAAAAATACGTATAGTTACAGACTTACAGTTATAAAATTATAATTCTATCTTGGTGATGAACTTTAGAGAAAAGGGGAACATGCTTCATCTCTATGGGAAATGTATAATGTAAAATTGCTATACTATGTTTAAAAGTGTAAGGAAAAGCTCCCTATAGTAAGGCATTGAAACTTTTGCATTTTTCATTGAATAAAAGATTCATAATCTCAAAGGAACACTAACTCTGAATGTCTCAACCTCCTAAATTTATCCCACTCTCTTGTTAAAAAAATAAGTGATTAAAACGTTTAATTTCTCTAATAATGGTGACTGACTAACAATATTTTTTTTATTGATCAATGACCATGCAAATGGCTTAACTTTATACAACAACCAAATGGTTTAGTGGGATGAGACATAATATCCTTTAAGGTTAAGAGTTTGAATACTAACATTGTGAATGGAGCAATTGGGTTGGGGTTGTCACTCTCTTAATGAGCTTCTCCAATATTCGATTTAGATTAGTCAATTAATAGAGTGAATACCCGCATAGTTTATCAAAAAGTAGCTTACCTTTATACTTATGATACATGCTATATTTTATATAAAAAGACATCTATAAATTATTTTGCAGATAAGTGAAACAGTAAAAAGAAATTGTATATATATTTATGATTTCGTGTTCAATAGATAATTATACAATTAGGGATAGGTGTAAGATTTTATGTTAAGGAAATGAACTTTTAAAATTTCAGGTGAGGACGAACCTATAAAATTTTAAGAGATGAAAATAAATTTTTAATAGAAAATATCTAAAATATATATGATAATTTGAAAATGTCAGGAGACAACCGTCTCAACTCACTCCTTTGATCCATCCTTCTTTACAACTTAAATAAACAAATCATAATAGAAAAGCACCCCAAGAAATCAATAAAAAAAGTCCAAAGTTCCCACGTTGTTGGCGCTACACTATCACAAACAGATGAAGAAATGAAGATTCCAACTTTCACTTGCCAAAATCCAGACTCAGATTACCGAGTGAACTGTGTTCCACCTTCAGCAGCCAAACCTGTTGTGTGTGTGTTTTTTTTATAACATGTCATCCTTTCAGGAGCACCATCACCATTTCACTCCACAAGCTGGTAGTGTGAGATGTCAGCAGCGACTCGTAAACCGTACCCTCTTGTCTGATGCGACCAGAACTCGAGCTTGCGAAATCATCTCTCGGTTATCCTTCAAGGATTCTTGAAACATGGATTTCAACTTGATCACACAAAAGTTAGATGTGTTTATATTCCCGATTTTCTAACTTAACCATCTTTAGTACTGTTCTTGCTTCCTAAAGCAAATTTCATCAGCCGATAGTGCAGTTTCTTCGTCGTGCTTCGGACTTTCACGATTACCATTGAAGAGTCCAGTTGACAATGTAGGAGATAGAGGTGTGTGGCCACCTGCAGTTATTTAAACATAACATCGTTTTTTAACTCGGAAGACGGATATAGACCGGCGATAACAGAAAATAAAATTTAGTCACCTCTAAAGGAAGAACCTCTATCAGATTCTTTGGTCGAGTTTAACACAATGCACAGCAATGAAGCCACACAGTTCAGATACGACGCTTCCCGTGTCTTGACAGTCCCAATCCTGAAAAAAATGTTTATAATTTATGTGTTATACACATTTTGGATTCATAATTCGCCCGAAGCAGAAGACCACAGATGAAAATATGCTTCCACAAGTATTGGTTCACAATGGGATATCATGTAGGTACTCTCTTCTACCAAATTTGGTGAGTTGCGAGTCGTGAGTTGTGACAGTGTGAATTTGCTGTTTTTTTTTTAAATATAATATTGGGATAGTTTGACCATGTAATGCATATACAGCTAATTATTGTGTCAGAGCTTTGCAAACGTGATCTTTTTTTTTTCTTTTTGGGTAAAAATAGATAAATGGACCTTGAAATTTAGGATGCTAACATTTGGTCACCAAACCTTAAAAAATTGCAATTAATTACTAAACTATTAATTCCATTTCATTACCTTCACATTAAAATCTTCTTCTAGGTTGACAACCACCAATTTTCTTTTGCTTACGTCATTATTATTTAACTTTTTTTTTCAATCGTTAATCCTTTTAAACACAACACACATGAGAGCTTCATCATCTTTCCAAGGTTAGCAAACTATTCGTCGCCATCATTTCATCCAAGTCCTAAGCACCACAACCACAGTCACGAGTCACAACCGTTATCCATGACCAGACCAACTAAAACTCAAGCCATCATCACTAATTCCATTCGGTTACCATCCACATCTGCAACCACCAATAACAGCAAACAATAAACAACAAGAAAAATAAGGAAAGAAATAAATAAGAGAAGAAGAAAATTATCTATCTCAATCTTGACAAATTTTCGATGAATGAAGCAATCCCAATAATATGAAGACTTCATTTGACGAAATAATTAACATACATCCAATTTCTAGTTGATATGAAAAAAGTAATTCTTGTGTAGAAAAGATTAACGTAGATCCAAATTAAACTTACAGAATAAGCATGAGGGCGTATTTAAATATGTGTTGTAGTTTGAGGGCTTTTGAAGAATATTAGCCTAAAATAAAATACCAAAACTAAACCCTAAACCCCAAAAAGAAAGTTGTACACGAAGGATTGAAGCAACATATAGCCGTCAGCTCGACAGCACATCCCAGTCTCATCCTTCCTTGCCTGCCGCGCCTCCGCCCAAAGCCGCGACTCCCTTGCCTTGCTTGCTCGTTTCCACCACCTACAGTTGAGCTGAAAGTTACTGAAATTAACCCACAGCTAAGCCGACAACTACTGAATTAACCCATATCAAATACTGTTGTAAGTTTTCTTTTGATACTGAAATCTTGTAATATACGGAAAAAAATCTAGGACAAGCCATTTCCATTCAACAAATTTCCGCCAACCAGACATATAAGTTGGTCTTGTTTTGTACCATATGTTTGCATATTGGTGAAGCATTGTAATTATTTTTAGGACTCAATTCAATAGATAAACTTGGCGATACTTTATAGTTACTCTAGTTTTTCTGTAAAAACAGTGGTGGGTTGGGGAAATTGAATTATCCTAATCTTATTGTCGACTTTGATTCACTGAGTATTGAACTTTGTATGGAAATTTAAATTTTCTAGGTGAAGTGAGTTAACCTACCGAACTGATCGAACAAAGCTGGTTCAGATTTTTTCAAGGTCAGTTTGGTTTTCCTTCTCAATTTTCGAAAATTGGTTAAGTTGGTTTTCGGAGCATTTTTAACTGAACCGATCGACTGCTTAGTGTAAAACCATATCTTATCCAATCCATTTTTCTCAGCAGCCTCCAAATATATATTGGCATGAATATCTTAGATTCTGCTGCGACAGCAAAAGTAATTCTTGTTTGTTTGTTTAATGCAATTCTAGGGCTTTGAAAATCAAAATGGAAGTAGAATATGCAGAACAAGTAAATCTGGAACAGAAGAAGCATAAAGGTAAACATGATAAGCCAAAGCCATGGGACGAGGACCCGAACATTGATCGTTGGAAAATTGAAAAGTTCGACTCTTCTTGGAACCAAGATGGATTGTTGGAAGTCAGCTCTTTTTCCACTATCTTCCCTCGCTACCGAGGTAATTAACTAGCTTCCTAACCATTTTTTTAAGTTTTATTACCTTTTATAATTTTTAATTATGTTTGGTACCTTTTCTGTGTGTTTTCTTTAAAGAAAAATACTTGCAAGAAGCTTGGCCAAAGGTTAAATCAGCTTTGAAAGAATATGGTATTGCTGCTGACCTCAACTTGGTAAGTTCAAATCATGTCAAATATTTGAATTGACTTAATCTAGTGATCTTTTTGTATTATAGATTTTGGGTTGGTTAATGTTGAGCATTTTGTTTCTGGCATCCCTCTATATTGTAACAGATTGTTTGAGTAAATTGATTTATTGTTTGGATGTTCCAAAAGTGTTAGTAGAAGAAGCGGAGAGATATTAGCAGTTATACTGTTACTTGAGTAGTCGAACGAAAGGAAACACATGATTTAGTTAATATCTTATGTGATTATCTGTCAGTAAAAAAGATATGCAACTATCGAAATACGAAAAGTGGTGTAATTTTCACTATATTAATTATTATTTGTAAAATTGGGTTTTAAATGTTTAAGAGCATACTATTTGCACTGCGTCTTGTCCCGTTCACGAAAAAAAGATTACTATTTTCACTTCATTTCATTTTCATCTCTCTGTGTGTGTTTTCTTCTTCTTTTCATACAAACATAATCTTCTGTCCTATCCCCATTGATTGTTCCTTAAGAAAGCTGTCAGATTGATGGATCAACTATTGTCTTCGTCATAATTAGATATAATCCCATATATATATATATATATCATATTGCTTCTTCAAAGATTGAAGGATCATCTTGCTTAAAATACTTCGTAAACACTCTACTGCCAAAAACCTTTGTTTCCTTGTTTCTTCTAATCTTTTACATTGATTACTGTCACTATACTATCATTGTTATAATAGTTGCATTGATCCTTCAATCTTTGAAGAAGCAATATGATATATATATATATATATCATATTGCTTCTTCAAAGATTGAAGGATCATCTTGCTTAAAATACTTCGTAAACACTCTACTGCCAAAAACCTTTGTTTCCTTGTTTCTTCTAATCTTTTACATTGATTACTGTCATTATACTATCATTGTTATAATATTTGCATATGGTTCTCTATCATCTGATACCTTTAATTGCTGATCAGGTTGAAGGGTCTATGACAGTTTCGACGACAAGGAAAACTAGGGATCCATATATTATCATAAAAGCCAGGGATCTCATCAAGCTTCTATCAAGAAGTGTTCCTGCACCTCAGGTAGACTTGTCTAAGCTTGCACTTTTCATCAATCACAAACTAGTTAAATGTTTGTTTATTTCACATGAAATAGATTTTGATTAGTACTTAAAATCATATGTATAGAGGTTATTTTTCATGGTGCAGATTGTTGAGTTCTCAAGTTTAATATTTGAGTGTAGTAGTTCTTATTGTTTCTTTTAATTTTAGGCCGTCAAAATACTTGATGATGAAATTCAGTGTGACATTATAAAAATTGGAAACTTGGTCCGCAACAAGGTATGTGTTTCTGAATTTACTTTATTTATTTGTATAAAAATTTACCCATTTGACTTTTTGAAATTAGTATAATGGTTGCTATTGGTATATGAGCCGATGCTTGAATAATTAGTTGAAATTTCTGTCGAGCTTTATTGTTTATTTCATTTTCACATGTAGTTGAGCTTTGGCTGATCAGTGGATCTTATATCTCTGGAACACCTGAACTTTTTTTTTTAGCATACACACTTTTAGTATTTTGTAGGATCAACTATGATGCATTGCACCAGTAAGAAGATTTATCAACCACATAATGCCCCATAAAATTTGGATTATAAAATCTGAGTGCCTTAATGTCTGTTATTGAAGCTAATTATGGACAAATATCTAATCTGTATTTATAACATTTACACGTTCAGACGTTCTATATATGTTAATTAAATTTGATGTAAGATCTTTCTTTCTTTTTGTTTATCTTTCGATGGCTGTCTGAACTATGCAAATCAGGGTCCTCTCTGTTTTTGTTATATTCAATATGGATCCTATGATCTCAAGCTATGATCTGAAACTTTTTTGTGATGTTTTCTATTCAACTCTGTTTCTCCTACTCATTCAGTAGCAGTTACGATATAGGCAAATATTTGTATGTAGTATACAAGTACATGTCTATGCCTTTTGTCACTGGTCTTCTACATAGGATCAATTAGGTTATCATTGATCCAGCTATTGTGAATTGTTTGTTATCAGCATACTGAAACCCGGAACTGCTAATTATATTCCATAGGCTTTATTATCTATGCATGCTGGATGTCTATTTCTCATTCAATCCGTCGTACTCATGAAAATGCTATAGCATGTTTAAAGTGGAATGTTTATATCTGCTTATATCTTAGTGTTAAGTGTTAACTAGTTACCAGTCATTTGTAGTGCATGCTGAAAAGGTGGTTTATTTAAATTACACCTTTTTTTAGTTTTTATTTTTGAATTTGTATGTTACTTCCTACACCGAGGAGACAGTTTTTGGCATCTTTATTTTTTGATTTCTGCGTAATTTGGTTAATCTATTTTCTGTTTTGATAGATGGCAAGATATTACATTGTTGCATCTAAAAATTTACATAAAGTTGTCTAAATATTTTGTTTTTACAGGAACGATTTATTAAAAGAAGGCAGCGTCTTGTGGGGCCAAATTCTTCGACTTTAAAGGTGCGTATGCATTCTTATTGATGCCTTTACAAGATTCTGAAATAATCCCCTGAAAAAAGAGGCTATGTTGAGGCACGAGAATATACTATTACTATGAAGTGTTGTGCTGCAGTGAACTCCTGCAATTCTATTGTCTTATTTTCTCTTCCATTACAAATGCAGGCACTTGAAATATTGACAGGCTGCTACATTCTTGTTCAGGTAATTGCTTACCTTGCTTATTCTTTTTTGGTGGTTGAACTGCATATTTTACTCTATTTTGAAATGGAGAACAACAATCTGAAATTATTATCATTTTCCACATGATGAAATAGGGAAACACTGTCGCTGCTATGGGTTCATTTAAAGGTTTAAAACAAGTCAGGAAGATTGTGGAGGACTGCATAGAGAATAAAATGCATCCTGTATACCATATCAAGGTGCCAAAAACTTAACTTTGCAATTTTGGTTTTACTGGTGTTGCTTTAAATTATATACTATTAGATGTGCTTTCATATTGTATGAACATTCATGTGCGAAGCTAGGAATTTTGTGGGGGACTTGGATAATTTTTTTTGGGGGGGGGGGAAGCTAAAAATTGTTAAAATGACATTGAAATATTGTCTTCGGAGGTACTAAAAATGCAAATTTTCCTTGGAACAAAGATGCTAAAAGGGATTAAATTGAATTATTAATTATTGAAAGGGACAAAAACTGCTATTGGACCATTTAACCAAGCAGTGCCAAGGCCCCCTGCTTGCCACCCTTGACTTCGCCCTTCAGTACCATCTCCTGTTTTTCTCCGTCTTACCACATCTTTCTTATTGCTTCCCTTTCCATAATCCAGATTCTCATGATGAAGAAAGAACTTGAGAAGGATCCGGCACTTAAAGATGAAAACTGGGACAGGTTTCTTCCGAAGTTCAAGAAGTAAGATATCCATTCTCTTCATTTGCATGTTTTAACATTTTAATTTGTTTCCATGCCTTGTTGTGTTAGATGTCCATTTAACCATCTAACAATGTTTCCAGGAAAAATGTTCAAACAAAGAAGGTTAAAAGTAAAGAGAAGAAACCATATACACCATTCCCTCCTCCTCAGCAACCTAGTAAGGTACAGTGGATTGTCTCGGTTAACATGACTGCTTTTTTTCTCATTAATTAGACTAGATGTTTTCTTCTTTTTTTGACAATAATGTTGTCCACAATTTTGTTCACTGGTTTAAGGTTTTATATTTAGCATGTGTTGATTTTAGATAGATAATTCATAATTGTAGTTTTATGTAGTATAGTCTTGTATGGCTTAGCTGAATATATTTGATTGAAGTAGAGTGCAAAATCTTAATTTTTGAGCCAAATGATCTAGTTGCTGGTCCTACCTTCACGTTCTTTAACTTTAAGGGGTTTCTATTCAAGGCAAGCGGGGAGATTCCGAAAGAAATTTCGTAGGAGCTTTGGGTTTTGATTTAGCTTATTTGGTTTCTAAGTAATTATTTTCTCTGCTCTTCCATTCTGAAATGAGAAGGGAAATAAGCTATTCTTCAACTCGTGTATGTTTAACATTTTTATACGTTCTTCCTTGTATTTGGAGCATTATATCCCTATACCCGTGTTTTAATATGTCGGATACGGTCTTGGACATGAGTTCCAGAAAAATAAAGAGTTGATTTGTGGAAAACACTTACATTGGTACATGGTGATGTTCCAGATTGATCAAGAACTGGAATCCGGAGAATACTTTTTGAGCGAGAAAAAGAAAGTAGCGAAGAAATGGCAAGAGAAGCAGGAGAAGCAGGCAGAGAAAACAGCTGAAAACAAAAGAAAAAGAGAAGAAGCATTTGTTCCTCCCAAGGTTATATTTTCGAACCCTATAGCAGCTCACACAAACACCGTCTCCAACCATTTTCATAAAACTTATTTGTTTCTACAATAACATAATTTTCGTGTTGCAGGAAACCGCGAAGCAAGATTCTAACAATTCCGAGAGCAAGGAAGACGTCACTTCCCTCGCTAAATCGTTGAAGGTAAGTTTAATCATAAGATGTATTTCTTTTCAAAGATACTTGTTACAATCAGGTATATATCTAACCGAAGCACTGGTTCCCACTGCAGCAAAAGGCCAAGGAGTTTGGAAAGAAAAAATCTCTGCAGAATATCAATGCCGAAGAATATATTTCGGCCCCCGCTGCCGAACCACCCTCGAAAAAGAAAAAGAAATCCAAGAATACCTAGTATAGGTCAAGTATAAATTTTAGTCTAGACAAGTTCATGGCATCGATCGTATGACTGAACATGATATCAGAGTTTTCAGCTTCGAATATTTAAAACTGTTTTCATGTAAGAGTTTTTGTGGTGAATGTCTTGACATATTTTTGTACATTTGGATTCACATACGCTCTCACTATTTCTTTTTAACTACTACAAGATTTGAAAAGAAAGTATAACTATACTACAATTACCAATTTATTTAATTGAAAATAGAAAAAAATGATTACTTTTGAAATATTTCTTTTTCATTAGCTAAAGAACATTTATAAGGGTAAGCCTTAGCTATATGCTTAACATTCGATAATGACACCACATTAAAAATGACGTTGGTTTTTCCCCCCGGTGATGTGCTATTATTATTTTCTCTGTTAGTGTATAGAATCAAGCTCTATCAATATAAGGAGCATAAATTCATCAAAGTTCATATTTTTATTCAACTAATGACAGGTATTTACTTTGTTAGTAGTTATCTTTATGGATGTAATTCAAGCCTCAAGATGCCAATCAGAAAGTTAAGATTTTGAGTTGTTTGAAAGGGAATATAGAAGAAAGAGTGAACTACAAAACTCGGTGTGGTCTAACGATTTTAAATGATGCAACACGTACGATCAATGCGGTTAGTAAGCACTATATATCTATCAGCACCGCAACCAAGAAGTAGAGGTTCCCTTGAACCTTCACCACTAGATTGAGTAAAGCATGACATAAAAAAATACAACTAAGATTTGTATGGACTTACAATAAAATATATATGAATAAAATGAGACTCAAATCAAATTCACTTTTAATGTTTACAAAATAAAATTTAAATATAAAAATTCAAAAAAATCTTTAAAAAGAATTTTTAAACCAAAAGTTCATCTCAGTATGAGTAATCCTAATGATTTTTTCTGATATTAATTAATATAAAAATAATAAACTTATTTCAATCTTCAGATGTTTAAGCCAGACATTATGTGGCAATTTTTTTATTAGATAATTGAAACTCAAGAAATTGTTAAAGAAAAATAGTCCATAAATAAATATAGAAAATAACCATAAACTTTATTAACAATAGCTAATAGATAGATTTATCTTCTCTTATATTTTCAATCTGTCACTTATCATCCCAGTTCCTCAAACATGTGGTGGAACAGTGAAGCCTGAAAAAAAAACAATAACACAATATCTCGGTTATAATTTAAAGAAAACAGTAAAAAAACAAGAAGATAAAAAAGAAAATAATCTTAATAGTATATTTCTATAATTTTACTTTTCAAAAAATCCTAAAAATATATAGATATTAAATTTTACGTACTTCCGCATTTCATTCCAGGTTGAAGGGTCAAGCCACATGCTGTAGCAACAAAGACAACTTTTTCCATACTAACAAGCTTCTCAATTTCTGGTGTAACGTACTTGCATATGCATGGAATATCGACGCTTTTTACCACATCACAACAATCCGTCGACGGTGGGATTTCTGGCCCCGGGACTCGAATGTATTCCGAGCATTGGGATACCAGGCTCGGAATACTCGTCTCGCATTGAGCCGAAACTCCATTGTACTCTCCCAAAAGAGTTCCAACAACCACCAACATAAGGCTCAAGAAACCAAAGCTTGATGAGGCCATTGTCTACTTTTTCTTTTGTTTTTTTATCTGAAAAAACTATGATGGTTCTGGGTTTTATTTGGTTCAGTTTAACATATATATATTGAAATTTGAGAGGAAAATTATGGTAATTTCTTCTTGAATAATAAATATTGATTTTGACCTAAATAATTTCCAAAGAAAAGTCATTTAAAACTTTGTCCCCCCCCCAGATGGAGTTAATATAATTTGTTGTATTCCATATTTGAAATATATATTTATATGTTTATTCCTTCAGTTGCACCTTCAAATTTTCTTTTCCTTTTTTGAAATAAATCAGTTAGAAATTCAACTTTTATCTGAACATACATCACCATAACCTTTTCGTGTGGATTGAGTAGCCCTAATTTTTCTAGGGTTCTAAATTGTGGTTGGTTTTGTTTATATTAACCTCTTTTGAGTTTTCTTGTGAATTTTCAAACCATTTTCTTCGTTCATGTGCAAGTTGTGTGTTAATGTTCTCTTTGTCTTCAAGGTTAATATTTTTGTCCTCCTTTTTCACTATCTTTGCTTTGTTCTATGGTTAGTGTCACTAAAGAGGCACTACAAGGCAGACCACAGAAGCTTGGTGTCGATAATTAGTCAATCAGTATTGATGTTGTAGCTCTTTACAACCTTCAAAAAACCAATCAAAATAAGCAGATCAAACTGTTTATGGATCAAATAAACATTTGTTTTATATTTGGGTTGGAAATGTTGAAAAATATTCAATGATTCCAACATCAGAAAATTTTCATGTAACTCTACTACAAACAAATCGAACCCCTACCACTTAATCTCAGTCCGGTTTTACACCAATTAAAATGTTAGACTGAAAATCTACCTTTGTTTTTTCTCTATCATCTAACTATTCAACAGATACCTGGATGCAACTCAAGAGAGGCTCCATCTGCAACCGGCTTTTGAATGATTGTTGCGGAACTCCGGTTCATTCAGGTACTTGTCATGATCCGAGGATTCCAATTTAAACTTCAACTGAATACTGTAGATCCTCATGGGAATGTCACCCTGCCTCATCATCCACAGTCGCAGGAGCATCAGATCCTGTACTAATTCTACTATCTTGCAACATAAATTTTTCATCAAATGTTAATGTTAGTGTATATGGTTTCAATTCGATGTTCGAAGTTTGTCATGCATCTATACTCTGCTTCTCATTAAGTAAAGCAGTCCCATTTGTTTGAGTTTATATTCCAAGTCGGGACTTGACCTTGTAACCGGGAAACGGATTCTTCCTTGTGCACGAACAACCTTGAGGAGTTTCACATAACATGGAGAGAGGGCACCATGTACTTCCTCAGAAGATTCGGTCCTAAGTACTAACACTATTTTGCAATTCAGCCAATTGAGATTCATCAACTCTTTTGGCCACCATATTGGGACAGAGAGGAGGGGTCGTCTTACGGCAGACATGACATCTAAATCCAATAATCTTGCTTTTGTTCTCTGAATTAAGCCCATAAGCATCTCCATGAAACCATTCTGCATCGATTAATTGAAAGGAATATTACGAAGCAATATAAACAATGAAATTTTCAAACATCAGCATGGAGTGTTTATAATAATAGGCAGTAGCCTACAATGAGAAATGATATAGAAAAAATAAAGCTGAAAGTTAATTACCTTCACAAATTTCACAGGCAATATAGTTTGAATTAGATGCATTTCCTGATTCATGACAAAGAAGGCATCTGGGTGGATCAGGGGTCGCAGTCATATGTTCAGAAGCAAAAAACTTTTTTCTTTGAAATTGCATCACCCGTTCATCGTCCGGCTTACTAGACAACCGAAGACCATTAAACCAGTAAATACGGTAAGCCCTTGTTCTCTTCTTCTGCCAAGAAATTTCCTCCATCTTCTTAGGTGCTTTCTTCTTTGGTTTCTTTTTGCCTTTCTTGCACCTACCTGGCTTTTTCTTTTGCAAAGAAATGTATTTTATTTTCCTAGGGGACCGGCGAAGTGGCACAGCAGCAGCAACCTTTTTATCCTTCTGCGACTGCAGTGACATTCGTACTACCAGTGACTTTTCATTAGCCCTTTTACCTTTTTGTGGCAGTTTCCTTACACTTTTTGCGCTCGTCTTCTGAGCCTTCATGTCACCCTTTCCTCTTTTCATCGCAATACCCCCTTCTTTTGCATTGACATCTGACTTGCAATCTCGGCAGCGATGGCATGTATATGTGCACTCAGCAATGATAGCTCCAGCAGATTTTCTAACATGCCTCTTATGAAAAAATCCTGAAATTATATCAAACTATCAGAAATGTGAAATATATGAAGAGCACGTATATTGGAAGCTCGTAAAAGCAATGACCTCAAGCATGCAGAGAATTACTTAGTAAAACAAATCAAGCATTTAAGAACAAGACAAATACACTTTAATATAGAAGAGCACCACTTACCCTTACAATACTGACAGCAGACAGCTTCCCTGCCAGATTGATAAAATCAAAAACAAAACAAAAAAAACCATAGTTAATTAAAAGAAACAGTCCAGAAATAACAACTCATTATTAAGTATTAGGCCATAAACTATGAAAATGGGTATCCTTGAACATCTATTCAAGCCAAAAACTTATCTCTAGTTCTGATCCAAAGCTTCAAAGTTCAGGGATTACTTATTAGTGCTTGAATAAGAATCGAGTAGACTAAATGTTACAAATTTTAAATGTTAATTTTGTTATTATGCTCTAGTATCTACCAAAACGTATTTTTTAAAGTTCTGTAAGCCTATAAGGACATCATTCTTGATACAGGAAATTTTAGAAACAACAGTTCCAATACCATGAAACTAAAACTATTAGAAACGATAAAGATGATAGGATCATTTTTTTCTACCTGATGAGGACATCTTTGTTACAGTGCCCACATTGATAATACTCTGACCTTTCAGCTTTAGAGAAGAGAAAGGAGAAACCCTTGTTCTTTGATGACTTCTTTGCCACCCTATTGATCTCAGAAGAATTTTCAGAAATCATCTTATTAGACATCCGGGCAATTTTTCTCTCTTCGAAACATCTCACGAGATGCAAGGGCACATAAGATTCATTCAACCAATATTTCTTTCTTTCACTTGAAGATTCTTCAACAACAGTCCCATATCTTTTGACAATGTCGGGGATGATTCTCCTCTTCCCAAAATCAAGAAGATACTTCACCACATCTCCCTCTATGAATTTTCGGCGCACAACACATTTCTTGAACAGTCTAATTGATTTCTTAAAGTCCTTATCTAATGTAGCGAGAGCATATGTGTTTTCAATGTCATCCCACCTAATGTTTGAATCAAGTTCTCTTACCTGAAAAAATAACGAAAAATAAGCCAGCATTCAAAAGAGTGGTTGGTTCATGAAAATTTTGATAACCTTGCTTATTAAAAACATGTAATCGAAAGTGGAAATAATCAAGGCAACCATGTAAGGTCAGAGTTTAAAAAGGCGCGCTTGAGACGTGCCTAGGCGGTAAGGCACAAGACAATGAGTCCAAAATGCTTAATTGAGTCTAGGCGAGGTGACTTCAATAAGGTGCTGGAAGGCGCTCAAAAGGCACTGAGGCGTTGCCTTTCAGGGCTTAATTTAATTTGTTTTGTGGGCCACATCTGGACCACACAAAACAGTCTTTAGCATCAAAAAGTGGACAAGAATCTAAAAGAGGAGTAATAAAAGGAAAAATAAAAAGAAAACTTATTTTCTTTAGATCTTCAACTCCAACGTTGAAGATAAGTCTTTCCATTGATCAGACATACCCAGCACATGAAAGTAGAACATGGAGGAAGCAAACAAACCCAAAATAAGATAGACCATACCCAACACATGAAAGTAGAACAGAACCAAAATGGTGACCGAGGATTTGGAAAAGTCATACAAGATTTTATGGATCCTTGATCAGTTAGAGTTATTTTTCTTATCACGAGTTAGGCTGGCTTCTTGGTTTCTAGCTAAGCACAAGGACGTTTCTATTCATAAGGATTCCTTGATTATGGATCCTTCATTAGCAGATTCCTACTCGCCCTACAGTTCTATGAAGTCTTCTTCATTCCCTTGGGTACCTCCCCCTTCTGGTTTTTTTAAATTGAATGTGGACGCAACCGTTAGTAGTGACTGGAAGAAATCGGGTATAGGAGGTATTTAGAGGGATCATTCAGGTTCAGTCCTAGGTTCTTTTCAAGAGTCAGCTGGTCTGGGACCTCCGACTATGATCGAACTTAAAGCTATTCAGAGGGGTATTTCATTATATGCTTCTGCTCAAGGGAGGGTTAAAGATAGGCTGATTGTTGAGAGTGATAGCAGGGTTGCAGTAGATTGGATCAACACTGTCAATTCATGCCCAGTTGTTTATGAATTCGTTGTTAGTGATATAGTTGACAATCTTAGATTTTTGGGGAGAGTTATAAATTGGGTTGCAAGGTCAGCTAATATGGACGCCGATGCTTCTGCAAAGGCTGGAATAGGCTAATTTTTATGTTGTTTGTTGTTTCAGTTTAGCATTTGATTCCTGTTCGGGTGGGATTTATAGACTGTTGTAAGGGTTATTTCGAAGAGATCTATCGAGGTTGTAATCTTATTTTCTTTAATGAAAATCTAAGGCGCTCTTTTCCTCCTTCCAATGATTAAGGAGCTTCTTTTCAAGCTCCATTAATTAAGAAGGAGGTTTTTAATGAGGCCTTCTAATCTTATCAAAAAAAAATACAAGATTTTATGGTTTTTAAAGGCTGATAGTTTGTGGGGTTTTTTTTCTTCTAAATGTGATTTTACAGAAGAAGAAACACTATCTAGGGCTTAAATTACCATTAAAATCCAAAATAGAAAGATAAGGTTTTTGTTTTTTACTAGAAAGCTCACAAAACCTCTTATCTTAGGCACAATTATTTCTTTTACATTATATTATCCCTAAGATAAGGAATTTACAGTGTATATGCTTCCTATTGCATGATAAAATGTGATGTTTTATACTTTTTGATTGGAAAGTTCAAGGTAACTAATGAAATGGAGAGCTTTTTTTTAAACTATTACATGGTTTAATGGTCTATTTTAGTAAGTTTATATGCAGGTTAGTAGACAAATCTTTAATTTCAAAAAGTGCGCCTCAATTCAATAAGGCACACGCCCTTGGTTTTCAAGGGCGCAAGGTGCACCAAGGCGCAAAAGGTCCCTGGAGCCTAGGCGCCCGCCTTTCGTATGCGAGGCACACCATTTGTACTATATGATATAAACCGAGTGAAACTATATTTTGTACTTAAAATAACATGATAAATAATATTAGAGAGAATAGAAGTTAGGGATTTTTGTTTTGATCGTGAAGTGAGTTTCAGAAGAGGTTTTTTTTTAGATATTAAAGGAAAATTATTTATTAAAAATGTAAATAACTTTTAAAATCATTTTATCATATTTCAAAAATAAAATCAATTTATCAAAAGCTCCAAGACGCTGCGCCCGTCACCCGACGTCTAAAGCCCATAGGCACGCGCCTCACAGTGCTTCCTGTGAAACGCCTCCTCTGACCAAGGCGGGCGTTCTCTTCATCGCCTCTTTGTGCCTCGCGCCTAGGCGCACTTTTGAAAACCCAGCGCACGCCTCACTTCAATAAGGTGCGCACCTCACGCCTGCTCCTTGCGCTTAGGCTATAAGATCCCTATAGCCTAAGTGCACCTTGCGCCATTTTTTACATTGTGTAAGGTCAATTGTAAAATACTATAAACTGGTTGTATCCCCTTAGGACTTTTATAAATAAATACATATGGCTAAATGATGTAACCATAGTTGACCAAAATTAAATAGAGACAATACCACAGACATTAGAACTAAATAGCATTTGCTTTGCATACATATCTAACATGTGCAAGATAAGGTGGAAATACTCAAGCCAGCACCTAAAGTTGAATCCTATCGGACCCCAGGGCAAAAACTAAACTTTCTCGAACTGCCAGATCGTTCAAGCCAGTTAATTCTGGCTGCTTCTCGAACTGTCATCTTCCTTCTAGGGGGCATTTGGCATGCTGAACGTCATTCAAATCTTTGGATTTTAACGGGTGGAAAGTAGGTTCCTATATTTGGTAAGGTATATTCCCGGGAATGTAGCCTTCCCATGGGCATCGCATTATCACAAATAATCAATGTTTTTAAAATCGGACCGGACATTGAACCAGTGAAGGTACTGGTTCACTAGTTCACTGGTTCAACCGCGGTTGAACCGAATTTTATATAAAATAAATATATTTTTTTAATTTTACATAATATTCAAAGCAATATTAATATATATATAACACTTTTTTTAAGTTTACAATATTAAAAGGTATAAAAATATCACAAGTCATAACATTTATAAATGAAAAACCATAAAATCAAGTGAAACAAAATGATTCAAATCAACTACAACATAATATTTAAGGTAAAACATATTAAATAATAAATATAATTATATAACTATAATCAAAAAAATAAAATTGGGACTTAAAAAAATCATAACAAATGATGTCATTTAGTTTAATTGTTTTTAAAAAAACAATCCCATATGGCTAAGAAACATAGAATAGTATCCCAAAAGTTTAAAGAGTAAAAATATGAGAACAAAACAATCTCACATGGCTAAGAAATATAGAAGAGCATCCCAACTTACTTCTATAAATAATAGAGATAATTTGACATTCAAAATCATAGAGTCTTTTGGTGAGCACAAAGCGAACTATTTTTTCGCTTCAATTGAGCTCAAATTTTAGGCTTCAATCGAACTTCTAAATTTTTTTTTGAGTTCGAGCCTTTTCGATTTCAAATTTTAATATTATATTTCGAGTTGATAATTTTTAGCTCGTGAGTTTTTGAGTTTTAAAGTTTTCGAGTTCGAGTCGAGCTCAACAATACTCGAATTTGACTCGGCTCGTTGAACAAACGACGTCGTTTGGTTTAATTTTTTTTAAAGAAAAAAAAGTGAACCGGCAGTTCAAACCGGTTTTGCCGGTTTTCAGCCGGTTCACCCCGGTTCTTTACCGGTTCTGTGCTAATCCGGTTTTGGGAGTTAATCGGACCGGACAGGCCACCAGTTCACGGTTCAACCGGTCGAACCGGCCGGTCCGGTCCTGTTTTAATAACATTGCAAATAATACGGGGAAGTAAAAGAAGCAAATTCTTTACACAAAATTGCCTTATGGGTTTATATATTATTTTCTTCATTGGGAAAAAAATAACAGTTCTTTAATGCATTATATAATGGTAAATTAATTTTTATTTACATGTTACCCATTTGATTTTTTCCAAAGTTGAAAATAGTCTTCTTTTCATATAGCCTCATGGGTTTATACATAGTTTATATATCTTTTTCCCGTGTAGCCTCATGAGAAAGAAATCAACATGTGAGTGAGAAAATTATTTAAGCCACAGGATATTATGCCTAGAACCTGTGAAGCTACATGGAAAAATTACAAAATAATAGTAAAACTGCATGGAGATGGAAGTCAATAGCCAACATTTCTTTACAATTCAAACAACATACACAGCTAGGGATAAGCGTTTGATCGAGTCGAGTCAAAAATTTCGAGTTATTAGAGCTAACGAGTCCTATTTTATAACTCCAAGTTGACTTGAAATTTTTTCGAGTTGAGTCGAGATTATAAATTCAAGTCAAGTCAAATTTTCGAGTTTCTATTTAACTTTAACAATAAATATTTTTTTTGATAGGAAAGGGAGACCTCATTAACTATAAATATTTATAATATTATTTGATTCCAATTTAAATGAATTTTTATAATATATATATATATATATATATATATTTCTTCATATTTTTTCATATGTGATATACATATATCATACAAAGTCGAGAGACTCGACCCAAACTTGAAAATCAATCCACTAATTACTAAAAAATTTGAGTTATTCGAGTTACTATTCAAGTTGTATTTTACAACTCGATTTGAAATTGAAATTTTTTCGAGTCGAGTTTATGAAATTACAACTCGAAATCAATTCGAGTCGAGTTTTGCTCACCCCTATACACAACGTGAAGATAGGCATAAATATTTTCCCTCCACTTTTGCAGCTACTATCTATTACAAATAAGACATGAGGACCATAAGGAATCATACCTGGAAAGCAAGTTGCTCTACACTGGTTGCTGACTCAACAGCAGCTCGCCATGCAGCAGATTTGCTTCTCTTTGAAATATCTGAACTTTCAGGATAGAGTATGCCTGGTATCTTTTTGCCTCCACCTGCAGAATTTAAACTTTA
Organism: Hibiscus syriacus; assembly: GCF_006381635.1. Classification (NCBI taxonomy): domain Eukaryota; kingdom Viridiplantae; phylum Streptophyta; class Magnoliopsida; order Malvales; family Malvaceae; genus Hibiscus; species Hibiscus syriacus. The sequence goes on from NW_024062667.1 coordinate 187,698, forward strand.
AAGAATTCAGAATCATAATTCTTTTTTCTAACAACGCCAACCAGAAACTTAGAAGAACAATAGTGAAAATGCAGACCTTGCCTAGCAGCCTTGGAAACCAAAGAGCAGGGTAAAACCTTCCAATTGAACAACTGACGAGAAACCCCACCACCTCTCCACCAACAAATACTTGGTCCTACAGCAGGATTCGAAGTTCTCGCAATCCCATGCTTGGCAGATCCACGACTTGAAGTAATCATGATATGAGAAGCTGAACCCATAGTGGCAGCAGAATCCACATGTTTCATCCAGTCTGTTGAAAGAGCAAGATGATGCAGGTTTGCCTCTAACTGTACACCCATTATGAGACTAATAATGTCAGAAATGATAAAGAATAAGCTCTAAGTAGTATAACCTATATCACAGACCAGTGTTATGTGCTTTTAAAAGGTTATAGTTGATAGATAACCAGTATCTAGCTCAACTTATTAACATAACCAAAATAAACCCATCTAGCCTTCTAAAAAACTTGAGTGAACCAGATAAGAATGCACAAAAGAACTCAAAAGGTTCTAACATGATCCTAACCCAAAGTCAAAAATTATTTGGACCTGAAAATATTTGCTTTGACATGATAATGTGAAAAAGTTTGTGGAAACCCAAATGTCCAGCCAAACCTAACACAACCCAATTTAACGCTAAAATGCCAATGATCTTAATGGAAAATTGTCCATAGAAGTCAAAAAGACACCCAACCTGACCCAATCAATTCTGCCACTAGATAAAACAATTTTCAAAAAGATACATTTTGCAGTAATCGTCATTATATGTGTGTGTTAGAGTATGAAAATTTGAAAGAGATAGAACTGGACTTAGCAGTAACATATAAAACAAAAACTTCTAAATTTTTCAGAAAATAACCAGAAAATACTTACCGTTAGCAATAAATGTTTAATAGATGCAATACTAGATGTCTTGATAATGCTTTTATGCCAGATCTTCACATATTGCGGATTCAGCCATGGACCCGAAAGAAGCCCATTCAAACGACTTTCGATGGAAAATATGTGACAAATGACATCTATAACATGACCCTTCTTATTCCACAGTGACTGAAGGTCAACCATCTCACTTTTTGAAAATTCAGGAACACAACCCGAAGTAATTTTAAACAAGCAATCTGTATCATCCACAGGATATCTACAGGGGAAGCACCACCCACAATTTTCTTTACGAGAATCTATGTATAGATTATGAATATCCGGCCAATGAAACCTGTTGGATTTCTTCAAAATAACCTTCATCTGCATCGCAATTATCTCCTCCAGTGATTCAAGGAAATCATCATTTTTCTTTTCTGATGGCTTACGCATCAACTCTTCTACAACTAATGAGGCAGTTTGGCCAAAACTATAGCAGTTCATGTAGCCATTCCCAGGCTGCAATTGCAATGCATCACCTCTTTTTGCACTTATGGCAAATGGAATTTGCTGAGATGCTAACTTTCCCTTGCGTTCTTGCTTAGCATCTAAATCATTATATGCTAAAGAACTATCTTCAAGACTTGAACATTTTCCTGGAATCTCAAATTGGTTTGAGACCTCAACAGATCCCTGTTTCTGAAAGTTAGGAAAGACTGAACCCATTTGCATTGTTTCAGCTGACCCTTCAGAACTCAGATATGGAATTTCTGTTCCAGCCACCAAATCCAACATGTTAGCAGATCCTGCTACCTCAATATCACGATGACCAGAATTTTCAGCAGCTTCCTTCCCTTCTTGTTTTCCACCACCAGCAACCTCATCCTTTATCGTAAAAATTTCTGCAGAAGAAACAGTTGGCAGGGATGAGCTAACAGTAGGGATTTGCCCCTTTATATGTGTCTCTGAACAAGCAGAATTCAGAGATTCAAAGTTATTACTAGCACCATTTAAGCCAAGAGCTACATCCCACTGCTTGCAAATCTCTTTTAGTATGTCACTATACTGGCATGAAGATTTTAGCACATCAAGTACAAGGTTGAGGTCATTTCTATGGTAGTAATTAGATGGGTATTCAGCATCAAATGAATCTAACCTGCAAATATCAACAATACAATGTCGGTAACAGCAGAAGCAACAACAAATCGAAAGTCATTAACCCTGACATATGCAAACCTTTGTGCCCATATTTTATTAAAAATGTACACAGGCAGAAACCAAATCATTTGGAGTAATAGACCATAGCAACTCAAATCGATCATGACGCAATAAAAGACTCCTCCATCGAATTAGTTGATCAATATGTCCAAGTTCTTATGGGGAGGTGGAATGGAGAGAAACAAGATTCATTGGGTTAATTGGCCCACTGTGTGCAAATCTAAGAATGAGGGAGATTTGGGAGTGTTGAATCTTATCAATATGAACAGAGCCCTTCTGGGGAAATGGTCTTGGAGGTTTGCTAATGATAGGAATGTTGTTTGGAGGAGGTTGATATGCTCTAAATACAATCTTGACCCCTACTTATTATTGTTCAATAGCAAGGTTCCAACTCAAGCTTCTTGGATTTGGAGTTCAGTGGTCAATAATCATTTTAAAGAAGACTTATTTGGCTCCAAGTTTCGTAGTATGTGCAGAATTCAAGTTGGTAATGGCGAGTTGATTCGATTTTGGCAAGATCACTGGGCGATGGACTGCCCGCTCAAGGTTGCTTTCCCGAGACTGTTTTCTATTTCTTCTAATAAGAGTGGCAAATTAATTGAGTTCGGTGAGTTTGGTTCTATGGGATGGATTTGGAATATTCAGCTAAGGAGGAGCTTGGCAGATTGGGAATTTGAACAAAGGGCAAATCTTATGTCAGTCATTTCTAATTTCTGCCTGTCTAAAGGGGCTTTTGATGGACTAATCTGGAAAGGTAATGGGGCTGGTGTCTACTCTGTTAGTTCATGTGTGAAGGTTTGTTCCTCGGCTTCCCAGGAGATTCCTTTTTGGAAGAACATATTGTGGAAAGGATTGGTGCCTCCAAGAGTAGAGTTTTTTATGTGGCAGGTGGTACTTCAGAAGCTGTCAGTGAAGACAGAATTGGTTAAAAGAGGGGTTATGGGTATTGAAGATGTTTCTTGTCCTCTTTGTAAATTGGTGGATGAATCTTCTTCTCATTTATTTTTCTCTTGTTCTGTTGTGTGGTCACTTTGGAACAAATTCTTGCAGTTTTGGAGTTTAAGTTCGGTTTTTCGAGTCAATGCTCAGAGCTTTCTGCTAGCTTGGGAAGAATTGAATATTAATTCTGTTATTTGGAATTTTATTCCTGGTGTTGCTATTTGGACTATTTGGAAAGTCAGGAATGCCATTGTCTTCGAAGGCGGGAAGTTAGACCTGACTAACTTATTTTTCTTAGCAAGATTTAAGCTTGCTTCTTGGTTCTTAGCTAAGTTTAAAGATTCTGCTATTTCTAAGGACTCTCTTATCAGTGACCCCTCCCTTGGGGATTCATGTTTCCCCCACAACAAATCGATTTTTTCTACGATCCCTTGGTCCCCTCCTCCTAAGGGCTTTGTCAAATTGAATGTGGACGCAGCTACCAGTTCTGATTGGAAGAGAAGTGGAATTGTCGGTATTCTAAGAGATGATGCAGGATTGTTTTTAGGTTCTTTCAAGGAGGCTTCTGGTCCGGGTCCACCTATTTTGATGGAGCTAAAGGCTGTTCAGAAGGGATTATATTTTTTTGATTCCTTGCGAGGATGTATTAAGGGTCGGTTGATTATCGAATCTGGTTGTAAAATGGTAGTGGAATGGTTTAAGAATGGTGCTATTTGTCCTGATTTGTATGTCTTAATTGTAAGGGATACAGCTGATAGGCTTAAAGAATTGGAGGGTTTTATTAGATGGGTTGCTAGGACAGCTAATATTGAGGCAGATGGGCTGGCTAAGTCTGGTATAGGTTAATTTCAGTGTGGTTCTTAGGGGTATTTTATTTTGGGTTTTTATTAATGAAGTATGAGGCACTCTTTTCCTCCTTCCTCTGATTAAGGAAATCATTTTGAGTTCCTTAATCATGAAGGGGGTTTTTAATGAGGCCTTCAATTCTTATAAAAAAAAAGTATATGTTGATCATAAATTGTTTTACTGTAACAAGTCACAAACTCCTGAAGTTGCTTTCTTTTGGTTTTGTAATTCATAAAAGTTTTAAACCTAGGATTAGAAGCTAGGTTTTCCTGTTTATCTTCAGCAACATGTTGCTTATATGTGTGTATGTGCGCACGCATGCATGAATATATCATAAGCAATGGTATTATAATTTAAACAGAAATATGCAACAAAAAATTTTGGTGAAAAACTGTGCAACAATATCATCCACACAGAATGATGATTAAAAAATAGAAGCATGCTAACCATCAACCATCAGATTTTATATTGACATCAACAATTCCCAAAAAACATCAAAATCATGTCAAATAAAATGATTCTTTTACACATCAAGGCAAAACAATGTGTCATAAATGGTAAAGATGGTTGTTAAAGGCAGTGCCAATGATGTCTCCATATCACAAACCATAACTAACTAGACCCCTGTATGGATAATGACATGAAGATTTCATGATCGATAATAGCTACTGATATCTGCTAAAACAATTTCTGACAATTAATAAGAATCTGGGGGGAAATGATAGGTCAAAAAAATGAAAGACAAGAAGGGATTATGGTCACTCTTTATCAATAAGCCAGGGGAGAACTTCCAACTCATAAAATAGATTCATAAATGGCTCATCAAAACAGGTAGTACTAGAAATCATATTTAATAAGCTGGATAAAACAAACTTACACTAACAAGTAACCAGAGCTGTTATAATATAACCGGCCATGAGGATCAATGCCCAAAAGCTCCGCTCCTCTAAGTAATTTACGAGGTTTCACCCAAGGCTTCTTTCTTTCAATTGCACATTCAGGGCAGTACCAATCACCTTCTGGCAAAAGAACATTCACAACACCTACGCACTTTGAATGGTAAGCAGCAGGACAGCCATCACAGCATATTAAACTCCCATCCATCTTACAAAGGCAGCAATCATCACTATTCCAGTCAGAAGTGTCATCAATTATATCTTCACTTAAGCCAGATCCACTTGATACGTCCATGGCAGCTTTTCTTTTCTTGTAAACCCCATTGTTCATATTTCTATCAAAATCCATGTCAGTCTCAGATGCCAAAGACCTTCTATTAAGCTCAGATCTTACAGCTTCCACCTCAATCAAATCATCACACAAACACCTAAGTATCTCGACCTTAACAGATGCAGGTAGTTTATAATAGTCACTTCTGAATAGTTTCAAACTAGTGAGATTAAAACCATAATCCAATCCCGAACCATGGATGAGTAGATACTCGACCAAGAAAATGGGCCACGTAATAGAGTCCAAGAAACCCCAATTAAGACTCCTACATTGTATGATCAACAAGAAATATTAAACAATGATAACTGGCAAACAGAAATAATGTTGAAAGGCAAGGGAAAGAGAGGGAACAGAAATGGAAAGAACAAAAATACCTTAAACATTCAGAAGCAGATTCAGAATCTTCACTAGATATGTACTCCAAATGTTTTTTCAGAGTTTGTAAAATGGAAACATTAATACAATCAAATAATGTGCTGGGAGACTGACACTTCAGTGCAGCCACAAAATCCTCCAACTCAAAGGGACTTAAAAATAATAAAGTACTAAATGACATCAAAAATGCATAAATAGAAAAAATATCAAGTACAGAAATATCATCCAAATTCAAATTCTTGGAAGATGGTGGTAATTGCAGTTTTGGAGGAAGAACAATAGGATCTTCAGACACTCTACGACATGACCTAATTGGTTTCTCCTCTGCTACTGCAGTAACAGAAGGAGATGGTGCCAAACCAGAAATAGCACATGTTGTTGCAGGTAGTGGTGAGCTTGGAACATGATTTCTAGAAGACCCTCTACGAGCACTTCTTCTTAAGACCCTTTCTGATGAAGAATCCAAGTCCTTTCCAACCTTTATTCTCTTTCTCCGACCACTAGCTTGTTTGAATGCGCTTTCGATATCAACTCGGCACCCATCAATTACTGCAGCACCAAGCTCAGGAACACACTCTAACCCAACTCCACCAGAACCATCAGCCTTGACGACATCCAGATCCACAACAGCACCCTCCTCAAGGATTCCTTCAACAGACCCAAAACCTGGATGATCTCTCTTCAATTCCTTGTTAGAAACACCCTCTGCAACATCATTTTGTTCCATTATCTGTGCTTCTTTAAGTATCTCGGCACAAGTAGTAGATTCTCTCACTTCTACTTGCCATCCACAGATACCATCAATAGCATCTTTGTTAACCTCCTCATCAGCCCCTAAATTCAAATCAAAACAACATTCCTTCCCTTGGGTTTTGCAATTAAGATTGACATCATCATCTAAATTACAACTCGGGTCCAAATTCAAATCGATACACCCTCTCTTCTTCACATTCTCTCCCTCACCACAAGAAATTCCATTATGATTTAAATAGTTACTACTACAATGAGTATCATTAAGATTCAAATCAAACCCAGAAGAATTCAAGTCAAACCCATTTTTCATTTCCATATCCCCATTCCTATATAAATTCAAATCCGTCGTGGATCCAATTCCCTTCTCATCTAGAATTTCACTCAAATTCCCATCAATACCCTCATTCTCCGTCAAGGCCCCAGTAAACCCTTCATTCAGATCAACATTTGTACTCAAATTCAAACCTTTATTAATAGCTACGGTTTTTTTATTTGCAGTACCTGGAAAAACACGAACTTTCCTCTCAACACGGCGTCGTTTCCTGGGCCTTCCAACCCTCGGCTTCTCACGGACAACCTCAAACTCCGGTTTGGATCTCGGCTCAAGGTTTGGGTTAGAAGCATCAGCCATGCAAGAGAAGCAACTTAATGAAAGTTAAGTTCCTCCGAACGGCCGTCCTCGTTAAGGATCTCGAAAAACCCAGATGAAGAATCAAAGGAATTAACAGTGCCCGAGTGGAGACCAAATTCTTTGAACTCTTTCTTCACGTATTTGCCAACAAACTTCATTTTCTCATTTTGCTTCTTTGTGTTTAGTTTCTTCCCCCGTTTTTTGTATTAAACAAAACTAAAATACTTATGGAGAGTTAAGGGGAGAGGAAAATGAAGAAAACCCAGATGGAAATGTTGCTTTAAATTCAACAGTATAAGGATGTGGAGGGTTTTAGAGAAACAGAAGAGGGAGAGAAAAAAAAAAGAACGAAATATGGGTTTTCTTTTTAACACCGAGAAATAATTAGAATTCAAGGGTTCAATGGCCAAGACTTTGGTTTCTTTGTATAATATATTAGGAGTTGATGAAGAAATGGGGTCTCTTTCAGTTCAAATCAAGAGACAGAGAGAGAAAAGGAGGCGAAGTTGGGACGAAAAAGAAAGATGTTAGGTTCGAATCAGCTATGAAGAAGAAAACGGCCCAATGTGAAATCCTCTTTAATTCATAAAAATTGTATATTTATGAAGAAGAAAAATTATTTCTTCCGTTTACAATTTGAACTCGGTAACTTATTGGTTGGTCAACGGTCAGAGGAGATGGTTACTGCTGGGGCAAAAGAAGAAACTATTTAAATTATAAACATCTATGTATTGTATGTATATCGAAAAAAATGAAGAAATATCTTTTTATTGTGTAAAAAGTTATTTAAATTATAATTAAATAATATTATAATATTATAAATATTTATAATTAAGTTTAAATATAAATTCAAATAATTTTGTTCGAATTTTAAAAACTCAACTCGATTTGATTAAGATTTTATAAATTTCACTCGACTAAAAAAATTCAAATAAATTTTAAATTGTATTATAAAGTTAATTAAAACCATAATATAACTTAGGGCGTGTTTGGTTAGAGGGATGTGAGATTCCCATGAGAATAGAATCTACATTCCCCCGTTTGGTTGGTCGATAATGTTATTCCCGGTAATCTTATATTATCAATAGTAGATTTTTTTGGGTATATTACCGGGAATGTCATTACCTCCATTTCCTTAGGTATTGTTGGATTACCGGCGTTTTGAACTAAAATGCCCTTAAAATTATTTTTTATTTCAAAAATATCCTTATTCTGTCATTGAATAATAAAAATTCTACGAAAGTTAAATTACATATTTATCCTTAAATTATGTTAGATTTACAAAAAAAAAGTATATAATTAAAATTTTATATGAAGTTTAGAGGTTAAAATAAAATTTTACCCTTTTATTAAACCTTTTTATATTTTCAATTTTATAAAAAAATTATATAACTTTTATGAATTTTAATTTTTAAAGAAAATCTATAAATATTTTTCAATTTGTTAAAAAAACAAATATATAATAAGGATAATTTGGTCAAATATACATTCCAATAATCTTTTATTCCTTTAACCAAAACGGTAATCTTACATTCATGCTAAACCAACCAAATACAAAATACAATATTCTCAGTAATCCTATTCCCTGGTAATCTTTTATTCTCGTTGGTAATCTTATATTCCGTTAACCAAACGCACCCTTACAGTATTTGAAATATAAATAAGTCTATTGTTTATAAATCTTTCAAAATTATAAATACTCTCTCGTTATAAAATTCTCGTGAAGAAAAATACAAATTAAATTATTTTAGGGATTATTATTTTTTTGTATAACTTATCTTTGTATATAGTTTTAAGTATTTATAATTTTACACTTCATTAAATTATAAATATATAACTTGTTGTATTTGTCTTTTAAGTTTTAACCCGATCAGATTACATTTATTGTTGTTAAAAATTAGGGGAGTTTTCTTAAAAACGATGAGGCAATGTCAGATTTGAATTTATAATAAAAATCTGACTTAATATAATATTATAATTATTTTTATATATTTAGGGATAATTATAATATATATATATATATATATATATATAAGTTAAATGTGATTTCAAAGTAATATATGTTTTAAGTAATCTTAATCATTTGACAATGAATGTTCAATCACCCTTGCAGTGGCTGGAGCTCGAACATGTAAACTCTAGGAACAACAACAATTCTTTTAACCACTAAGATAAGTTGATTTATATAAATACTCTCTTTATATTATTTTTAATTAAGTTCTTATTTTATATAAAAAAAATGAATTTTTTATTTGAAATGAGTTAAGTGCGAATTTTTACTCCAAAATTTAGATCGGATTTTAAATCGAATGAGATCCTTCAAAAATTGGGATTAAATGATTTAAATTTTAGATAAGATTCAGATAGATTAAAAAACCTAATCTCACCATACTCATCCTAACCCAGCACATGATACGTGACCAATAAACTTGTTACCTAGGAAGGCCAATAAAATCAAGGATAAATTATCTATATAGTCATTCACTTATCACCTTAATTTTGTTTTAATCATCAAACTTTTATTTTTTTAATATTATATTTTAATTACTCATCGTTAATAAATTAATGTCATTCTCAACGTGACAATAAGTGTCACAATCTTAGAAACAAAAACAATAATAAACATCTAAAAAGAGCTTGTTTGAACATAGCTCTTTTGAAAGAGATTCAAGCACTCAATTACTTGAGCTAGGTAGAAAATTTATGTTAGTTTTGTTGAGGTATATATTTAATTTATATTAAACTACCACTATAAATAAAAGAATTTTGTTAGATATGAGATTTGAACTTATGACGTTATATAAAAATATTTAAATACTTAACCATTAAATTAGAGTAAAAATTAATTTATAACATATAGAAGTTAATATTTAATTTATATAAATATTAGATGAACGACTACTTGACTTTATAAGAGTGAAGTTTGAATTTAAGAAAAATAAAATCCCTTTGAATTTTTTTTAATTTTCTTTCTAATAAGGTGTTAATATGTGCTTTATTAGTTGAATAAAATTAATTAAATAATAATAAAAGGTAATAAATTGAAAATTAAAAATTACCATGTTAGTTGTATTTGATATAATTTTAGAAAGAATAATAGTTAAGTGACCAAAATAGAACTAACCTAAAAATATGTGACTAAATAGTTAGTTTACCCTAAAAATAATTACGAATCACGCTTTTTTAAGAATTAGCCTAAAACCCTGGCCGTCTATTGGTACGGTACCTGAGAGAGTCTGCACACTATTGACCTTTGGGTTTTCACATATTTTCAACACAGAAATTAAACAAACCAATAGCTTCCTCTTAAGCTTTGTTGGTAGCAGCCGCTGCACGGTTTCATCTTTGATCATCTTCTCTCAATCTTCGTCGTAAGTTATTTCTTCCTTTCCGAATATTGAAGTTATTGTTTTAATGATTATGGTGATGAGGTATCGAACTAAAATTTAGGTGAGAATGTTAAACGAAATCTTACGTTCTGATATGTAATTTTTGCATCTTTTATTCATATAAGCCGTGGTTTCTTCGGTTTCTTTGGAACTTTTTAGTAAAATGTTCGGACTTCCAACATGTACATGTGAAATGAATTTCGAACTAGGAAATGTTTATTATCTTCCCATTTGCATTTGCTCTGTGATTTATTCATCCATTTTTCTTTTCCTCTTAAGTAGAAGGTTTCATGTGCTGAAGTGGTTATGTGATCTTAATGGTATTTACAGGCTTTGGTTGGTTGTCAATCTATCAAGATGGTTGGACCAGCACCATTTGTTGATATAGGCAAAAAAGCCAAAGGTATGGGTTGCTTTAGCCTTTTACTTTTCCGTGCCCGGTATTGTACACTAAGATATTGTTTGATATGCTTGCACTTGTCATGGTCTTGCTAGAAATTACTGTTTATTGGCAACTCAAACTGATAAGCAGCTTTTACTGTTTATTGGAAAGACTACTGCAGTTAGATTTTCAAAAACACTTAATAAACCAAAGAAAATGCTTATATTTATGTGATAGATAACCAAAGCAAGTAGTTATTATTATACTAGTACACTGAGGATTAACAGTTGTATCATATGCTCAATATGATAAATTTATCTAATAGATCAGTCTTACATTTATTATCAGGACTTTGCTCGCTATTTGTAACCTTTAATGACTGTTAGTCAATACCTACTGCAGTTATTCATTAGTTTGTCATGTTACAAAACAGGGACTTCGAAACCTGAGTTTTGCTTTTAGCTTTCGTAGATTCTAATTATTTCTAATTATGTTTATGCAGACCTCCTGACAAAAGATTACAACTTTGACCAGAAGTTTACTCTTTCAATGCTGAGCTCCACTGGAATGGTAGTGTTTCTCCAATAGAACTTGTTGACCCTTTTTATTGAGCTGCTCTATTTTAGTATTTGGACAGAGCTTGATTAATGTACTTGATAAACTTAATTTCTGCTTTGCCATGATTTTATATGCCACTGATGCCATGGTGTGGGAATAGTCTGTTAAATATTAGCAGAACGATTATTTGTTAGGTTTTCACATGTGGACATTATGCTCATAGGATGGATCATTTGGTATGTGATATTAATTCCTTTCTCTTAAGCAATCTTCTGCAGCAAATTACTGGCAGAAATTGTTGATGCACTGTTATCTTTGAGATGTAGGAGAAAACACCTTACTCTCAGCGAGAATTTCATTTACATTGACTTTTTCTACTCCCTTGTTTTGCTCATGTTGTGCATATATATCTGAAGGAGTCCGCCCCAATTTTTTTTTTGTTAAGAAGAAAAGGCCTCGTTAAAAACCCCTTCATGATTAATGGAGTGTCAGAAGGTGCTCCTTAATCAGTGGAAGGAGGAAAAGAATGCCTCAGAATTCATTAATAACATAAAAGATACATAAATTTTTAAAAGCAACCAGAATCACCCCCCTTACAATGAACAACCCGAAAAACATAAAATAAACTTCCCAAACAACATCTAATTAGCCAATTCCAGCCTTAGCTAAGCCATCAGCTTCAATATTAGTTGTCCTAGCTACCCATCGAATTACACCCTCCAAATCTTTTAACTTATCGGCAATGTCCTTGACAATTGTAACATACACATCTGGACATCTATCAATATTCTTAACCCATTCCCCAGCCAACTTACTATCACTTTCAATAATCAACCGTTTCTTAAAACACCCTCGAAAAGAATCAAAGAAAGTTAAGCCCTTCTGAATAGCCTTTAGCTCCATCAAAGCAGGCGGACCCGGGCCAGAAGCCTCATGGAAAGAACCTAGCATCGAACCACCATCATCTCTTAAGATTCCACCTATTCCACTTTTCTTCCATTCACAACTGATTGTTGCATCTACATTCATTTTGAGGAAGCCCTTGGGAGGAGGGGACCAAGGCAATTGAGTGACAGTCGGTTTCCTGAAAGACAAACATAAATCCCCCAGGGATGGATCACTGATGAGAGAATCCTTAGGAATAGATACCTCTTTGAACTTAGCTAAGAACCAAGAAGCAAGCCTAAATCTTGCCGTGAAAAATAAATCAACCTAGTCTAACATTCCCCCTTCAAACACAATGGCATTTCTGAATTTCCAAATTGTCCATAGGACGACGCCCGAAATAAAGGGCCAACTAAAAGAATTAGACTTCAAATCTTCCCAAGCTAAAAGAAAACTTTGTGCATTTTCATGAAAGACCGAAGAGATTCTCCAAAACTTCAGGAACCTATTCCATAAAGTCCACGCGACAGAGCAGGAGAAGAATAAATGAGAGGAAGATTCCTCCGCCAACTTACAAAATAGGCATAAAACATCCACAATTCCCGAAACCCCTCTCTTAATTAATTTTGTCTTCACTGCCAATTTCTCAAGCACAACCTGCTACATAAATGACTCCACTCTTGGAGGCACTAATCCCCTCTAAATGTTGTTCTTCCAAAATGGCACATAATAAATAAATTTCTTTGTTAGTGATTTATCGTTTTAAACTGGATGAAACTTGTAATGGTGACCAGGGATTTAAACAGCTTTCGCGGTCACGTTTTCGGTCGCGTCATGTTTATCACGGTTGCGGATATAACGGATGCTATTGCGGATATCACGATCGTGAATTTTTTTCGAAGGAGCTGATTTTTTTAATAAGAAAACCTGTTTTATTTATATAAAAAAATTAAAATTACGGAATAATAGCGGAATAGTTGTCCGCTATTGCCGCGATTGGCCGCGATCCGTTAAGTTGCGGTCGCGATCCGCCGCTATTGGTTTGATCCCGCTTCACACCGTTATTTTCCGCGATAGCGGTTTCGGACACCGCCGCGACCGCGATATAACGCCACGATTCCGCTATTTGGCCGCTATTTGTGACATCATGTGATCTTGGGTTGCCAAAGCTTTAATTGAAATGGATGATGACCTACATAAAGATGTGTGTGGATGTAGTAACAAAAACCACCTATGTTCTGTCCTTTCAGTTTCCCTTTCTTCAATCCCTTAACTTTCTGTTTGCTTTCTTCCCATACGAAATGAATTAGTCATATATACTCTTCCTTGTATTACATACCTAACCTTCAGTTTCCCTTTAGTACTCACCAGTGTTAAAAGTTTAGAAATAAGATACAAGTATGGTTTTCTACTTCCAAATGGTAGAAAAAAGTTTAGAAAAAAAATGTGTTGAACATATTATTTAAGCTTATAAGAAAATGAAGTTGGAAAACCTGGCAGAGCAGGAGACATGGATGGTTAACATAGCTAAATTGGGAGGCCAAAGGAACTAAATACCTATATATTTATTGATTGTTTTTATTTTTATTTTTATTTTTATAAATAGCCTACGAGCACTTGAAGAAGGTCAAAAAGTATTTACTTTCAAGATTTTGATACCTTATTCACTTTTACCATCATAGATTCTAAGTTTGTCTAAAATGTTCCTTTGATAACTTCCCTTAAAAATGAAAAGAGCTCATCAATTGTTTTGTTTCTCAAAATACTATATTGAACTGTTCTCCAATTTGTTTGTTATGTCATCTAATGTAATTCTTAAAATGTTTCGCAGGGGCTTACAGCCACAGGGCTCAAGAAGGACCAAATTTTTTTTGGAGACATAAATACTGTGTATAAGAGTGGAAATACTACCGTGGATGTGAAAGTTGATACCTATTCTAATGTACAGAAGATTTATCCTTTCCAATGTTTTGTTTGTGATTCCCCATATTTGTGATTCAGTTTACTGCATCACCTGTTTGCATTCGGTGGTTGTTAAATCCTGATTATGTAAAATCCCAATAATTTTGTCCCTTTTCCTCTTTATTTTTCATTTGCTTTTCTGCAGGTGTCCACAAAAGTGACTGTCAATGATGCATGGCCATGTTCCAAAGCTGCTCTAAGTTTTAGGATACCTGATCACAAGTCCGGCAAGGTCAGTCCATGAATGTTAACAATATACATGCAAAAGGATGGTCTTAATTTTACATAGTAACAAAAGTATTCCCTGTATTATTATTATTATTGTTATTTTTATAGCTGTGCACTTTTCCTGTGGTGGGGATTGTGATAATGCTGACCGTTGGGCATTACCTATTCTCTTGTCCACTACATATTTACTAAGGCTGTAGTTGATATTGTTGTGTTTTATTATGCCTCCTTTTCATACATGGTACCTAGTTCTACTTTCTGTTTATCATTTTATCTGGAAAAATGTTAAAATTTGGAAGTAAATAGGTTCGGTGGAAGATTATTCTCCCATTCTTTTGTTGATTCAAAAGAAAGATCATTGATAGTTAATTTTGTAGAAAATTATTTTACAAAACACTTCAACCAATCGGTTAAAGGCAGTAAACTAGCAATTTCTTGACGTGTTGGTAATATAATTTTATGCTCGAGAAACTGAATTTTTGTCTCTTGATATGCTTCAATCTCAGTTGGATGTCCAATATCTTCATCCTCATGCTGCCATTGATTCTAGCATTGGCCTGAATCCAACTCCTCTATTGGAGCTTTCAGCAACAATCGGCAGCAACGAGATTTATTTGGGTGGTGAAGTTGGATTTGATACAGCTTCTGCTTCTTTTACAAAGTGTACTGCTGGGATAAACTTGAACAAGCAAGATTTCTCTGTTGCTCTTTTTCTGTAAGTATTTCAAGATCATCTAGATTCTAGCTGTAACATTTTTATGTCAATATCTTCAGGCTTCAGTTGGGTTGGCAAGTGCTGCATCATGAGTAGTTTATAACATCTTGTAGCGTTTTAGAAAATCTAAAGTGGGATTAAGATGATCCTAACTGTTGTTTGCAAGTATTATGGTCGTAACCATTAATTTAGGTTTCAGGTAAGCCAGAAATACTTAAGGTTTGGGTAGTCTTCCGATAGTCATTGGGCTTTTCAAAAAATATTCTTGATTTCTACCAAATGGTTCAACAAACCTTATACGTAATAAAATCCAGTACTTTCACCTTTTGTTTCAGTAAAGACTGACAGTTAATTTGCTTGTCACATAACTCTTTTAGGCAAAATTTTGTTTCTTGGCTGAATCTGAAATAGCCCGCCTCCTCTTTTAGTTTCCGCTTTCTTATGTCAGATTAATGTGATTAAGTCTGCTAGCTCATCCACCTCCAGAAATCATAGCAAACTTTTCAAAGAATCACAAGCAATTGAGCTAAATGTCTATTTTTGCATGGCATTTTTTTAAGAAGTTTGTGTGACCTGTATAGATTTGCGGGTGGTAGAGAGAGAATTAAGGGGAGAGCAGTTAGTTAAGGGGCTTCTGAAGTTAGGGACATTGATTAGTAAGAAAGAAAAAGGGTGATCCTACTATTCATCGGCATCAAGTTGAATGCTGATATGCCTGCCATATCAGCACCGTGTTTTCCTTTGTAATGCCAGAGTGACGTCATTCCTTGCATTTTGAAAATTACAGTGACCTAATATTTTCAAATTGAATCTTAACTATTCAGATGAAACTTTGAAACTTAGTGAGGACCACAATCCCCTTTTTATCTAGCCTTTGAAGTTGATCTTTTGTGTTATTGTTTTATTTTCTGCATCATGGAGAAAGTGTAAGAACTGCATTTCCTTGAACTACGATGAACATTATACCTGTAAGAACGATTAAAAGCGTTTGTCGCAGTAGGTTAAATTCAGATGATGTGTTAGCCGACTTCATATGGCTTATCTTATGCTCCTTGTTATTTCATTTTATTTCCCTCTGTCAGGAAAGCCTTCATTAAATTTTTGAATGCGTATATTCTCTATTTAGGACTGATAAAGGACAGGCATTGAAAGCATCATATATCCATTCTGTCAACCCCTTCACTTCTGTTGCTGCTGAAATGGCTCATAGATTTTCCACCTATGAAAACTCTTTCACCATTGGGAGTTCTCACACCGTGGATCCATTTACCGTGGTAAAAACACGGTTCTCCGACAACGGGAAGGTTGCAATGCTCTGCCAACGTGAATGGAGGCCCAAGTCACTCGTAACTTTTTCGGCGGAATACGATCCAAAGTCCATGAATGCATCCCCTAAGATGGGGCTTGCCATTGCTCTCAAGCCTTGATGCCGTTTTTGGATTTTCCATATTTTAAATCTTTGATTTAGTTTTTCCCCTAAACCCTTGTGGGAGTTATCATTTACCCACAGATTATTTCGAAATATTATATAAAGCAAATTGTCGAGATAATGAGTTGATGAATGTTTTTTTTTTCACAACATTGGTGGGGGCGGGGGGAATTGAACCCAAATTTGCCAAAATTTAAAACGATAACAGCACAGCAGTTCTTCTTGCGGAAACCCTATTGTTGTATTGATGATGATGTGTAGTGTCAAATCTATTATTGCAGATGGGAAAGTTGATCAACTTATAAGGCAACTTCAGTTCAATATGGTTTGCCTTTGCCTGTCCTATTGGTTCTACTTAAGCTTCCATAGGAGTATGTTGTATTGAAGAGGTGAAAATAGATAGTAACATATAAATTTAAGGGTAAACTACGCCAATGGTCACTGATGTTTGGGTAAGTTTTCATTTTCACCACTAATGTTTTAAAAGTTACAAATTAGTTACTAACATTATCGTTTGTCACAAAATGGTCATTGGCCGTTAACAGTCGTTAGGAACTGTCATGGAAAACTCACGTGGAACGTTAGATGCTTACCTGGATGGTTTGATTGTCACAGTGGAGAACCTCACTTCTCCCGTTAACTAGTGTTTTACCAAAAATTTAGCCAAAAAATAATTAAACATAAAATGAGCAGGGAAAATGAAAGGGGATCCATCTGATTCTATTTTAATTTCATTCTTCACTTCCTCCTTCACGAATGAAGCAGTTTCAGAGAGTTGCAGAGGGTGTTTGAGAAAACCATAAACCGAAAATGTGAGGAAACAAATAGAGGAAACATAGAAAGCGATTAAGAGAAAATAACGAGCAACACTTGGATATAAGAGGGGTTCGAAGTGATTGGGTTTGAGGAAATTTTTAGGGTTCAAAGTGAAGATGGTTCTGACATGGAGGCTACGGAAAAAAAAGGGACAACGTTATGCTTTACGGTAAGCTGCATTTTCAATTTGAGAGAAAATAGATTAACCTAGAATTTTGCCAGAAAATTTGATGGGTTTTTTTTTTGAAATAATGTCGATTATTTTGTTTTATATTACTCTTGATTCTTGATTTTTGACAACTGTACTGATTTTGTGTTGATAGAAAATGTATGTGGTTTATGTTGAAATAATGTTGATTTTCTGTTGACAACTTTACTTGCAATGTTTTCTATTTTCTTTTGATAGAAAATGTATGTAGTTTATGTTGAAGTAATTTTGATTTTCTGTTGACAACTTTACAACTAGATTTGCAATATTTTCTGTTTATATGACCACTTTTCATGTTTATATGATATGTTATACAACTTTACAACTCTACTGGCAATGCTTTATGTTATATGTTATATGATTTCTGTCCAACATAAAGTATATGTACTTTATGTTATATGCTATTTTCTTGATATGATCACTTTATATCCACTTGAAATCATGTATCCACTTTTCATGCTATTTTTTTGTTATATGCTTTATGTTGTAAAGGTTTTGACATGTGGGATATGTTGAATGTTGAAATTTCTGAAATATGTGGGATATACTGACTTTGTGGTTTTGACATGTTTGTATGTTGAGTGTTTTATATTGTTGTAGACCATGCAATTTAATAATTTATTCTGAATGTTGTAATGTTGTGGTCCCTACATGTTTGAAAAATAATGGTTAATATTGTGTTCTTGTGGACCACAAGGATTTGATAAATTATGCTGACTTTATGATTGTTTATGTGTATATGTGTGATATGCTTGTAACTATAAATATTCTAAATATTGTATTGTTACAGGCCCTACATGTTTGCATGTTGAATATTGTAATAATATTGGACCATATGATAAAGTGTTTATGTGTGTTATGGGTCCTACTATGTTGAATATCAATTCAAAAATCTTGTTACAGGTCGTGAAGATGAAAAAATTTCTGTTGTGTGTCATTACGGTGGATCCTTTGTACATTCACCTAGAATGAAGTTCACTGGTAACAAGATTGCTTATTTTGACTTGTGTGATTGTGACACAATCTCTTTGCTTGACATTTGTGAAATGATTGAGCAAATATTAGTCCCTACTCCTTTACAATTATTCTGGTTACTGCCAAATGCAAAATTAACTAAGTCCTCCATCATGCCTTTAGGATCTGATTCTGATGTAATGAAAATGGTTTAGAGTTTACCTAAGAATAGATATATTCACATCTATGCACAAGTTAAGGGTATAAATGAAAGTGGTTGTTATGAAAGTGGTGGTGTAGAAGTGGATAATGCTGAAAGTGGTGGTGTAGAAATGGATATTGCTGAAATGGGTAGTGTAGAAAGGGACAATGTTGAAATGGGTAGTGTTGAAAGGGACAATGCTGAAATGGGTAGTGTTGAAAGGGACAATGCTGAAAGTGGTGGTGTAGAAATAGATAGTGCTGAAAGTGCTGGTGTAGAAATTGATAATGCTAAAATGGGTAGTGTAAAAATAGACAATGCTGAAATGGGTAGTGTTGAAAAGGACAATGTTGAAAGTGTTGGTGTAGAAATGGATAATGCTGAAATGGGTAATGTTGAAAGGGACAATAAGAAAGACAAGTCTAGTAATAAAGGTGTTAGAGGGACTGAAGCTGATTTTGAAGAAGTTGTGGTAGAAGATGAAAACAATGGATCTGATGAATCAGATTTTGATTTTCAGGAAACTGATGGTGAAAATTCTTTTGATGATGAGAATAGTTTACCTAGTGTGGTAGATGAGGATGTGATGAATATTTTAGGGGACATGGGTAGGCATGAATTTAACAATAGATCTGATTAAATGTTTGACTCTAATCCTGTTAATTCAGGGGAATTAAATAGTGACAAATATTCTGACTTAGATGCCCGTCTTATCTTTCCTGAGTTCAACAAAGAGACTGACATAGAGAACCCTAAATTTCAAAAAGGTTTATTATTTTGTAGTAAAGAGACTTTAAAAGAGGCAATTAGGCAATATGGGAGGGTGAATAGAACAACTGTCTTGTTTAAGGTTAATGACAACAAGAGATACAAGAAGTTTGTAGGGAGGGTTGTCCATGGAAATTATGGGCTTCCCCATTGCATTCACATGATTCTGATTCGAACACTTGGCAGATTAAGACTTACGAGTCCGAACACACTTGTGTTAAGTTGTTGAAAAATAAGAATGTCAGTTATAAGTTCATCGGGATGAAATATATTCAGAAATTCATGTCTGATATGAATTCTTCTTTGACTTCCCTCAAACAAGGTGTGATGACTGACTATGGGACAGTTTGTTCTTTGACTAAATCTGGAAGGGCTCGAGAGCATGCCTTAGAAATAATTCAAGGTAAATTGAAAGAACAATATGGAAAGATCTATGAATATTTACTTGAATTAAGGAATACAAATGCTGGAACTACAACTGTTTGCAAACTAGATAATAGACTATTTCAAAGAATGTATGTTTGTCTTCAAGCTTGCAAAGAGGGGTTCAAAACAGGTTGAAGAAGGATTATCAGCCTTGATAGATGCTTCTTGAAGGGTTATTATGCTGGTTACTTACTGACAGCAGTTGGTATCGATACTAATGGTGGAATTTATCCCATAGCATATGCTGTTGTAGAGAGTGAGAATCAATATTCATGGTTATGGTTTCTGGAAATTCTTGGAAGAGACTTGGACATTGACAACTCATATGGATGGTGTTTTATGTATGATAGACAAAAGGTTATGTTCTTAACTTTTGTATTTATTATAAATCAGTAAGCCTATTATCATAATTATTTATTAAGTTATCCTTGTAGGGACTTGTTGAAGTTGTGGCAGAGCTATTCCCTAATGCTGAAGCCATGAATTGTGTAAGGCATATTTATGCCAACTTCAAAAAAGATCACAAATGAAAAGCTCTTAAGGATGCACTATGGAGAGCTGCTAGAGCAACTTATGGTAGAGAATTCCAAGATGCCATAACAGAATTGAATACTTTGTCTAATGATGCATTTGAGTGGCTGAAGCATCTTAACCCTCAACAGTGGTCCAAAGCACACTTCTCCACCACTACTAAATCTGACATGCTTCTCAATAACCTTTGTGAATGTTTTAACAAGGTAATCTTATTATAGTTCTGTTTATATATATTTATTTTTCTATAACTCTTAACAAATTATATTGTGCAGATTATTTTGGAAGCTAGAGACAAGCCCATCCTTACTATGATGGAGCTGATTAGAACCAAAATTATGAGAAGAATTGTTTGCAGATATGAAGCAGCTGAAAAGATTAACGGGCCATTATGTCCAAATATTTAGAAGAAGCTGAACATTATAATTGATCAAGCAACTAGGTAACTCTTTTCAAATTTAATATTTCGTTTACATATGCTGACATATGCTATCAAATATGTTAAGATATGTTGTTGAAATATGTTGAGATATGTTGAGACCATTTGAGATGTGCAGACCATTATGAATGTTTAAATATTCTATCGAACTATGTTGTTTTTATTGATATATATAGGTGTTGGGCTTCACATGCTGGAGGGTTGAAATATCAGGTTGAATGTGGTCCAGGAAATCAACATGTGGTGGGCATGGGCTCCCACTCTTGTTCTTGTAGAAAATGGGACCTGACAGGCATCCCATGTATCCATGCAGTAGCAGTCATGCAACTGCACAATGATCGACCTGAACCTTATATTCATACATGCTACCACAAATCCACACAGCTTGCAATATATTTTAATTTCATTTGTCCTATCAAAGGTGAACTACTCAACTATTTACATATACCTAAATAATTGATGTCATGCTAATTTTCTAAATTCTTTCTTCTTTTTTAATAGGTGCTAAGCAATAAACTCCTGTCACTGAAATGGAGTCTATTCTGCCTCCAGAATTGAGAAGAACGCCTGGAAGGCCAACCAAAAAAAGGAGAAAGAAAACTGATGAAGGAAATAAGAATGGATCTAAATTAAGCAAGAAAGGTTCGATGGGAAATTGCTCTAAGTGTGGTAAACCTGGCCACAATAAGAGGACCTGTAGAGGAGAAGTTGGCGGTAACAGGAGTCTAAACCAACATGAATCAGGATCCAGCCAACCACATGCATCTGACCATCCATCCCAACACTCAACTCCAATGCAATGACAAGCTCGAACCATCCAACCTACAAGGCATCAAGTATTAAGGCCAAAATTACCTACAATGAGGCCACTTAATCCACCTACAAAAGTCTGTTGGATGATGCCACCATCTACAACAGACCATGCAATGCCTGGCAGTCAAGAATCTTCTGTTTCTAACCCTCACAATCAAGATTTGCACACAACATCAAAAAAATGAAATTGGTAGTGTTAATGGAACTTTTTGTGTAGTTTACCTAGGAACTTGACTTACTTTGTCATATACATGCTTCTGCTTGATTGGCTTTGATGTATAGCCATTCTTTTTGTAAAGTTTACTTATGAACTATCCATATTTTGACATGAATTAAGCTTTAGGCTTAATGTCATATTGAATTAAAGCAGGTTTGATAAATTATTGTTCTTACTTGTATTTTGACTTGTATCAATTTACTGATAATGAAATACATCATATTTTGGCATTTCTTTGTAATATTCATTTTTGAATTATTCTTGCAGTTCAATGCAAAATGAAGAAAAATTAAATGCACAATGCAAAAAATCAAAGTTTATAGAAATACAAAGGAAGAAAAACCATTGCAAAATAATAGAACCATAAGAATTAATCTGGAAACACATACAAACTTCCATTACAAAGCTTTTAATCCACCATTCAAATAACATCATTTTCATTTGTTTACCCAAAGCTTATAGACACATAAAATCAAGATAACAAGCCAAAAAATTCTCTCATTTCTCCTTTCCCTTTCGACTTTTCTTAATTTCTTCAACAACCCTAAGCAAACAAATCTTGCCCGAGGCACCATGGGAGGATCCATCCAAACAAAAAAATGACATTTTGTACTGATCTTTTTCCCATAGTTTCGGCAACCAAAAAACCTCCTCCCATAATTTTCATTCGTCCAAGCCGTTACCACCTTAACTGGTTGTCCACAATTACAAAGAGGAACTTCAATGGAGTCTTCCATCTTCACCTTAGCTAGCTTTTATCTTGGGAGGGATTTGAGAAAAATTTCAACAAAGAAGAGTATGAAGGAAAAGAGGTAGATTAGGGTTAGGGATTGGGTTTTATTTAAAGGGGGAGGAAGAAAATGAACGTTAGAGTACTGCTCTTCTCCACCATGGCATTCCAGGTAAGCATCTAACGTTCCATGTGTGTTTTCCGTGACGGTTCCTAACGGCTGTTGACGACCAGTGACCATTTTGTGACAAACAATAACTTTAGTAACCAATTTGTAACTTTTAAAACATTAGTGGTGAAAATGAAAACTTACTCAAACATCAGTGACCATTGGCGTAGTTTACCCTAAATTTAAACTACTAATTCAAAAAATAAGATAACATAAAAATTTAAAAATAAAATAAAAGATAATATAGCTATTCACGGGCCAAACAATTTATTTACCTGATTAGACCCAAATATGAGTTTAAATTTTCCGTTGGCAAAGTAAAAATCAACAAATAAAATTATTTGTTTTAATAAATCTGGTATGAGTATACAATAATATACATTTAAAGATTTATAATTCTTTAATAATAAACGTTCATATTTTTTATATACACAATATTTGAATACGAATGCTTAAAGAATAACAACTCGCAATACTTAAATCTAAATTTTAATATTTACTAAATCGAATCTAAATCTGACTCAACCCGACCTCAACAACTCTACTCATAACGTAGCGTTGGACAAGCCCAACGTGTAGAGATGCGGAATCTGATGATGATGATGGGCTCATAACACCTACAGCACCAGCAGTCAAGATTTCACCTCCACCTTTTCCCAATTATTTTCTGCAAACAAAACCTAATCACTGTGTTCAACCACCCTGAACTGAAACTCCGACGGCTG
Source organism: Hibiscus syriacus (assembly GCF_006381635.1). Lineage (NCBI taxonomy): Eukaryota > Viridiplantae > Streptophyta > Magnoliopsida > Malvales > Malvaceae > Hibiscus > Hibiscus syriacus. The sequence continues at coordinate 211,132 of NW_024062667.1, forward strand.
TGATTCTTATCACTTACCCCCAATTCCGCCGTAGAACCGCTCCAAACCCTTTTCAACGCCGTAATTCCGTAACCCTACTGGATCAGGATTCATAGATCTCACCATTTTATCCAATACAAAACAAATATGTCGTGCTTGGCCCTCTCTCTTCAACCTGCCAACGGATCCGACATCCTTCTTCAAACCCGAGAATGGTTCCCTCCTGCCCGTGCCCTAATTTCCCCCCATGCCTTCCGTCAAACCCGTTTTGCCTTCTCCAAAAAATCCCCTTCCTCCGCCGCCGCTACCTCCTCCGAAACTAGTGCTGCCACTGAATCCATCGGTGACGACCCCCTATCCGCCTCCAGTGGCCAACTGATCGTCGGCGTTGAAAGTAAGTACCGCGTTGTTTACCGACTCGTTAATTCCATTTACGTCCTCGGGATCACTACCGCTGATCATGACAATTCGATCAACGTGTTTGAGTGAATCAACATCGTTAACCAAGCCGTTAGTGTCATCGTTACGGCCTGCCGTGGCGTCGATGTCACTCCTGAAAAACTCGCTCGGAAATACGCCGAGGTTTACATGGCTCTCGACATCGTCCTTCGTGGAGTCAGCAACATCCGTCTCGCTGCCATGCTTTCCTATATGCACGGCGAAGGGCTGGCCAAGATGGTACATTCTGGACTCGACACTGAAGCCAAGATCCGTGGTGCTGACGCATGGCCTGCCGTCGAGCTCCATTCCGCTGAACACCAATCCAACATTGAAGCCTTTTCAAATGCAAATTTCGAATTGCCTCCGGAAACTCTAGCGGCAGGCGATCAGAAAGCTTCCACGCTTGTACCTCAGAGTACACTTGAGCAAGACGAGATAGCGATTAAAGCAGAGGAATCAGAAGAAGAAAAAGATCCTTTTGCTGCGAGTGAGGCCATAAATAAGCAAGAAGATTTAGTTGGAGGGTTCAAGAAGGCGAAGGATCCATCAGCTAATGATTTAACATTGGCCTTGGCTGGATTAGAGGTAACTACACTGCCTCCTGCTGAAGCAACCCAATCTACGGATATTTCCGTTGAAGGGTTTGAGGGGAAGTATGGAGGAATTGAGTTTGGCAGTGAACAGACTACACTTGGAGAAGCTTTTGAAGGGTTTAGTGATGCTTGGGGTGGAGGCTTGGATGCTTCCGAGTTTTTGGAAAATAAAAAGGTTAAGAAACAGGAAGGGCTTAGTGGGCTTGAACTTTTGCAAACCGGGGATAGTGCTGCCCCTCCAACTGCTGCCGGTGCTGATGGAGGAAAGTCTCTTGAGAATCTTTTGGTGAAGACTACTGAGATGAAAGGTCCTGAAATGTATATTTCGGAGGAGATCAGTGCCGAGTTTAGGGAATCATTGCTTGCTAGGGTTGGATTAATGGGTGTGGTTTACTTGAGAACGATGCCTCCTAAAGTTTCCGGTGATAAAGATACCGAGTTTTCATTTCGTGTTGAAGGAACAAGTCCTGTTAAGAGGTTTGTTATACAGAGTTCTTGGGTTAGTAGCCTAGGAAATGGAATGTTTCATGTTAGAACTGCCCCCTCTGAGGAGCCTATACCTATTTTGAAGTATAGTTTGTTACCTAGGTTGACACCGTTGCCTTTGAGAGTTAGATTGATAAAGCGTCTTAGTGGGACATTACTTTCAGTGATGATTCAGTATGTTTCAAATCCTGAGTTACTAGCACCATTGACCGATGTAACTTTTGTTCTGAAATTGCCGGTGGATCCAACATTGTTAAAGGTTTCACCTAAAGCTGTGTTGAACAGATCAGAGAGAGAACTGAAGTGGCATGTTCCAGAAATTCTACTAAATGGTACTCCTGGCAAGTTGAGGGCAAGGATGTCATTGGATTCTGGTGACATTGATGAAGAACTAGAAGTTGTTGTTTATGCTAAGTTTTCAGTGCAGGGAGCTACTTCATTGTCTGGGGTGTGTTTGAAGCCTGCTTCTGAGGGTAAGACAGATTTTTATGAGGTGAATCATCGGTATCAGAGTGGGGTTTATATTTGCAATTGAACTCTGATAAGATTGTTATTTCCATACAGATTTGTTGTTTTCTTTTAATATTCATTTTTCCCCTTGTTGAGGCGATATGTGATTAGGTCACTTTTGATGAATTGCTGAATATTGTGCTTGTAATCTAGAACAACTTCTGAGAAAGCTTCTGTTTCTTGTTCTTGACCATTGATTTGCACTGGCGGCTTGTGAAATAATTATTATATCAATTTGCATTTTGGATTCTCTCATGGAGTACAATAAACTCTTTTGGAACTGTAGCCATGCAAGCATTACTACTCATTTCGATATCGTTACAAAACTGATTTTGTTTCAGGATTGCATCTCTTATCTTTATTTCTGGAATCCCTCTTTGTGTTTTTAACTTTCTGCCTCTAGTTTAGTTTTTCTAGACATAAGTAGGTTATGATGTTTAAAGCTACAATAATGATGCTGTTAGATTTAGTGCAAGTTCAAACTCTTTGCACTGGGATAATGGGAATTGGTGAACCAGCAGATGATGCTATTGAGATCAGCTAGATTTCGGTGAGTTGGAAAATTATTATTCCTATAGAGATTACATTCTCAGCTTTTACTTTCAAATAATGTTGTGATTGAGGCTTTTGTTCAATTTGTAGTAGCTCTAAAATTGTGCGGCCTTTGCTTTTCTATAACGCTAAAGAAGGTGTATCTTATTAAGAGATGGCTGTCAGGTGATATACGTACAACACTGTACCTGCCTTTGATCTCTGGTAAATTAGTTTGTTCTTGAGATTTTGCATATGTTCGATTGGTTTGCTATTCGATAGTTTCAATTCCATAAATATACTTTTCTGCTGGTCTTATTCGATAGATAGGTTGTATCTTATTCGATAGTTTCAAGATTTGGTTAAAATCTTGATTTTGATCCAAATACTAATTGTTAAATCTGTCGAGTCAAAATACTTTGGATGAATGGCAAGAACATAAATGAGTAATTGGATGTGTGATCTTTAGATGTAATGGCAATAACGTAAATGAGCAGTTGGATATCCATCAGAAGGTATTCTCTATGTACAGTTATTCATGTTTGCTATTTTTCTTGGAGCTATGTATTGAAAACGGATTGGATTTTAACACAACACATCCTTCATCATGTTACCATTAAATTAAGCACTCTTTATTTTTCGCTTTCTTTTCTATCTTATCTCTGTTTGCCTGAAGGAAGTGAATCCAAGCAAAAAAAAAATCTGGGTTAAGTGCCTTATTGATTTAGCACTTTGTTTCATTTCTTGCTTTTCTGTATATTTTTCAAATTTGTTTTGAACTTTTTCAATAATTTTGAGTAGAAAATTTTCACTTCCATGATTCTAATTTTTTTCTTTTCATTTTTGCTCCATCAAAATATTCCTCACCACCACTACTCACAATTAGGGATGGGCATGGGACTCAAACTCGACGGGATCCCACCGATCGGGTCGGTTTTCTTTTTAAAAATAGGGTTCAAGTTGGGTCGGTTTTTTTTAAAAGGTGATGTTCGGTCGGATTTAGGTTTAGGGTAAAAAATACTCGACCCGACTCAAAAAATATAATTTTACCTTATATTTTTAGGAATAATTATAATAATATCTCTCTATATATTATTTTTTTCAATTAAATCATTGTTTTTATTAAATAAAAATAATATTTTTATTATTTTGAGTCAGATTGAGTTTGGATTTTATCTCAAAAAGTCGGGTCGAGTGGAGGGTATATATTTTTCGAGTCGGGTTGGGTGAAGAATGTAAAAGTTTTGGGTCGGGTCGGGTTGGTCGAAACTCGACCCATGTCCATCATCTTTGAGTTCTTAGCTCATTTTTTTGTAAAGATAGAACTAGATTTTTTTTAATTACAATGTAATATATGTTTAGAATCTTACTTAAATAGTGATAATGCAAACACATTCTGCAAATTTAGTTGTTTTTCTTCTTCTTTAAACTATTGAGGTCACTTGATGGGTTCTAAAAATATAACTAAGTTAACATACAAGATAAACTAAGAGAAATAGACTCGAAATATGAGTACAAAAACATTGCAGGATGCACGGGACTCCTAAAAATATAAAAACGTTGCGCTTTTTAACATTTGGTTGATATATATATATATTTAAATTTGAGGTGAATACTATATATTATCTGTTTAAACACTCAATCATTTGATAATTAATGTTTTTATTTTTGTATGTGCGATGATCGAATTTGAAATCTCAAAAAATAATAATAATTCGTTAATCATTGAAATCGTTTAGCTAATGTGAAAATCTAATTGATTAGATCGTATTTTATATGCATCATAATATAGATATTATTTGATCGAATCATAACGGGATAAATGAATATCCACGTAACCTACACGTTTTTTTTCTTCCAAATATGGTTACAAGGCTAAAAATATCAAAATAAATGTAAGGATGAGATTAAAAGAAAAGGTACGAAAAGATGTGTTTATGGTCTGATATTACAATGAATATCAAATGAGATTTAAAGAAAAGAGATGAAAATAAGTTTGATGTGTTGCGATATGTGATGAACCTGTGTTGTCTAATTTACTTTCTAGATGCTGTAATTTTTGTTGTTAGTACTTCCTGTTAGATTCTGGTAAAATTTATTAAATATACGATAGATTTAAAAATATTTTTAAAGGTAGGTACACATATTAATAATATAATTTTTTTTTATAAATAATAGATATAGATAAAATTTTAAGGTAGACACAATCAATAAAATATATAATTAATCGAAAAATATTTAGATTTCAGTGTCCACCCTAAACTTATTGTAAATCCGTCTCTAAACCCAACACACGATACACAAAAAAAGTTTTGTTTAATAGTCTGGATGATTATAAGTTAATATATGTTTAAAACTTTCTTAATTAGTTAAAAGCGCACATATCCTACAGACACAGCTATTCAAACTTAGGATTGCTATAGAGAACAATATTCCTTTTTATAATCGATGTCGTTTGATAATTAAAAAAAATGAGTTACTCTTTTGTTCCCATTAAGAGAGATTATAATTGCCGGCATTATCATTGTGAACAACATCAGTATATGGAGCACTACTGCGTACTTAAACCTACTTTGCTTCTTGCATCAACTAAATTGATCTTTATTTCGCATGGAAACCTTTAAGATGAACCCAACCTCAAGTTTCCATGATTGCTCATTCAGGACTTAAATTAAATATCATAATAATTCGAATTTAGCTCCATTAATTTATATGTAATCACATTTTCTATATATCATTTAATTAATAACAAATAATTTAGTCACTAATGATCTCTATTTTGGTTGTTATTGATGATGATAATAAAATGGTTATTGTTGTTTTTCACACAAAAAATATGAATTCAAGTGTATTGAATAAACTTGTTGACTTAAGAACATTAGTCCTTTAAATTTCAATTATTATTACGAATGAAGTGTTAAATTAAAAAAAAACGATACTATTATATTCTTTTTTTACATTATTGATTGATTAGGATTATTGTTTAATAATACGATTTTTTACGAACATATAATTAACTATTTTTAATTTATTAAAATCGAAATGTATTATTACCAAAATAAAACACAAAATACAATAATTATATAAATATAAAATTAATTTAATTTAATTTAATTAATACTAAATTATGTCATCTAATAATTCTTCACGAAAGGAATGTACATTTAGAACTACAATCTTCCACGTAAATAAAGCAAAATACAAGGAGTATAGTGATATTTGTGGCCAATAACTAATTAATTTTAGGGTAAAGTATAGTAATGGTCACTGAACATTTCTAAAGCTTGCATTTAGGTCTCCCAACTTTTAAAACTTGAAATACAGTCCCCCAATATTTATTTCGTTTGCAATATGGTCCCCAACTTAAACCACCGTTAGAAATTAGGGTAAATTATATAAAAGGTTATTGAACTTTTCAGACACTTGAATTTAGGTCCCCCAACTTTTAAAACTTGCAAAACAGTCCTCAATTTCATTCTAAACCCCAATTTCCAAAGTAAATTCAATTTCATTCTAAACCCTAAATTCCAAAATAATTCAATTAAATTCAACTATGTCAGATTTATTATTATTTAATTTCATCTTATTTCATGTGATACGTATTTTTTATATAAATATAATAGTATAATTCTTATCTGTTGAAGAAATTTTTTAATTAAAAAAAGTAGTTAGGATATAGAAGAGGTTGAAAATAATTCGAATTTTAAATTTATAAAATGTTATTTTGACGTATAAATAAAAGTGTAAACTACTAGGTTGTCAACTTAACTATCTAGCCCTTTTTACTTTTGTCATCGATCTTTTAAATTTATCAATCATACAACATAATTATTTAACTGTTTCAACTAAGCCACTAGTCGTTACCAATTGATACAAATGATGAAGTGGCAGTTAAAAAGAAATTGACATTATTATACATTCAGTCTTTATTATTTATATAATCAATTTGGTCCTAAATTAAGTAGAATTTAATAAATTAATCATTTAATTAGGATCTGACATGTGTTAGCACATGATCATGACACGTGTCATTTGTGACACATGTCACCACCTAATTGTTTATATATGTTATCAATTTGGTCCTAAATTAAATAAAATTTAATAAATTAATCATTTAACCAGGATCTGACATGTGTTAACACATGATCATGATATATGTTATTGGTGACACATGTCACCACCTAATTAGAAGAAAATTAAGTTACAAAGAAGTAAAATTTGGGTCTTGGGCAAACTCAAACCTGAGTCACGCAAATGAAAGATACAGGGTGGAGCCACTAAGCTAACACCATCGTTTGTGTTAAGAGATATACAATAATACATATACTAATAGTATGACCAATGCCAGAAAAAAAAGAATATAATGGAAAATGGAAATAATGAGATTTGAACTTCGGCAAAAAATTTGAAAGCAATAAATGATGGGAAAATATTATATTTTTTTACAATAAAAAAATATTATATTTGATAAATTGTTTGATAGATTTAATATATTTTTTAAATATTAGTTGATACAATATTTTAAAAGAATAAATTTAAGATTTATATATTTTTAAACTAAATTTAATAATTATATTTTTCATATTTATAATTCATGATTATATATATAATCTTAAGTCGAGTATTTCTAATATAATTAATAATTTTAATTTCTTATTAAAATAAAATATTCAAAAAATAAAATGATTCATACATTAATATGAATATATTTTTTATTTATACATCTAAATATAAATATACATTTATATAAATATATTTTTATTCGTATATTGAAATATTTTGATTAAAATATAAACATATTTTAAATACTAGTTTATACAAGAAAATAAATATATCAAAAATATAAATGATTCATACATTTAAATATAAATTGAATCATTTATATTTTCTATACATCTATATTTAATAAGAAAATAAAATTATTGGGGGACTGTTTTGCAAGTTTTAAAAGTTGGGGACCTAAATTCAAGTGTCTGAAAAGTTCAATGATCGTTTATATAATTTACCCTAATTTTTTAACAGTGATTTAAGTTGGGACCATATTGCAAACGGAATAAATGTTGGGGAACTGTATTGCAAGTTTTAAAAGTTGGGGATCTAAATGCAAGCTTCAGAAATGTTCAGTGACCATTACTATACTTTACCCTTAATTTTAATAATTAAAATAACATAAATATTAATGGATTGATCCTCCTCGACGGACGAAAATATAAAATAAATATTTAAGTTATATAGTAATTTGAAATTTTAGGATTGAGGCATCCAAAACGACGTGGCTACCGCAACGCTATTATGATCTCTGCAACTCAACGCTTTTAACAAACCCCAAGAAGAACCCTTGCCGGAGCTCCGGTTACCAGAAAGTTTCTTTCCATAATCTTCCACCGTCGGAAACATAACCGACGGATTCCGACGGAACTGTCGGCTTTTGATATCTTTAAGCTCCATTTCCTGTGGAAACTTAACCATTCCAAGCATGAAAACATACCACCTTCGCTTATTAACTTTTATGGCGGAGACGTCGGATTTTCTGGTGCTTCTTTTTGAAGGATTCCTCTCCATGTCATAACGGCGGAGCCTTTTATAATCCAGGGAGCGACTGTTTCTGAGACATTTAGGGTACTCTTTGGTGTTGTGGGAGTGAGTTATAGATTCGCTGCGTGACTCGGAGAATGACTCGGATCGTTTGCGTAAAACATCGTTCTTCTTCTTGTTTTCTTCGAAGGGGATGTGTTGTGGGTTCAAAGGGATGAGTTTGCCGCAGAAGATGATGTCGTCGGCTGGGCACATGTCGTAGGTAAGATCGTTGAGAAACTCGAAGAATTCAGGGGCAGACTCGGATGATGATCTTCGAGTTAGGCCCAGGTTGTTCTTCGCATCTGAATCTAACGGAAACTCACCAAGCGAAAATACTTCTTCAGCATGGTATCGATGAAGATGACCAATGTTTTCTCCCATGTTTTTATGTGTTGGAGACAGGGAACCAGAGAAAATTTCAAGCTTTGACAGGAGGACAAGTTTTAAGGCAAAGCTTTACACATAAGAAAAAAAATGTAATGGTTCCGATAAGGATAGTATATATATATATAGAGAGAGTATGATTATAAGGTAATATATGTTTGAAATATTCTTAATTTCTTGATAACGAACGTTCAAACACTCTTACAAACGATATGTTCAAACCCGGGATATCTAAGGGCAACAAGGATGGGCCGAAGGGAGGGTGGGCGGAGGTAGTCGCCTTCTGAAAATTTTAAAGTACCCTAGATTTTAGATTTCTTCTATATATTTTCTATTGAAAATACATTTTTGTTCACTCTTAAAATTTTAGAAGTTCGTTCTCCAGTATAAATTTTTACGTCCGTTTCTGAGGGGCAGCAATCTCTTTAACCACTGAGATTGCTCTCATACTAAATATATATTTAATAGTATAAGGTAATATATGTTCAAAATTTTCTTAACCTATTAAGAAACGAATATACATCATACATCATACAAATGCAATTGTTCAAACCTATTCTTAATTATAAGGAGTAGAATATTTTCTTTTACAATTAAGATCATTTAATGAGTTCAATAAAAATAATATATATTTTAAAATAATCTAAAATAATTATAAGATAATATATGTTCATAAATTTAACTTATTAATAACACAACCTACAGAAACCAATTATTCAAACTTATACTCTATGAAATCATTTACTTAAATTTAAATTATTTATAAATTAAACATAATATTCTATTTTATCAAATCATAGTAACTTATGTGTTTGGGGTGGGGTGATTCTCGTATTTGAACATCATCATTAATTGCATCAAAGATAACCATTACTTGTCCATTAAGACTATTTGACATACACCAAATTTTATATATGTAAATAATCATTAACTAGAACAAAGTTTACAAGTAAGAAAAAACTAAAGTATAAGCCGCTTAGCATAAAGGGTTTTCACTTTTCCTCTTAAGCTGATTGTTTTTTTTAAGATTTATTTATCAACAGCGACATTAATCTTAAAGTTAATTTCGATTGTCGGTATTTATTATTTTTTATTTTTTTAATATCACATCTTTATTTTTCTCTTATTTTTAAATTTCTAATAATTATATCTTCATGACATGTTTTTTTTCTTCTGTCCCTATAGAATGTTTTCTCTATCTTTTGGTAAATTTTCAATCTTCTCTATCGTTCATTTGATTGTTCTTTTTTGTTTAATTTTTTCAAGAATGAATTTGACATCATCTCGACATGGTTGTTAAATACAATTTGAATGTAGATACAATTTGCATTTCATATATATATATATATATATTTGAATTTATCTTGGGTAAATACAAGGTAATATATGTTCAAAGATAACTCTCAAATCATTTGACATTGAACGCTCGTACCTCGGACATTGTTGGTGCTCGAACCCGGGACCTTAAGAAAGAGCAACAATTCCTTATGGTGACATGACATTATCTTATGATGATGTGACTTTTTATTTTTTAATGAGGACATGACACATATGTAGCACCGTTAAATTTTTAACGGTGAAAGTACTAAAATGAAACATAAACTAAATGTTAAGTATATTTTTATTAAAAAATTAAATATTTGATACTAAAATGAAACAAAAGTAATAATTTAAATACTAAATGTGTACTTTATCCATAAATTATATCGATCGCCGATAGTTAATCTTTTCTAATTTAGATAAAAATTTATAGTAAGTAATTATTCGATGATTGATCGATATCAAAATTCTTTGTTTCTATGATAAAAATGAAAAGAATATTAGATGAAAAATAGTTTCAGATCCTTCTCCTAATCTTAGTCAAAAGATTTCATAGTAATCTTTATTGTCTCTGTTAGTTATAAAATTATAATAGTTACTCATATATTGATAGATCCAATAAACATAATCAACTATTAATTAATTTTAACTCTAAAATATTACGTAATATTTTAACTATAAAATATTGTATTTTGGTTATTTATTGATGTGATAATTTTTTTATTATTAGAGTGGCACGATAATATCACTATTTGAACAGTGGATATTAAATAAAACTAAAATATAACGTTAAATATATTATAAAAAAGATAATTAGACGACGAAAATAAAACCGTGAGAATAATTTGGTGACCGTCCTAAATGTAGAGATGCTAAATCCCAACTATGTCCCTCCTCTTCCTTTCCTTGTTTTCCCTTTGGCCGGCAGTATCCGAATTCTCCTAGCCACACGTACAAAATCCCTGTTCATTTCCACACATTATATGCAATACAATATCAATCTTTAAAGCATCAGTCAAAACAAAACTGGAAAAGAAGAGGAAGAAGAAGAATAACTAATAATTCTGGGTTGAAGACGTACTTCCAATTAAGGTCTCCAGCAAGAAGAAGATCGTTTTCCATGTCTTCATAGGCAATGAGGTGACCGGGAACTGCATTAGAAAGATCAAGATCATTCTCGGAGGTGACGATCCCACCGTCGACGTTCTCGTCCACCACAAACATCTGCCTGAGAGCCTTTGCGAGACTCTGGTAGCTTGCATGGCTATGGAGGCTGATGCGCTGACAGATTGAGCGGCCTTCCAGCACCACGGTTACGAGAGGGATGACCGTGGAAACAATATCGTCGTCATCGAGGCAAGGGAAACGCCTAGGGTTCGACGACAAGATTAAGGGTGAAGAAGAAGAAGAGACGAATGTGGAGGCGTCTTGTGTTTGAGATTGAAAGGTGTTCATGTTTGTGTGGTTTGAGGGAGAGGGAGTAGTAATGGTAGTTTGGGTTGGGACCGGTGGCGGTGGCTGGCTTTGTAGTTGATAAATAAAGGGAGGAGAATTATGAATGAGTTGTACTTGCCGAGGAAGGAGGTACAGCTAAGAGGCTGAAAAGGTTTTGGTCTACACTGTGCCAAAAGGGTAGGGATTTATGTTTGGAGAAAAAGAAAAAAATGAATTATTATTATTTTTAAAAATTTTAAATTCATACAGTTGTATATATAATGTGTTAATTATATCATCAATAATTAAATATTTTAAATAAATATTATCTTATAATAATTTTAGATTAAATTTTTCATATAATTAAACATTCATAACATCTGCATTCAAATTAAGTGATTAATATATTAAAACGAGAAATAAAATATAAAAATCTATTTGAAAACAAATAGTTACTGAAAAATTGAGCTCTTTCTTAGTTTTCCATATTATTTTTATATAAATTTTCCATCTTCTTTTAGTGTAATATGACTATTTTGTAACGAAAATAATAGAAAAAAAAGGAAGGGATGGATGTTTGCTTGCATTTGCAAAAGCTGGCGTGTGCTTCAATGCTAGTGTTTATTTTTTATTTTTTATTTTTGTGAGTACATAATCGTAATATTTAATTAGTTGGGCTGTATTTTGCTTGAAATTACTTTTTTATATAGTAGAATTTTGATTTAAAATAAAAATATAATATTTATGGGGAAGGTGATAAGGTACGTGAAGTTAAAGCAAGCTGATAAAGCTTTAATTGGCAAATAAAGAAATTAAAACCACTAACTAGCAAACCTAACAAAACAGTATTCTTCTCTTCAAAATTATAAGAAATTCTTGTAAACCGAAACGCATGGGCCACAGACACGACCGCGCTACGGTCGGCGAACGCCTCGCTTCTTTGACTCCCGTGACGGTCGGGAGCCTCACGTCATTTTCAATTTTTTATAAAAATAAATAAATAAATATACAATTGTTGATAAAAATAAATTAATCTCCTCTATTTTTACAATTCATCTTTTTTAATTTAGACAGAAAATCACCTTCAACGAGAGGACAATTATTAATTAATATTTTTCCTTGAGAGAAAATTAATCACGAGAATGAAGGAGAAGAAGCTTGTATACTGGTTGCAGAGGTTTCAACTAGGGATGGCAACTCAACCCGAATCCGACGGGTTCCGACCCGACCCGATCGGGTCGGATTTTTTTAAAAAAAATTTTGGTTCGGGTCGGGTCGGGTCGGGTTTTTTAAAATGTACTGTTCGGGTCGGGTCGGGTCGGGTTTAGGGTGAAAAAAATCCGACCCGACCCGACCCGAAAAATATATATAATTTTATCCTATATATTTAGGGATAATTACAATAATGTCCCTCCATATATAATTTTTTTCAATTAAGTCACTGTTTTCATTGAATAAATTTTTTTTTATTATTATTTCGGGTCGGGTCGGGTTTCTAAGTCATATATTCGGGTCGGGTCGGGTCGGATCGGGTGAAACTTTAATTTCGTCGGGTCGGGTCGGGTCACGGGTGAAAAATCCTTTCTTCTCGGGTCGGGTCGGGTGGCCCAAAAACCCGACCCGACCCGACCCATTGCCATCCCTAGTTTCAACCCCTCCCTCAATCATATTGAGAAAATATTTTTAACTCGAAAAATAATAAAATTAATTAAAAATATAAAATAATAAAAGATGAAAGAAAATATTTTTGATACAAGATGAATTAAAAATTGTTACGGAAGACGGCTATCGAATAGAGTAAAATCGTAACTGATAATTTGAGAAGAAAAAAAATGAAGATAAAGAAGACACAAAATTTACGTGAAAAACCCCTAAATAATATAAGGTAAAAATCACGGGCAACGGTAGAAGAATTTCACTATTAGAAAATATGAATTACAACCTCTCTCATTTCACCAATGAGAAAACAATGATAATTCTCTCTTGATAAAAAAGGAGAAAACAACTTTCAAAAAACTCTCTAAATTCTCTCTAGTATTGGAAGAAAGCTAGAATGCTTTGGGATGATTTTGAAGTTAAATGAGCTAGGGTATTTATAGTTGAAGCTTTAAGGACTAATTTGTAAATACCCTAAATTATAATGGCTAAAATTGAGATTTTATCATTATTGAAAAATCAACAAATGTTGCACCGAATGTTGAAAACAATTTCTGCAGCCCAAGCTTTTTGACAATTGCCATTCAGTGCATTAATTGCACCGAAATGGCTTGACTTTCAACAATCTCCCACTTGAAGATTTGATTGGAACAATCATATCTTCACACCATTCTTTCTACCTTGTACCTTCATGTTGCTTACGTTTCTGACAGGCCACAGGAGGATCGACACCAGGAAAATTTATCAGGATTGATCGCCTTCGTCATGAAATCTGCTATGTTGTATTTGGTATGGATCTTATGCATATCTAATGTCCCTTCTTCCACCTTTTCACGAATGAAATGGTACTGAACTCGTATGTGTTTTGTCCTTGAATGAAATGTTGGATTCCTTGCTAGATGCAAGGCGCTTTGACTGTCACAAAATAGAGAGACATACTCTTGATTGTGTCCAAGCTCCTCCAATAGAATCTTCAACCAAATTGCTTCTTTACTGGCTTGTGTAGCTGCTACATATTATGCTTCTGTTGTGGATGTAGCCACAACTGACTATAATTTTGAAACCCAGCTTACAGCTCCACCAGCAACTTTGAACACATATCATGTAGTAGATTTACTTTTATCCAAATCCCCTGCATAGTCAGAATCTATATACCCATTGATTAGTAAGTTTGATCCTCCGTAATATAATGCAACATTTGAGGTCCCTTTGATGTATCTCAAGATCATCTTTATTGTATTCCAATGCTCTATGCCTGGATTCGCCATGTACCGACTAACCACTCCCACTGCTTGTGCAATGTCTGGTCTTGTGCATATCATAGCGAACATTAAACTTCTCACTGCTGATGCATACGGTACTCGAGACATCTCCATCCTCTCTTTTTCACTGCTAGGACTCATACTGGAGGATAATTTGAAGTTAATAGAAAGAGGAGTATAAATTGGCTTACAATCTTGCATGCTGAATCGTGACAAGATCTTCTTCAAATAATTCTTTTGTGAAAGCTAAATCTTCCTATTACTTTTGTCTCGGTGAATTTGCATCCCTATAATCTTGTTTGCTGATCCCAAGTCCTTCATTTCAAATTCCCTAGCCAGTTGTGCCTTTAATTCTTCAATATGATCTTTGTTGGGTCCTACAACCAACATATCATCCACATACAACAACAATATAACAAAATCGTTATCATCAGACCTCTTGAAATAAGCACAAGGGTCTGCATTAAGTCTGTTGTATCCAAGGCACATAATGAAGGAATCAAATCTCTTATACCAACACCTAGGCGCATGCTTTAGACCGTACAGAGATTTGTTCAACCTGCAAACTAAGTTCTTCTTTTCTTCTTCTTCTTCAAAACCTTCAGGCTGGAGCATATAAATCTCTTCTTCAAGATTTCCATGAAGAAAAGCTGTTTTAACATCTAGCTGCTCTAGATGTAAGTTCAATGTAGCACACATTGCCAAAACTACACGAACTGTTGTTAGTCGAACCACAGGAGAAAATATTTCATTGAAATCAATACCTTCTTTTTGAGCATATCCTTTGACCACCAGTCTTGCACGATACCTCTCAACTTGATCGTCACCATTTCGCTTGATTTTGAAGACCCATTTGTTACCAATTGGCTTCTTTTCTTGTGGTAGTGGCACAAGGTCCCATGTATTATTTTTATGAAGGGCTTCAATTTCTTCTTGCATCGCCATCATCCACAGTGAAGCATCTGAGTTGTTTATTGTCTCCTGGTATGTTGATGGCTCACCGTCATCTGTTAAAAGGCAATATGCAATATTACCTTCTATAACATAACCTGAGTGCCAATTGGGACGTCTTCTCACACGATCTGATTGACGAGTTGTTGGAGTTTCAGAACTCTCTGGTTCTTGTTCATCATGTGTTGGTTCTGCTTCAGAAGAATCTCCTTGTTTAAACTCTTTTTCCACATGTATCTGAGTAGTCTCTGACTTTTCAGCGCTATCATCGTCTTCTTTTCTTTGTAGTTTATCTTCTACAAATATAACATCTCTACTGATGATCACTTTGCGGGCAGTGGGATCCCACAAGCAATACCCTTTTACTCCATCAACATACCCCAAGAATTTGCATTTCCTGGATTTTGGATCCAACTTTGAAATTTCTTGGGAGTTGTACATCACATACACAATACTTCCAAATACATGGAGGTTTGAATAATCAGCTGGTTTACCAGTCCACATCTCCATTGGTGTCTTCAGCTCTATTGCAGTTGATGGAGCTCGATTCACCAAATAACAGGCGGTATTGACTGCTTCTGCCCAGAATGATTTTTCTAGGCTTGCATCCCTCAACATTGCTCTTGTTCTTTCTAACAAGGTTCAGTTCATCCGCTCTGCCACTCCATTTTGTTGAGGAGTGTTCGCCACTGTGAACTGTCTTTTGATGCCTTCTTTCCTGCAAAAGTCATCAAATTCTTCGCTTGTGTATTCTCCTCCATTATCTGTTCTGAAACACTTGATCTTATTTCCAGAATCAAGTTTCACCCGCGCCTTGAAGTTTTTGAAAGTTGAAAATACATCTGACTTCTTCTTAATAGGGTACATCCAACATCTCCTGGAGTAATCATCAATAAAAGAGATAAAATATTTTGCTCCACCTAGGGATGTAACGGGTGCTTGCCATACGTCAGAATGAACTAATTCTAGAACACTTTTGCCTCTAGAATTTGATGTGTTGAATTTTAACCGGTGATGCTTACTTGTTATGCAATGCTCACACAAAGGAAGTGATACATTTGTTAAGCCTGAAAGTAGCTTTTGCTCCACAAGGACTTTCATTCCTTGTTCTGACATGTGTCCAAGTTTCTGATGTCATAGCATTGTCGAATCTGAACTACATGAGGCAACAGAGGCTTCTGCTTCTACCAAAGTCTCTCCCTTCAGCATGTACAAGTTTGCAGCTATTTTTTCGTCTTCCAGTACCACAAGCGCTCCACGGAACACCTTCATTATTCATTCCCGTGTTTCAATCTTGCTTGCATTATTATCCAACAATCCATAGGATAATAAATTTTTCTTCAAGCCTTTCACATGCCGCACATCTCGAACAACTTTAATTGTTCCATCATACATCTTCAATTTGATGGTTCCAACGCCAACGATCTCTAAGGCATGATCATTGCAACTATACACAGATCCTCTTGAGACTGGTTCATAATGATGGAACTATTCTCTTCTTGAGGTCATGTGATATGTTGCTCCCGAATCAATGAGCCATATATCTGCAAATCTTTTTCTGCCTTCCACGGTAGTTGACGCTTCACAGCATAAAACATCTCCATCATCTAAAGTGTTTGCGGTATTGCCTTGTGGATTGGAGTTTTTATTGAGACTCCAACAATCCTTATTCAAGTGACCCTTCTTTCCACAGTTGTAGCACTTTAAATTCTTCTTGCTTCTCGACTTCGATCTACCATGTTTGTGACTACTGCTTTGGCCACGTTCTGTTGATCTCCCTCTCATCGTTGTCAACACTTCTGCTTGTTGCAGGTTTACTTATTTGTCTTCTTTATTCTTGCGCCGATTTTTTTCTTGTAGAACAGCAGCTGCAACGTCATCGAAGACTAGACTGGTGACATTACTGTTTGTCAAGTTGATGATGAGTTGATCATACGAATCCGGTAGACTTTGAAGTAGAAGTTCAACACGTTCTTGTTCTCCTATTTTACAACTTAAAGATGTAAGCTGGGAAAATAAAGTGTTCAGTGTATTTAAGTGCTCCATCACTGAAGTAGATTCTGGCATACGGAGAGTGTACAATTTTCTCTTAAGGAAAATTTTATTGTTCAACGATGTGACATCGTACAATTTGGTGAGATGATCTCATATCTCCTTAGCTGTCTTCTTCTCCTCGATATTTGACAATACTTCATCTGCTAATGCTAGATGAAAGTTTGCCATAACATTTCCGTCCATTTCGATCCATTTGTTGTCGTATGTGAAATCTACTGGCCTTTCGCTAATAGCTGCTAGACAACCGTCTTTTCTCAGGATGGCCTTCATATTCAATTTCCACAATGAGAAATTTCTCCCATTGAACTTTTCAATATCAAATTTCGTTGCCATTGCTTCGTTTACGGATTGCTTCGTTTACGGATAGCTCTCACTATTTCACTATCGTGAATAGTTCTCTGGAACCTTCAAAGAATGGGTAATAACTTCTTACTTTATTATGTTGGAGGATCCACCTTTTGGTGGCAACCACAAAGACAATAAGCAGATATTACACTATAATATAGCTCGGATACAAATTGTTGCATAAGACGGCTATCGGATAGAGCAAAATCGTAACTGATAATTTGAGAAAATAAAAATGAAGATAAAGAAGACACAAAAATTTACATGGAAAACCCCTAAATAATATAGGGTAAAAACCACGGGCAACGGTAGAAGAATTTCACTATGAGAAAATAGGAATTACAACCTCTCTCATTTCACCAAGGAGAAAACAATGATAATTCTCTCTTGATAAAAAATGAGAAAACAACTCTCAAGAAACTCTCTAAATTATCTCTAGTATTGGAAGAAAGCTAGAATGCTTTGGGATGATTTTGAAGCTAAATGAGCTAGGGTATTTATAATTGAAGCTTTAAGGACTAATTTGCAAATATCCTAAATTACAATGACTAAAATTGAGATTTTACCATTGTTAAAAAAATCAACAAATGCTGCACCGAATGTTGAAAACAATTTCTGCAGCCAAAGTTTTTTAACAATTGTCCTTCAGTGCATTAATTGCACCGAAATAGCTTGACTTTCAACAAAAATGTCCTTGAAATTAATGAAGGTCTCTTTGATTCGAAAAGAATCAATAAACCTCGTAAAATCATGTTTGAGTCTCTCCATTTTATGCATATCAGCTAACAACCCAACCGTCTCTTTCTTTTAGTTTTCCACCCTTCATCGAGTTTCTCATATAACTCAATAATGCTTTGAGCGCAATTCCATTACTTCGACATTGAAAAACGAGTTCTTAATAATTCGTTCATCCCTTGACAAGATATAGTGACAACCAATGTCCACATAACGAAAACCATAATCACAGTCATTGTATAAGCATGGGAAGCAAAATCGGAAGCCTTCGTCTTTCGTGACATAGTTGTATTACAAGTCATCGCATGAATTTGTTTTTGTCATTGATCAAATCTTTTTAATTTTTTTATTTGAATGATTTAGAGATTAAACTAAACAAAAACAAAATTCAATAAAAAATGTAATTTTTTATAAAATTCAGACAATCCCAGCCCCCGGTTCAGTTTATAGATATATCTATCAATCGCCTTCCTCACTCACTTATCAGAAAAAAGATAACCATTTTCTTTCAATGCCAGATGCAGACATGGATCTCCCTGTAAGATTATATTTTCTGAAACCCAAAACCCAACTCTACATTTTGCATTCTTTCCTTTTTGTTTGTAGCTTAAACTGTCTTCTTCTTCTTCTCAGCCGCCTTCTCAATCCGCCTTTTCTATCGGGTCAGTCCATATTTCTACCAAAACTTCTTTCTTTCTACAAAATTTTCTTTTCATTATATATGTTGTGCTGTTGTGTTTCAGAGAGTATACATTTGCGGATGCTGGAAACTTGGACCACTGTACAAAGTACTTGAACCAGACACTCGTTACCTTTGGCTTTCCCGCTTCGCTCGATCTCTTTGCCAACGATCCAGTGTGTTTATCTTTTTCTTTTCCTAAATTGGTTTTTTTTAAATAATTGATCAAAAGTTAAGGATTTTTTTTTGGTAATTGATAGGTTTCGGTCGCGAGGACTTGCAGTTGCATATATTAATTGTTGCAGCAGAGGCAGCGCGACATAGATTTTAGAGAACCTGCTAATGAGCAAAGGCAACGGTAATTCTTTTATTTTTCTTTCTAAATGTATGTATTTGTTAGATGTTTATTAGGGGTGAATTTGAAATACCTATATGTGCATTTGTGAATTTGAAATTCATTTTTTTCCATACATTTCAAATATATAATCGTATTGAATCTTAACTAATTTATATATAATGTAATAATGTATGCATTTCATCTTCACAATTTCTATAGTGAATGAAATCCAATCATAAACTTTCAAGTTCCTGTTCCCAAATATAGCATTAGATTATTATTCATTGTTTCCCCTTTTTCCTTTTCATGTAGATTATCATCAGATATCTCCAGATTAGAGGCAAAAGTTGAGAGGCTTGAGGCACAGTTGCAAGTGAAAGATAGAGAGATAGCAACAATTTCTAGAACGGTTTGGAACTTTTCATTTATATCCTTTTTTGTAATTTTTTTATTTATGGTACTGCTATATGTTTAGGATGCCAGATTGAGTTAGTTTGAATTCATATTTAAGTAGCCAACAAGTGTTGGGTGCAATAGTAAGGCACATTGCACTCCCAAGGAGAGAACCCTGGTTTGAACCTTGGAGATGACATTATTGGAAGGGGCTAGCCACGCACCCCAAGTATGGACAGTAAAATGGACATGAATCATACCAAAAAATATATATTTTTTAAATTAAGTAATTTATGATAGTGCTTTATGAATTAGGAAGCCAAAAATTCAGCATCTTTTAAGACACAGATTGAAAAACTACAGCAAGAACGAGATGAATTTCAGAGGATGGTGATTGGAAATCAGGTTAGGCATATCTCCACTTGTTTGGAGCATTCTGTTTTTATTACAATATAGAATATTTGATACTACAAAAGCAAGTGAGAACACAACAGATACATGAAATGAAGAAGAAGCAAAAGGAGTACATAAAGTTGCAGGTAGGATCTTATTTTGTTATTTATTTATTTATTTATTTATTTATTTCTCATTTGAGGAGAAAATAGTAAATATAAGCAGGAAATTTACATATATTTTCTGTTGCAGGAGAGACTGAACCAAGTCTTAATGGAAAAAAAAAGAAGGAATCAAGATCAGGAATGGAAATAATGAATTTGCTTCAGGTATTTATATTAATTGTGCTGGTGCCAATTGTACCTCTTAAGTGGATCTAAATTTAATGCTTTAACAAATTTTATGATATTTGCAAACAAAAAGAAGGGCGGAAACGTGGCACTTGGAATGGGAAGAAGGCAGACAACAATTTCTATAAAAAGATTGTATGTAGGGTGATTGGTTATTACGAATCTATGACATCCAGTAGATTATGTTTAACAATGTGCCATCACACAGGTGGATGCTTATGAGGCAAAAAATCAAGAATTAAAGGCGGAAAATGCCGATTTAAGAGCATTACTGCTATCAATGCAGGTATATGCTCATACATACAATCCCCTAACGGTTACTCTGTTTTATCCCTTGTTGGATTCAGCTAATCTGGTTTGGCTGCAGAGCAAAGTGGGGTTAGACGGGAAAGTAACCTCGTTTTTTGCCATATGTGCTAATATACCTTTTTTTCTGTTGCATGTAGTGATTAAATTGGTTTAAGGTTTGATTCAAAGCTTAGAAATATGAAACTGAATTAACCTTTTGTTTTTGCTCCACTGATTGCAAATGATGTGAAATCATTTTAGATTTCTTGTTGCAGCATATTTTCCCTATACAGCTGCTAACATATGTTTAAGAGTAATAATGCAATTATGCAAATATATGCTTTGTTATCATAGTAGTTTGGTGCTGCTGTCAGCTCACTGGCGGAAGTTCTTTCTCCTTTTTCCTGTTTTTGGTGAAAGCGTTGAGCTCAGTATCATTTTTTGAGGCCCTTTACATGTAAGATTAATTTATGAAATAAGATAATCTCCTGGAAGACAAATGTGAAAATGAGCATCTGGAAAGGACATGGATGGTAGCATAAGGAACATAAAAGAATGGAAGAAACATGAGAATGTTCCTTGGTCAATGATTTTAATGATGAGTGCTGCCCTTATTACTGGGGAAATTCAATGTGGCGGTACAACTCTGCCCAGACCCAGAGTATCATGAATTCATGATGCTATTTTATTGGCAAGCCTTGATCTAGTATCGCTTCTGTAGTCACTCATATAGGAGTTGGGTATTATATTTCCTTGAAATATCCCAAGAAAAGCATGTTACTGCAACTGTCTCAATTATCATTTCCGTGGAGCATCATTATTCTTGTAAGCATCATAACAGTTTCATGAGGGAGAGTAGTCCGATAGAGGAATTATTATAGATATCCTTTCTCCAATATTGCGTGATCTTTTGTGTGGTATTTGAATTAACTTTTAAATATTGTTTCTTGTTCCTGGCTCCTGCTATTCAGTTTTCCTCATTTAGTTTGTACCCATGAATTCTGACAGCAGCTTGGGTTACAGGTAGATATGCGGGATTTCTTCAATGCTCCTAATGGGATGCCAAAGCAATCTTTTCCTTTTAGTGAAAGACATGAAAATGATCCATCCCAATCTCCAATGGGCAGGCGGGCAGGTATGACTTAAATGATGCAAAATTGCTGATTTCCAGTACTGCTTCTAAGCTGTTTAGGTTATTTTGTTCGGGATGTCTTTGATCTTCATTTTCACATGGCTAGAGATCAAATAGAAGAAAGTCTCCGCATTAAGGTGGCTTCTGTAAAAGTATTTTATCTGTTAAATTGAGTTACACAGTTATTAACTCGTATAATGGATGTGTTGATGACTCTTCTTTTTGTTTTTCAAGGAGAGAATGGTTCAATTACAGGATGCGCAAAAAGGTGTAGTAGTCACTTCTGAAGCAACAGAGAGGGAGCTTGAGCTTGAAGCTCAACTTGTTGAAGCGAGGAGCATAATCCAGGAGCAGGTAGCCAAGTTTTGCCAATCAGAAAACATGTGCCGTGTGTTAATTAGTTAGTTTGCATATTAGATGCATAATGTGATCATATTTTCCTAGATGAACAATCAAGCATTTTGCATTTCTAGTCCTACATATCAAAGTAAACTAATGATAGAATTTGGAAGGATCTCAGTTCGGTAATTTCCCCCCCTTATACAAATAGAGCTAGGGGTTCTAATTTTTGATGTATGCCAACATAATTGACATCCTCTTGGTGTTATAGTTGTGCATATCAATTTGTTTTAATCCACATTTTGATTCTAATGGTTTATGGCCAAACAGGATATCTATTTGACGGTCAAGCATTCTTAGTGTATAGTCTGCTAATGGAATCCTTTTTCCCCTTGATGTTAAAAGAGATTTTAAAACTTAGCTATCCATTTTGTTCCTTTTTGGTGTTTTACACATTTTTAAGATCGTTAGATGAGTGAGAATAGATGGCTGATATTATCTCCTTGTTTTATTATTCTAGTGAATGTATTATCATTTCCTTCTATTAATCTCAACTGTCTATCATCAAATGATCCTAAAAACGTGTAAAACTAAAAAGTTTTATGTTGTGTAACTGGACCCTGCCCCTATATATATATTGATGTTTTATTTGACGTGTATATATAATTATCCACTTTTTGTAGTTGTTATAATTGTTAGATATAGGCATAAATATGACATGGGGTCTTATTGCAGGCATCCATTATGTCCAAACATCTTGCTAAGGCAGACAGACCAAGGTAGTAATCTTCTTCTTGTCTTGTTCAATAAGATATGTTTTTAATTGTTTGTGTAATGACGGAAGGAACTGAGATTACCATTTAAATTTGAACAGGGAATCTATTATTGCATCACCAGCTGAGGTAATGCTAGATTGACATCTGAACTACTGAGTCTAAACTTAAACTCTTTCCTTCTTGTTTTGACTTGAGAAGTGTCATGAGAGATATGATAGAAACTATTAAATTAAATCTATTCAATTAAAATCTACTCGAATTCGTACTTCGATCGTCTTGATTTTTCAGGGGGCATAGCTTAGGAAGACTAAGGTCCAGTCTGCATTTTCGGATTATGAGATCAACTGGTGTTGGTTATTCTGAAGCCTGTAGTGTTGAAGTAATTAGTTTTTATGAATCTTCGCATGTATTTGTAAATTGTATGCTTTTTGAGAACTCTTTATCTATTTGTATCACATTCTAGCTTCAAGCAAAAGAATGCTGCCTGCTGTGCATCATAGCTTGTTGCCATAATTAAGTCTTTTGAAGCACAAATTGTAAGTACCCATGATGATCACATCTTTTAAATGCATCATTTAAAATTAACCAAGAATATTGATATTAAAATATTATATTATGTTAATTGTTAAAATCATTTTCCTTTGAAGTTGTTAAGATTAAGTTCATGATAACTATTTAGAGACCATTTAAATAGTTTCATCAAGCTCAATGAAGGCTCAAGAAGCACTCCTATGCAATCATTATGTCAAAAGTTAAACATGTTACAAGCACTGAAGTTGAGACCTCAGGGAATAACAACAGTTCTTTAACCACTGAAGTTGTTTGGTTCGTGCATACTTTTAAAAATTAAATTGTGAGAAATAAATCAATTAAAGGATAGTTTTTGTTGTTGGCAGGAATAGATGGGTCAAGACGGCTGTAGTTGGTTAACCTTTTCTGATTTGGACGGAGAATCGTAGCCGGTGATGAAGTAGTTGTTAACCGGCACTAAAATCATCTATCTTAAACTAATTAGTAATTAAGTAATACGAAACTAAAGGTATACTTATTTTTATTATATTACCATATAATATTAAAGAACACAATCATATAATCTTGAATTATTTGAGGAAAAAAACAAAAGTTCCCTTTAAAAAACATTTATTTCTATGTATAGTAAATTGAATATCAATCGAGGATTATTTTAAGGTCAATTATGGATTTGAAAAGATTTTTCGGAAATTTATCAATAATTATGATAGAATACATAGACTATCCAATTATATCATTTAATCTCTATAAATTATAAACTGGATTCATTCACACATTAGAGAGAAAAATAAGCAAAAAAAAAAATATGGAATGTGAAAAAAATATTATTGAAGAAAAAATAGATTCTTTGTGCGAGGTTGATCATGTTGATAATACATTTTTGAAGAAAATTCTTGCAAGAAAATCTGTTAAGGAGCAATCCATGCACATGTTGGATACTGAAAACGCTGTGTCGATTCCTTTCAATTGGGAAATGATGCCCGGAACTCCGAAGCATCCTCGACCGGAGACTCTTCCACCTTTGATCAAGCCGTGTCCGGCTGTTGAGAGCCAAACATTAGTGATCCCTGCCTTCGCTGCCGACCACATGGCCGTCACGTCGTGCTTTTGGATTAAACCTCGAAAGAATCATCGTCGAGACAAAAGGGTTATCAAGGGTAATCACAAGGGCTATCGAGGATGTTCTCAGTCGGGTAACGATGATATTACGTCTAATGGCCAAGGCAGTAATGAACCGGAAAGTTTCGAGTTTCCCGATGTTATTGTCAATCCGTCGTCGGATCACTCGAGGTCATGCTCGTCATCCTCATCTGCGTCCACCTCTTCTTACAATAGTAATAATGGTTCATCTAATCCATCAAGTTTACGTAGGTTTGCTAAGGGATTGATGAAATGGTCATTTTAGTTATGATATATTGCACCAATTAGGGTTAGGGTTTCTTAATATTTAGTTCTAATCCTTATTAATTTGTGGCCTTAGTTGCAAACTGTTAACACAAGGTTCCTGTATTACCCTTGAATGTAATAAAATTGCATTTTAATTTTTTCAAGAATTTATTTAAATATAATATTATCAATAATTTTAAATAGTTATGAAACAATTAACTAAAATATTTATACAAACTTTTTTTTTTGAATAACTTGATGTGATCACAAGGTAATATTTATGTAGAATTTTCATAGTTGATTGACAATATATTGTAGATATAATTGTTTGAACCTAAGTCCTAAAATTAGTAA
The DNA here is from genome assembly GCF_006381635.1 of Hibiscus syriacus. NCBI lineage: Eukaryota > Viridiplantae > Streptophyta > Magnoliopsida > Malvales > Malvaceae > Hibiscus > Hibiscus syriacus. The sequence goes on from NW_024062667.1 coordinate 236,349, forward strand.
GATTCACTTTTATAATTGAGATAATACATTGGGTTCAAAATATCTGAAGTTAATTATATCATATATTCTCAAAGTATGACCCTTGTTTGATCTTATATTTTAGTTGATTATATGTTTGATGAATTTCAGAAGACATGATGAATTAGCTTTGTAACTCGATGTCATGTTTTCAAAGCACAAAAAATATTTTAATAATAAAAAAGATTTTTTTTTCAAAATTAATAATGAACTTGAAAGTAAAATTAAGGAAATGCTCATTAAAATTGGTGAATTTAAAAAGAAAAATCAAGACATATACAATTTATTTTTAGAATTTCATGATAATCATCGGGGGAAAAAATTTGATGATCTTAAAACTTCATTTAGTGAAGTTAGTGCAAAAATATTTAAAAAACAAAATTCAAAATTTAACTATGTTAAAAATAGCTTTAGTTATAACAAATATAGAGATCTCTAAAGAACCTCAAATGAAAAGATTGTTAATTAGTAGCATATAGGTCCCCAAATAACTCGTAGCTACTAAAACGAAGATATACTAATTAAATGGATACTTAAGGAAACTATATTATTAGGAACTAATGTTTATGGACCCAAAGAATTTAAATACCAAAAATCAAAATATATATTTATAGGAGGAAGAGCATTGCTATAAAGTAAAAAAAAATACAAGTTTAAATTCATGAACTAAATCCTCAAAACGGAGTAATAACACTTGGTGACAACTCCATGGGTCGTATTGAACGTTCAATTGATAATAAATTTTCTATTCTTCATTGAAAATGTGTTATATACCAATGGTTTAAAACACAATTTGTTAAGCATAAGTCAATTATATGATAAATGATACAATATTATATTTGAGTATAATGATTGTAAAATAGACATTACATCTAACATGAATATGTTTGTGGGTCATAGAATATTAAATATACACATGGTGTATCTAATGATAGTAGTATTTCTAATGTGTGTTTAGTGGCTAAAAACGAACACGATTCTTAGTTATGACATAAAAAACTTAGACATGTTAATATGAACGTTTTACAAAAACTTATTTAATATGATCTAATAAGAGAGGATTGTCTAAATTAAAACTGATTTTAATAAAATTTGTGATGCATATATTAAAAGTAAACACAAAAGATGAAACTTTAAAAGAGGTAATCACAATTGTAAAAATAAACTAAAATGAACAGAGTTGCTCAACAACTTTTCTCAAAGTTGTCAGTTATTACTTAAAAAACATGTAGATAAAATCGACATCAATTATCGACGACCTTTGTTTAGTAATATGGGCTAAAATAGAAGACTTGAAAAGCATCGAAATCAAAACAGAATAGTTATAAGAAGAATTGAACCGAAATGAGAAATATGGAGAAGGAAATAAAAATAAGGAGTAAAATATATACATTTTGTAAAAATAATAAATAAAAATTCTCTCAATATCTGTTAAAAATACATGTTAGTATAAATCAAAGTAAACTGGGTGAGAATGATGATATGTGTCTATATATCTTACCTTCAATCAATCGAATATATTTAAAATATTATATATGAAGACTTAATAACACCTAACAAATATGAAATATATTTCTTTACTTTATTAAATTTTATATTAATTAAATATTATAGTTTTAAATTTATTATATCAAATAAATATTATTTATATATAATTTTTAATTAATATAATTTTTAAATATATTAAGGATTAGCAATAATATTTAATAAATCAATAGAGATTAATTAAAGTAGTAATTAAATTAATATTATTTTAATATATTCGAGTTCTTATGTAGATAAAAAAATATTCATTAAAAAAGTCTATCTAAATTAATCTGAATTAAGCCATGGAAACGGTAGGGCAATAAAAAATAATATTTGATATGGGTAGAAGGGAGACCGCCCAGAGATCCCATAAAATGCTTCCATCTGGGGATGCATGTTGCAGCCTTAATGCAAAGTCTATCCCTTTCCCTATCCCAATCCATCTGCCTCATTCATTCTCTTTCTTTATATATATTATATATTCAAATCACATACCTCGATGCTCGTGCATGCTCCATCTCTCTCTCTCTCTCTCTCTCTCTCTCTCTCTCTCATTAACATTCATCTTCCTCTACTTTCAGCTTTATTAGTGTTTGATTCATCTCTCTCATGGTTTCATCACTTTCTCTCTTTAACTTTCCCTTTCCTTTTCTAATTGCACAGACTCCTGCTGCAACTGCTAGTTGTTGTTCTCTCTCCTCCTTTGGAATCTCCACCCATATTATCAAGATGGATTATTCTTCTTCCACCCGCCACCACCACCACCACCAGCTCCTCTCTTCTCCTTCTAACTACCGTCTCTTTCAAGCAGCAGAAAAAGATGGTGGCGGTGAAGGTCCAGGAAGTACCTCCGCTGGTGCAACAGACTCATCTGTGTTCAAAGGCGGCCCAAAACTCGAGGATTTTCTTGGCGGTTCACCCCAACCACATCCGCCTCTTCCTCATAATACACCCGACTTATACGACTCTGAGCTAAAAATCATTGCTGCTAATTTTCTTCGGGAGCAACAACAGCAGCAGGTGCCTACTGCAGCTGATCATGCACCTAAAAGAGCCGTTGATACTTTCGGCCAACGTACCTCTATCTTCCGGGGTGTAACCAGGTCAATATATGACAAAGATAATATCTTTTTAAAACTGATAGTGTGGAATTAATGGTAAAAAGCTTGTTCTTTTCGTTTGGTTTAGGCATAGATGGACCGGGAGGTATGAAGCTCACTTGTGGGACAATAGTTGTAGAAGAGAAGGCCAAAGTAGGAAAGGAAGGCAAGGTAATACCAACATCTTTTTTGCCATTTATTTATCTTGTAATTTTTTTTATGATTTTTTAATTGCTGAAATGAACTATCCTACTGATTAATCATGCATGCTTGATTGTTAGTATTGGCATTAGTATTGCAAATGTTTGAGGATTCTAATATGCTTTTGGTGGCTCTTTTTTTGGCATGTACATGACGAATGATTACTTCCATGGATGCCCAAATTCTTTATCATTGTCTTTCCAGTTTATCTGGGTAAGTTTCTATTCTTCTTGATCATCATACTGTTGGATGTTAGATATCGGTTATTGTAACAGTAGCATGGTACCGCTTCGAAACCTTTTTTAAGGTCACCGTGACACCACGACCGCATCTGCAATTTAGAAATAAATTGGGTCATAACAACCGCGACTGCAACTGCTATTTAGAACTATAAACAGTAGATTCTTCTCCTTCGCATGGATATGGCGTCGTCAACTTCAGCTTATTATGAAGATTTTCGCTTTCATTTTCTTTTCTTCGAATTAGGTGGCTATGACAAGGAAGATAAAGCAGCAAGAGCTTATGATCTTGCGGCTCTCAAATACTGGGGTCCGACCACGATTACAAACTTCCCAGTAAGCAACATTTATCAGATTCTGGCGTTGCATGTTGTTCTGTTTCTTTTCAATCTTATTAATATTTTTCTCATTTTTAGATTTCTAACTACGAGAAAGAACTAGCAGACATGAAGAACATGACTAGGCAAGAGTTTGTTGCTTCTCTCCGAAGGTAAATTTTTATCGAATGATTAAAATGTATTCAATGCATTAGCTTTAGATGTTGATCTACTTCGCTATATAGTTTTCTTGGTCTGTTCATACCAAGATTAAGCTTTCTTCTTGATCAATTCTGTATTTCAGGAAAAGTAGTGGATTTTCTAGGGGTGCTTCGATTTACAGAGGTGTCACAAGGTTCGGTGTATGTGCTCGCTCGCACTTGCATGTTTTAGCGTTTCGGTTTGTAAATTATATAAGAATAGGATCTATTATATTGGTGGTATGCCCCAATTTAGCCTTTTTAAATTTATATCTCAGGCATCATCAACATGGTAGATGGCAAGCAAGAATTGGAAGAGTTGCAGGCAACAAAGATCTCTACCTTGGCACATTTAGTTAGTTCTTTGTTTTCTCAATTTATTTTTATTTTTTAAAATGGAACAAATCTGTAAAATGAAACATATTTGTTTTGCAGGCACCCAAGAAGAAGCAGCCGAAGCTTACGATATTGCAGCAATCAAGTTTAGAGGCCTAAATGCAGTTACAAATTTTGACATGAGTCGCTATGATGTAAAAAGCATTGCGAACAGCAATCTTCCCATTGGAGGACTCGGCAACAAATCCATAAACTGCTCTGATTCAGCTTCCGATAGTAAGAGCAACGACGAGGACCGAGATCACTCAGTATCATCATCAGGCATTGCAATTCCCATCAAGCAAGACTCATCCAATTACTGGTCCAATGTTTTCGGATTCAGTAACACTGCTACTTCCTTGAGCACTGCCAAGAACACTAGTATGCTTCATCAGCCATCAAACAATGGATATGGTTTCACCAGTCCTAGCGGATACAGTTTGAGTTATGGAGGAAATTCTACAGGGTTACTCAATGGCGATGGTAATGTGGAGCAGCAGCAACAAAAACAAGAGGGTGTTGTTTGTACTAATTCCCTCCCATTTGCAGCACCGATCGTCTCAAGTAACAACAATGGTGACGATAACTCTTCTGGGTATGGTAACTGGAATATTGAACAATCATTTCATTCTCCTATCAAACTGCAAAGCCAAGCCTCTCAGTGTTCCAGAAACCAATTTTCGGCATGGAATGAGCTCAGCAGCTCACATACATAAGAAAACTGTGGATAATAAACATTGCAAAGGCTGAAAACTGGAATGAAAAGAAGTGAGATTGGAATGACGGTCATATCATCGGACAGGACCAACTCAAGTTCTTTAGTTAATTGAAGGACCTTTGAGTCCTTTTCTTTGTTTTAAGTAAATAAGGGAGATTTACGTTAAGTCTTATATAAAGTAGTGTATTTTTCAAAAGAAATTTTCTATTACTTACAGCTACTTTATTTATTTATATTTACATAATATGGACACATTATTTATAAATATTATAAATGAATAAAACAATTATATATACTATGAATATTTTATTGTGTATGTCAATTAAGTCGTTAACATAATACAGATGATTGGGTAAAAATTGGTACATATGGCGGTAAAGACTGCCTCCGAGTTGGCGTATGCGGGAAGGGCATATAGCGTGATCACCAGTTAGGGCTGTAAAGGAGTCATCTCGAGTATCAATTAGTTCGACTCGACTCAAACTAATTAGTGATGAACATTCCCATTTATTAAGCATTAGATCCTAGTAGTAATTAATAAGATCATTTATTTCACATCCCTAAGCATAGAAAAATTGAACAAATAAAAGATAATGAGGGAACATCCCTAAGCTTCACATCTAGGTCAGATTGCATTAGACAACAATTAGAACCAAAGGTTCCATATGAGTCGCTTAAAGTTGATTGGATCACGCAACCACAATGTGTAACACTGGAAATTATCAGATAAAAAATACCTCCCAATAGCGAGAGTATATTGGTTTTATACAGATTCCTAGTCGACATAGGACTATAATAAAATTGTACACTACAAATAGTAAACAAACAAATGTAACTTACAACAAAACCCAACGGGATGAGCAAACCAAAGTATGATCCTAAACCCTACTATAAATGTAAAATACCAGAAATAACTTTAAATCAATAAAATATTACAATTCATCTCCATATATATAACAAAGTAACAAATTAAAATCTTAAGTTCGTTAATCCCTCGGAGTGAACTAGAAAATTAGTCTGCGTTGCTCAGACTTGTATAGAGTATTCAAGATGATACTTTTCCTAAAGAAACACATTCAATATGATATCTATCCAAGTGATTGGTTGTTAGCTCAGACTGGAAAAGGATTCATGAGCTGTTTTGCTCAAACGCAAGAGTGAAAGTCTCATCCATTTTGAGACATCAGAGATACATGTCCAACATGAGTACCTTGGGAAATATGATAAATCAAAACTACTTCATATGCATTCAATATAATAAATAACAGGATACTACTTTGAAGATAAAAAGAAAACAACCAATAGGTGTAAGCAATTTGAGAACCCACAAAGTTGGAAAGCTAATATGATGCTAGTACGTTCTTCTGTGCAATTCAACGGTGTTCACATAAAGAGGAAAATTTCAGGTTGATGTTCAAAGACTAGTGTGTTTATGTTCGGAGAAATTGTTTGCAAAATTTTGGGAAATGAAAAGCAATCTTAGCCTTGCTTTTCATGCCAGCGGCCCTCAAAATGGATGACCAATCCCAGTTCTAGGAAGACGACTGCCCTGTATGCAAGAGCAACTTGGGATAGGCAGTTTGAAAAAATAATATATACCCAAATACACAAAGTCGTAGTAGGGTTACTGAGCTTCTAAATCCTAAATTATGCTAAAACCAATAGGAATTGTTATTCAGTAGAGAAACAACTTGGGTTTCACAGTAACTCTAATGGAACTATAATACTAAATGTCAGTAAGCAGAACATCCTGAATTTTCTTAGGATAGTTAGTTTAAACATTAGTACTCCATATAGTAAGACTAGTATGAATTAAAAATCGAACAGAATAACTTAAACAATTCAGAGCTCAATAAACTAACGAGCATTCACTTATACAATAGCATGGAATCCAAATTAGCAATCACAATAGCAAAAACCCTAACCTTGAAAATGCTTTCATCCACTAATCCATTCTAGCGGTTAACCTCCGCAGGCAATGGACGATTAAACCCACCCCTTCGGTTCATATACTGCCTGGGCTGCCGCTTAGTCACAGCCCTAACTCCACTGATATCAGCTCCAGGTACATGTTTCCCTTTGGTGGAATCAAAACCAACTGGAATCCCTAACTTCTTCATCATCTCCATCTCATCCTCCTCTCCTGCATCCACATCCCCATTCTCATTCTCATTATTAATGTTTTCTTTCTTTTTCTGCTGCTCTTTAGCTATATCCTCCACAAAATCCGACACGGCCTTTTGGCTATCCTTCTCCCTTTCCTCGCTTTCGTTGCGGTGACGTTTTCTAGGGGGCTCAGTCGATGGTGTTCGGTGCCGGGGATGACGGTGGGAGGAGCGTTCCGGGCAGCGCGTATGAGAACGGGAGCGTGAACGGTACCGCTCACGGTCAGGGGAACGCGTAGAAGAGCGTGTGTGACGAGATCGGGTACGCTCCGGTGTGCGAGATCTCTTGCTGCGCGTCCGTTCCCTTTCTCGTTCTCTATCTCTGTCTCGCTCTCGGTCGAGAGTATCTCTGTCTCGTCTGCGTTCTCTATCGCGGTCACGGTCTCGGTCCCTCTCGCGTCGGTCTGACATTGCAGAGGATAGCGGTGGTTGAAGGAAGGGATGGCGCCCAGTGAGCGAAGGGAATTAGAAGAACGGGAAAACCCAGTGATTTTCCAAGTAGAACAAAATAATTTAAAGTAGGGTTCAATTTATTCGTGTAGAGGGAAGGATGTTTGCTTATCACTGAATTAATCCACTAAATTTATTTGGGTTTCAATTGATTCTTAAAATTTCAGGTCGGAAAAGATTTTAAAGAAATTTATTTATCAATCAATTTTTGGGTCAAAATTCAATTGAGTAATAAATTTTTTTAAATTAGAGTCTTGCTTTATAATTTAAATTCTATTTAAACTTTTGTAAAGTTAAATATAATTTATAAAATTTAAGTTAAATTGAGTTATTTAAATTTTTTATTTAAATTTAATTATAAAAATTTATAATTTTTTAATGTTAATTGACTCAAATTTAAAGATCAATTAATTAATTATTAAAATTTGTGAATTATTCGAGTCCTAATTAATAACTCAATTTTTTTCTTCAATACGATTCAAGTTTATGAAATTACAAGTTGAATTGAGTTTCTCAGCATCAACTCGAGTAAGAAAAATTAAACTTTTTATAAATCGAACTGAGTTTCACTCATCCATAACAAAATTTTGTTATTTGAAAATTAGTTAATTTATCTTATTATGTTTTTTAATAGGAAAGGGAGTCTTATAGACGTGATAAAGAGATCAATACATTACATGTAAATATGGAGAATTAGAGAGGTCTCTTGAGGATGCTCTGAATAATAGCAGAAACAATTTTATGAATTACCATGGAGACGGTAATAGCTGAGGTGTCTTTGTCAAACTATTTCGGTAACAAAACTAATTTATTTGGCATAAAATAAACCAATGCAACTACAAAATGTGTGTACAGATTTCATAAGGAGAAGAAATCTAACATCTCTGACAAAAGGTTGCTGATCTTTCGAAGCTCTTTGAGAGCTTGTCACGGCTGTATAACTTGTCCTTTGCCAACTAGATTGTTTGACGATCCCACTTGAACTCGATCTTGCTGGAAAACAGACTCAAGAACCTGCAAGTGCAAACAAGGTGATTTAAACTTATCCGTGGAAGTAAATCGACAATCAGTTCGAAGCTGTCAACAGTCGGGAAAACCGAAATATTACCTGAATGTGTTCAAGCATTGACTGCCCCAGATTCTTCAGCGTGCCTATTACATTCTGGTCCACTACATCTCTTTGGCTGGTGGGAGATGAATTACGAGAAACACCACGAAAAGCACTGGCAGTAGATGAGTCTGCTGTATTGCTCTTGTATTGCTCTTGCTATCACGGTTTGCAAATTTTGCGGTCTCATTGATAACTCCCTTATCAGATGCCTCCTGACTCACATTGTTCCATCAAAACTTCAAAAGCCATTGAAATCTACTTGAGAGATGCCTTCTTTCCTTTGAGGTTGGGATCATCTTCCCTGAAGATTCATTCTCGTGTGGATAATTTAAAAGGACATCATCAGGAGGAGAGGAAACGTAGACACGACACTACTTTTTTCTGTGTCGTTTTCATGGTCATTAGTGCTACTACAAGAACTTGCAGGGTCAGAAAAAATAGAGGAGTTTTCTCACTGACAGAAGCTCCACTTCCACTCTCACATCTTTCTTCAGCTGTGCAAATAGAGTCTACACTAGAATCATTTTGCGTCTCCACCTGAACTTCTATAAAATGACGATCGTCTAAATTGGAAGAATCTAATCTGTCTCCCGTTTCGGTATCTTCCTCCAAGCCAAGTTGCTGAGACAAATCTTCAAGCAAACTACACCTAACAGATGACCTATGACCCTTTTTGTATTTTTCTGCTCTTGCTGGTGATGGATCAGATTCAGTTCTAGATAGCACTGGCTTTACTTTTTCAGACCATCTCCTTTTCCCGCTGGGAGCATGTTTATCTAAACTATCTTGCCTTAGCTCCTCTGCCTTATGCAGTACTCTCCACTTTCCTTCCCAGTAGCTGTCGGGCACCAGAGATAGAGGAGTTTTTGGAGAAACTGAACCAGATGAAAGATTGCGATCACTCACTGCAGATTTGCTACGGTTATAAGCCACATCACATGTAGATAATGAGGATGAGATTTTAAAATCCAGTGCAAGAATTTGCAGTGATTTCGCCTTCGCTACAAGTTTTTTCAGATTTATATTCTCAGGAAAACTCAATAGTCTCTGAAGACAAGTTGTCGCATTTTCCGTGGCAAGCAGGGAAGACCTCACAAAAAGCATCATAGAGACTGCCATGGCAACAATTATCTGCTGTTAAGATCTCATCCCATACAAGTAAGAGATCATGAAGTGAAAACTCCCGTCCAAATAAAACCCGCAACCAGCGAAGTGCAAAATACTGGGGTTAACACCAAGCTCAACAAGATGACTATGCAGAGAAGAATCAACTATGGACAGTAAATGGTATAATGCAGCTCAAGCTTCAATGGCAGGAGGCAAGCCACTATGAGACTCCAAAGCAGGAAAGGGAGCAAAAAAATCTACCATAGCAACTGCTCCACGTGCACCGCTCATAAGAGCCTCAAACATACAGTAGGCATCATGTTCCATAAATTTCTCTGACAAGACAATACCAAGTTCACCTTCAGCTCCATAAGCATCAGTTAGCAATATGATGGTCTGTAGCTCGGGATCAAGCTCATCAACACTCCTAACTTTCTTTGAATTACCTTGAGATCCAACCTCATCTTCCATGGAATCTAAAAACTTCTTAAAATCAAAATTGTATGTGAAATCAATTTCTTCAAATGACAATCCATCAAATTTGTCAATGAAATGGTCTTTATGTATCTTTCTTACTTCTTAAAGACTCTTTAACATCAACATGAAGAACATACAGCAAAGGTTCCTGGAGTTCATGCATTCCTACAAATAAGCAGGAAAGAGAATCAGAAAAAGTGTCAGCTCGATGCCTCGCACAATAATATAGCAAGAATTACGAGTTAGCTGACTTGAGATATTGTGAGCCAATTTGCAATGGCTTTTTAATTGCGTATACAGAATGAAGTTTACATATTATAAAGTCCAACTAGCTTTCACCTAATGCAGTGATTGAAAATCTTGAAAACATTAAATAATTAGGGTTGCAAAACATTGCTGATTTGGTTTTCCAAAATCAATATAGTGATAGAATGGAAAGTAATAGATAAGCATGCATAGTGATTAAGAAGAAAAAAACCTTGCCGATAACCAAACTCTGGATGCCTAAGGCACCACAGCAACAATATTCGTCTCAACATTCCCTGGCATCCAAGAGCCTGGAAGTAGCTTCCATGTTCCGGATATAATCGTGATAAATCCTGGTCAACCATTTTTTCCAGTTCAACATTCCGAAAGAATCGACCCCAGGTGCTGTCTGCATGAAGAATTAGATATTGTTTCAAAAAAAAAAGATTTAGAAAAGAAAGGGCCTTAAAATATGGTGCAGCCATATTAAATTTCTCATAGAAGAATTCTCCAAACATATTTGACCACTAAATTTCCATTGACAAAGATGAGTTACAAGTCTTGGCATCAAAACCAATCAATCAGGATGGGGTGAAAAACGAGGCAAAGAGATTTGACTTCACACAAGTTAAACATGAATCATGATAAGATAGCAAGGAAAATATAGCAGTATTAATTAAAACAAAATCAGATGAACAAACAATGCAATTGGCACAGTGGCGGATCCACTGCATGTATAGGGTGGGCCCGTTCCCACAGTGAAATCCGAATTTTATTCGGATTATTTACTCATTTTATTAACTATGTTCATTCTAAAATTGTATTTACGACCATCCATACAAAAAATTGTGATACTAATATATATGGACCCATACTAAAAAATATATATCTGGTTCCATCATTAATTGCAATTACCTGGGTTTTGTGAGAGTGGATTGTCCATGACAAGATCAGGGGAATTACTTCCTCCATTCTTGGGAACATGCGGATCCAGTAGCAGCCGCCTCCTCAATCCAGCATATCTAGATTTCAATAGAAAAAAAAAACAGAGATTTGAATCCATAACAGTTAGTTTTTAGTTCCTAAAGACGTGAAGAAAGAAGGAAAACAATCAATTGCAAGTTAATGAAAAAATTTCAGAACTGGACATTAAAAACAGAAGTTTATTATTACCTTCGGCGAGAATCAGCAGTTTCCCTGCGAAGATCATCAAGTGAAGGAGAAGGAGCTAAAATACCCAGATTAAGACGCCATCGGACGCTTCTCAGAGAACCAAGGGTACGATTCTCCGCGGAGACAACACAAGTCAACGACGGCGCTTCTTCCTTTACAATCTCTTTACTCATTTGGCAATGGACCCAAATTTTCCAAATACTTGACTTCAAAGATGACTTGTTTTCCCTTTTAAGAAAACAATCTAATACAGAAGAGCAAAGAATTAAAACAAAAAGAGAGAATTGCGTTCGGGATTCGATTTGGGAGACCGAAATTATTGCCACAAGCAGCAGAGAGATATGGAGTTATCTTTTACCAAACTTCCCGCCTATCTCTTCTTATTCTTTTATTTAATTTGTCTCTCTATCTCTCGGCCACAAAAGGAAATGTATCATTGAAAAACAAAAGAATAACATGTTCGTTTCCACTTCTCTACTTTGTGCAAACAAAAAATAAAATTTGTCGATCAAAGTAACAAATTTGTTAGAATACCATGTTCTTTTGGTGTAGAGTTTGGCACAAGGTCACTTAAATAAATTTTTTTAAATTAATAATTGGTATCTTATCTATTGACTGATTAATCCAGATCTAGTATTGCAGAGGCGATGACGACCCTCCCAACCCAATTTGCTCCATTTGCAAACGTCATGATTTAAACCCCTGACATTACTTAGGGGTCTTAATGCATCATCATACTAGACCAACTGGTTATTGGTACTTAAATAAAATTATTAAATTTTAATTTTGATATTGAGAATAACCTAAATTTAATTAAAATAATCACCTTAAAATATATTTTATAATTTGTTTAATTGATTAATAAATTCAAAATTATATAATTATATAAAAATTATTTATTTTGTTTAATGGTAAACTACTCATATGATCACTCTTATTTTACAAGTGTTTACTTTTAATCGTTGAATTTAATAAAATTTAATGGTTGATGGCTTACAATATTTTGATCATTTATAGTATTTCTTTATAATATTTTAGTCATTGAAAAATTAAAATTGTGTCGAATCTATTGAGTGTCATTCGTGGTTAAAGGGAATATTCTTCCCTTTAGATATTCTGAGTTCGAGCCAATGTATATGTAGGATTTGTATGTCATATGTGTTGTCATAATATTATGAATGGCTACAAATACTAATGGCATATTATAACAAAAAAACACCTTTAATATTTGACAAAATAATCATTTTAATACCTATTATTGTTTTTGAAGACATGTTTATGTGAACTAAAATAACGACATGATAAATTATTATATCAACAAAATTTTAAAAAAAGAATAATATAAAAATAAAATTTTAGTATATCAATCTCAACCAATCAGATGATGACACGTGACATCATTTTAATTTGTTGTAAATTAAAAACTTGAAAATTTTACTTTTGATGAGAATCAAACCTATGTTTAGATAACCTCTATGTTATATTTTGGAAAGATGTTCAAGATATCTTAATTTAAAATCACTCGAACAAGTATAAGCTAGGTTCACATCGGAAAAACGATCAAGATTAGATGATTTGATCGTTTCTAAAAAAATATTTCTGAATCGTCTACCGATTAAGATAAATTATTTTCATATACGATATTTCCAACCTTATAATTCTGTTTATAACTGTAATGGTAGTGTTATTATACCGATCAGAGTAGTTCACCGACAAACAAATTTTTAATATCAGGATGAAAATGATTAATGTGTAAAATTGAATATTATATTTGTTATTATACCAATGTTAAAATTGCCACATTAATTAACGGGGAGCGAAGAAACGAAAAAGGTAATGATTATTTTGTAACTTTTTATAGTTAGATGATCAAAAGAAAAAAGTTGTCATAGTTTGATGATCATCTGTGTAGTTTTATTTAGAAAAGTTCACTATTATTATCCGGGGAGAAGAGTTTTCTTTCTTCTTAGTTTGTGACTTGCCGTCCATTTCAGTATTTTTTATTCACCTGAGAGTTTCTTTTCTGTCTGTTCATTTTTTTCTGGTAATTCTCTTCCCCTCCATAATTTAATGCTCGCCCTTTTCTGAAATAATTATCATATTTTCCCTTATTTTGCAATATGTTAGATCTCTTATTGTTCTCTTTCTCAGTTTATTAATTCAGTGCTGGAGTTTTTCTAAAGTAATTCCAATTTTTTTTATAACACACGGGACTGATAACTGCAGTTGCTGAACTTAAGGATGGATTCTTCGGCATCGCTGTTAAACAAACTCAAGGTGAAGGTTCCCGCTTTATGTACACATTTTCTTTCATAATCTGAGCTAGTTGTTTCTATTGAATAATTATATGAATAAGTGTTGAATCTCAGGCTGCTGAGCCATTTTTCTTGTTTGCGGGTCCCAATGTGATTGAATCTGAAGACCACATTCTAAGGATGGCTGGCCACATCAAGACTATCACTACCAAGCATGAATTTCTATTCTTTTCATTCCCTTTTATTTTTTTGAATCTTTGTGCAAAAATGCTTGAGATTGGCTATAGCAGAAATATACAAAGCTATGATCGTTTTTTTAAATGCCTGAATTAGATCTGTTGGTTTTCGGATTTTTGTAGACTTGGGTTGCCTTTGGTTTTCAAATCAAGCTTTGATAAAGCTAACCGAACATCCTCCAAATCATTTCGGGGTCCCGGAATGGCTGAAGGCTTGAAGGTTCTTTTCTTTTCTTTTCTTTTTTTGCTTTCTTACTATAACATGGCTGCTTTCCTTACATCGAATGATTGATGGTTGCTTTCTTTGTATTATTTCTGTGACTCTATGCACTGCTGCTACATCCATCTATATGATCTGCATGGTTTGTTTTTAAGTTTATTGTTGAACATAGGATGTATTTCTACATATGGTAGAGTTTGGGCTTTCCTGCTATTCTGTGTTAGAATTCTGGAACTGCAAGTACAATATATGGAGTGAGTCTAAAATTTGTGTAACTTTATCTTAGATACATTTACTTACGTTAAAATCTCTATTTATTTTTGGGTTACAGATCCTTGAGAAAGTTAAAGTAGCATACGACATTCCAATTGTAACTGATGTCCATGAAACTATTCAGGTATGAGGAAACATTGGAGGTCTTTCCATCTATATACAAACTTTATCATTTATTTTTAATCTATGTCCATGTCTTCATTTTGGACGCATGGAAAGTATGATTTCTTTGGATTATGATTTCAAAATATACTCTGTTTCCCGGATAGTATATACTTCAGCTGATGTGCCAATTATATTACCATGCATTGCTTGTGCAGATGATGAGAAGTGATGTGGCCAATGTACTAACGTACTCTCTTAGTTGGAAATCATAATTTCAGACTAAACGAACAAGCACTTATATGAATCATATACTGTTTAAAGTGATTGTTTGGAGAAATCAAAATTTCCATATCGGATTCCATTACTAACAACACTTTTTAATGTTTACGGAAAATGCTTTTTCATGTTGTTAGTCTAGGCATGAACAAAATATGACACGTCAAATTGGAAGTAAGCATACCATGCACCTGCACATCTTTTTCTGGGCAGCAATTATTTATTTTGTTCTTTCCATTTAATATATTGCCTGCATAACTATCAAATACCTGGTTCCTTTCAGTGTGAAGAAGTTGGAAAAGTTGCTGATGTGATTCAGATTCCTGCATTTCTATGTCGTCAGGTTAAGCTGATATTTATTGTTAACAGCACCCTTCCATGTTTAAGGGAAAAAAGTTATTGTTTACACTGGTATTTGGTTGACAATATTTAATCAATGTTTGTTTGACAGACGGATCTTCTAGTAGCAACAGCCAAGACTGGAAGAATTATCAATATAAAAAAAGGCCAGTTCTGTGCTCCTACTGTGAGTGTTCTGCTTTTTGTATTTTCAAAAATTTCAAATCGTGTTTTGAGTACAAATTCTCAAGTTTAAGTAAACTCTAGTCTTTTTGTAATTATACATGGATGTTATTTGTAATTATGCATAGTTGTAGGTTATGGTAAATTCTGCTGAGAAGATTAGATTGGCCGGGAATCCGAATGTGATGGTTTGTGAAAGAGGCACCATGTTTGGCTATAGTAAGTTTTTTCTGGACTTTCTGGAAAAAATGAAAGAAATCATTTTGGATCTATATTTGGGTTCTTTAGGGAAGGCATTTTTGGTTCATAACTTCATATTTAAATATATCGGGTGATTTTTGTGTTGTGTATGCACTCATGAAGTAAGCGGTAATATGGTAGTAGTACATAATGTTAGTGGATACTGGTTTTCAGAGCTTTCTATTAATTTTCAGAGACATTCTTCAAGAACTTGTTTAGAAAACAATAGTTCGCCGATCCTTTGATTTATTGAATGATGTTACTCCATTCAACCTAAAATTAACTGTTCATAGGTGGTAGTAGTGTACAACATGAATCTGTAACCACAACAGACTCTAGGCTAAATTTTGTATACCCTTGCTTATGTCTCTCCTCATATGTAGGCTGATAAATAATTGATATGAGTGGGCCTATAAACTAGACGTGAAAAAAGGCAACAAATAACATGGGCTTTGATACTATGTTAATCTTTCCAATACAGCTAGTTAGCTATAAGATAGAGAGGGCCGATCTCAGTATAATATGTTGTGTTGTCATGGGGACAAGGCATAGTCCAGGCTTTACAACCCTTATAATTCCCAAGGTGCATGCATCACAAGGTGGAAAAAAGTCACTTGCTTGAGTGAAGTAAGGTGCAAAAAGCCACTCACAATAGTTTTTTTAGAACAATTATACTTTTATAATAAGTAATTCAATTTTCATATTTAAAAATAATATTCTTTTTAAATACTTTTAAAATGTTAAATTTTTTTTTTGATAGAAGATTAGGCCTCATTAAAAAAACCCTTCTTACCCTCCCTGTTACGAAAATAACATGAAGGGCATTGGAAGGAGGAAAAAAGTGCCTATAATTTTATTAATCTGAAGAATAATACACTGCCATCCCTAACAACAACTTAATACCTTCCCACAACACATAAGACTTAAAAACCACCTTCTGCTGAAAAACCTTAACACTAATTACATAAGATTGGAAAACAAAATCCCTTCTGAACCGAAGGGAATCCACCCTCTAACATCCCACAAACAAAGCCAAAAATCAACCTATACCATCTTTAGCTAATCTATCCGCTTCCCAGTTGGCAGCCCTCAAGATAAGTCTTAACAAAATATCCTTCCCTTCCTTTAAAGAGACGATCTCCTTCACTAAGGATTGAAATATAGGGTTGCTTAATTCCGGATTATTGATCCACTTCATCGCGACACTTGAATCCGATTCTAAAATAATCCTTTGATTAAGAACCAAACCTGGATCATTAAGCAAGCTCAGCCCCCCCCTTTATCGCCAAAAGTTCTGCTAAAATCGGAGGACCACCCCTAACATTTTCAGAAAACCAGTGAATCAACACACCACTACTGTCCCTAATCAAACCTCCTATACCACCTTTAGTCCAGCCCTTCACCATTGCTCCATCAACATTGATCTTTAAGAAACCATCTGGAGGAGGAACCCAACAAGAAGGTTGGGATCTTCCTTTCTTCTGTCTATCAACCGAATCAGCAAGAGTAAGATCACCCACTAATGAGTCAAAAAGGATCTGCGTGTCAAAACTACCAGCAAACCAAGACATAATTCTAAAGCGAGCAATAAAGAACAACATCACCACATCCAACTTTTCCTTCTTAAAAATAACCTCATTCCTGCTTTTCCATATCGTCCACAATACGGCCCTTGGAATGAATTTCCAAATACAAGAATTCGGAAGTAGATCATCCCATTGAATAATACATTCTAATATGTTATTTGGAATACTCCAAGAAACGTTCCACAAATTTGAAAATCTGGCCCACAATCCCCAAGTTACCTCACACTGCAGGAAAAGATGTGAAACTGTTTCCCTAAAACTGCCACACAACGAACATAAGGGATCTTCAATCCCGACCACTCCACACTTCAACAATTCCTCCTTAATCGCCACTCTCTGATGAACAACTTGCCATACGAAGGTTTCAACCCGGGGAGGTGCTATCCCCACCCAAATATTTCTATCCCAAAAATCCCGATTCCTCTCAATATTGACTGACTCAAGGAAACACTTAATACAAGAATTAGTAGAGAAGCAACCCTCTCCATTCCCTAACCAAATCCAGCAGTCCTCCTCCTCATGAGACAATGAGATGTTATTCAAAATAGAAATCAGGTGTAACCATTGCTCAATCTCCCAGTCCACCAGATTCCTTCTCATTTGAATATCCCACACCCAGCTTGCAACATTATTCGCCCTAAACTCCACCACTTTACCCATTTTATTAATCGACAGAGCATACAGCCTAGGGAACAAATCTTTAAGAGGGACTTCTCCCAACCAAACATCATTCCAAAAAGTCACAGAGTGACCGTTACTAGCTTTCAACCGCAAATTATTCCTAATACAATCCCCAAACCCATCATTAGAAAAGAAGTTATTAATTACACCTCTCCAAATCCAAGAGGCACGAGCCGTCCAAGTATTCTCCAACATTTTGCAACTCGGGTCCAAGTTGTTCACATGACAAACCACCCTCTTCCACCAAGAATCCTTTTCAGAGGCAAACTTCCATACCCATTTACCCAACAATGCTCTGTTCAAAATTGCTAAGTTCGGGATCTCTAGACCCCCCAACTTTCTCGGCTTACTGACCACTTCCCAATTCACCCAATGTATGTTTCTTTTATCAGCCGAACCCCCCCATAAAAAAACAGCCATGATCGAGTTTAATTTCTGCAACACCGTAACTGGAATTCGAAATAATGAAAGGAAATAAGTAGGGAGAGAGCATAGCACAGCTTTGACCAGCACCACCCTTCCTGCTAACGCTAGAGAGTTTGCCTTCCAGCCAGTCAATTTATTATGAAATTTTTGCACGATTGGGGATGGGGGATTTTAGGCCAATTAGCCTTGGGGGAGGGCTATATAAAATTTTATCAAAGGTCTTAGCTAGAAGGTTCAGTTTGTGCATTAATGAAATAGTTAGTCCATCTCAATTTGCATTTATTCAAGGGAGGAGCATACTGGACTGTTCTTTTATAGCAAATGAAGGAATTGATTTTTGGAAGAAGAAAGGATTGAAGGGGGTGGTCTTCAAGGTGGATTTTAAGAGAGCATACGACTCAGTTGATTGGTCGGGGTTGTTGAAAATAATGGGTAAAATGGGGTTCGGAGAAAAATGGCGTTCTTGGATGTATCAGTGTATGTCAACTGCTTCTATTTCGGTTCTTGTGAATGGGACTCCTACGGAGAGAATTCATATGGAAAGAGGTCTTAGACAGGGCTATTCATTATCCCCTTTGCTGTTTAATTTGGGTGGGGAATTGTTACATTTGTTGCTAACTAAAGCAGTGGATATGGGGCTGTTTTCGGGTTTTGAGTTAGGAGTTCAGATCGTTCCTTCAAGCTATCGCATCTACAATTTGCGGATGACCTTATTATTTTTTCAAAAGCTTCAATTCGGGATTTGAAGAATGTCAGAAGGTTGCTTTTGATATATGAGTTATTGGTGGGATTGAAGATTAATCTTGTCAAGAGCAGAATTTTTGGCATCAATGTTGAGGAGGATGTGCTAGCCGATTGGTCTAAGGAAATTGGCTGCTCAATGGGTAACTTTCCAACGGAATACCTAGGCTTGCCTTTGGGGTCCAAGAGAAATTATGTTGTATTGTGGGAACCAATCGTGCAAAAATGTTAAATTTTAAAAAGCAAATCCTATGTTAATTACTAAATAAATCAGGTGTTGCTACATCTTAACACATGATAGGTCTAAGGCCATATGCTAACTAATATTTAATGGTGTTAAAGCTGGGTACCATAATGATAAAAGATTAATAGTATAGACACAATATTGAACCTTTTAAAAGTAGAAGTACCACATTGTGTAGGTCTTGTCTACAATTATTTTGGTTTAGGTTTGGATATATTCCGGTAGTCAGTCCATCCTTTTGTGCTTCGTAATTCTTAATTCTAATCATAGTTATATGAATGTGTTGATTGTATTTGTAATTGTAACTTGAAAAAAAATGTGGAAGTACCACATTGATTCTGGGGCTAACCCGTAATATTATTAAGGAACATGATTTGGGGAACATTATGGGAAAGGTGCAATCTCCCCTGCCTTGTCTCCAGCATGTTAAGTTTTGGAACTTCTAATGTATGGGAACTCATGGATTTATATTTCTTCATGCTCATCCACTTTTCAACGTTAATGCTTAAAATATTTATTTAGTTTCCCCCTTCTTTTGTGTTCTAATATCATTAATCAACCCTTCTTTCAGTGTATCAAAATTCTACTTTAATTCAAGCATAACATCACCTTTACTGAATATTCAAATCGAACTTTTTTATGCTTTGTTATTCTTGCTTACCCTTTTTGATTGATCTTACTGCATTTCTTTTGATTTACAGATGATTTGATTGTTGATCCACGTAATTTGGAGTGGATGAGGGAAGCAAATTGTCCTGTTGTAAGCATATAGTTTATGTTATGCAATTCTTGTTTCTTTCCTCCCTGAAAATATATAAATCATGCATTCAGATTCTCAGGGGCAGGCCGGGTTAACTATAGTCTATGGTGCTTGCTTCAGCTTTTGTTTTGTGTCTTCCAAGATACTGCCATACAGGGAAAAATATTTGCTAAATATACCAGATAACTATGATACACACACACATATGCATTTATTTGCAGCATGTCACTTCCTATTTTAGTATTGAAGATATCTTGCAAATGTGAAGTAGTTATCTGCAGCATGACTTAACCTTCCTGTGTATAACTTGAACAAATTTGTTCCTTTTTCATGTTTTTAATTGTTGGATTTCATAGTCTGATTCATATATTTCACTCCAGGTTGCAGATATCACACATTCATTGCAGCAGCCAGCTGGAAGAAAGGTTGGGATAATTTTGCATATGCCTTTTTGTTTCCAAAACTAGAATGCACTAGAGTGTTCTGTTCGTATGGCTATGGATGATGTTACTTGTTTACTTATATTTTGATGTTGTAAATGTTCTTCAATCAGGTTTTTTCAAGAAATTCGACAGAATGTCTTACCGATTTTGAATTAGGACATTTGACCATTGTTATTTTTCTTGTTAGCTTTTACCGTGAGGATAATCATCACGGGATACGGTAAGGGAAATATAATTTTAACCAAAATGGGTTTTGATAATAAATCTTCTTGTTTCATATTCATTTAATCTTTATTTTCTGGTGGGGGGGTCCATTATAGTTGGAACCACTCACTTTTGAATGTTGATACACCTGGAGCTGTCAGGGTCTAACATATTTCATAGGATCAATTAATTTCATTGTGAAATGGATAATATTGATGATAAGCTTCCTTACCTGCCGTTTCCCTTATGGTTATTATTCTTTTGTCCTTTTACTTGACCAAAAGGAAGGTCAGTTTCAAACCCATTTAATTGTGAGTGGAGAAAGCTCCAAAAATTACATTAATCTTCCTATATATTTTGCATTTTTGTGTTGCAATTCTGTCATTAAATATTGTGTGGCCAAAGCACCAAAAAGAAATACTTTTAACATATTAGGCTGAGAATTGATATTCTCTGGTAACCTTTCTTTGTCTTGGGTTATGCTAAATATGTTTGCTTGCAATAGTTGGTGTTCTTTATGATATAAGTTTTTTGATCCTCATTTGTCTCCCTTTTAGTTTATCGATTCATATGGCTTCTGAGTTTCATTTTTTTACCATGGTTACATTTTTGCTTTCTTATATAGTTGGATGGAGGAGGTGTAGCCAGTGGAGGCCTCCGTGAACTCGTACCATGCATTGCAAGGACCGCAGTTGCTGTTGGAGTGGATGGAATTTTCATGGAGGTATGTTTTCCTTGACTGCCTTGTGCAAAGCTGTAATATAAAGTAATTGAGAGGTTATAGCTGGAGTTTTGGGTTGGCTTTTACTCGAATTACAATTAACAGGCCTTGTCTTTTACAGTTTACTTTGATGCTTAAAATATCATGTGTGCAAAAAATACCTTCTCATATAGTTTCATGGAGATTGATTTTTGTTCTGGCATCTAAAAGTTTCTCTTTGATATATAGGTACATGATAATCCTTTGAATGCACCGGTTGATGGTCCAACTCAATGGGTGAGTTAAATTTATAATTTGCACTTGCTCAAATACTAGAAGATGGTGTCTTTAGGACAATCCACACAGGGAAGTTATATTATCAGACCTTATTATCAAGCTGAAATCTTATTAGAATATGTTTTGCTTGTTATGTGAGATAGCCACTGCGCCATTTGGAGGAACTGCTGGAAGAGCTAATTGCAATAGCTGTAAGTTCTTTTCCTATCATTGATGTGAATGGTTATGTCATAGTGTTCCCAACATTTGCATAGTAAATTTTTCTCTTGAGCAATTTGATTTTTTTTCTTCTTCATTCGAGTACAAGGAAGAAAACGACCTGTTTAAAATAGGCTGTGTTACAACATAAGAGTCCTACTAGGTTACTTCTTATCTAAACTCTTATCTTAATAAATATCTATCTTATCTCCTTAGTAGATAAACCTAATCATAAAATACAAATTTAATACAAAGTAAAATACACTTCTACACTCCGCCTCAAAGCTAGAGAGTATATATTATATAATCCCATCTTGGATATGAATCCATCAAAGTTAGTTCTTGGAAGAGCTTTGATGAGAATATCATCAAGTTGTAGTTCAGTAGGAACATAATTTAGTTTTACAGTCCCATTGTTGACTTTCCCATAGTTGCGGTCTACTAAGAATCGATGATAAATAAAGGGATGGAGTAAGATTAGCGGTTCCAGACCCAATAACTTTGGCTTTTGACCCATTGGCTAAAGTTACAGGCTGATAGACTTATGGTGATGAAAATCAGAAAGTAAACTGGGATTACAGTCCCATTGTTGACTTTCCCATAGTTGCGGTAGACTAAGAATCGATGATAAATAAAGAGATGGAGTAAGATTAGCGGTTCCAGACCCAATAACTTTTTCTGTTGACCATTTGGCTAAAGTTTCAGGGTGATAGACTTATGGTGATGAAAATCAGAAAGTAAACTGGGATTACAGTCCCATTGTTGACTTTCCCATAGTTGCGGCAGACTAAGAATCGATGATAAATAAAGGGGTGGAGTAAGATTAGCGGTTCCAGACCCAATAACTTTTGCTGTTGACCATTTGGCTAAAGTTACAGGGTGATAGACATATGGTGATGAAAATCAGAAAGTAAACTGGGATTACCTGTCATATGATCTGTAGCACCAGAATCAATGACCTATTTTGAAGAGGCAGAAACGAGACATTTTAGGGTTACTTGACTCAGTAAGAGCAGAAATAGGACCGGATGGATGTTTCATTGTTTCTTATAGTTGAATCAATTTGGTTCATCACTCTGCAGAGTTGTCAGACATACAAAAAATAATAGCAACAAAGATCCGATGGCTAAATAAGTATCGAACTAGGCTAGAACAACCGAAATCAGGCAGCCAAATAATACTAAACCAGTCCCCAAACTGAGACTAAACCGAAAGCATGAACCGACGACAGAGGTGTGGTTGAACTCAAGAAAGCGACATAGGCGGAAGAAAACAACACCGGAATACCATCCCACGCGCTCTCACGTGTTGGTGCCTGAAGGAGTGGCGAGAACTTGTGGCGGCACGTGTGGCTCACACGCTGGGAATCTGACGACCGGGTTCTGCGGTCTGGCTGATTGGCACACGGCGGACCTCTCAGTGTTGGCGGTGTCGAACAATGAGGCTCAAAAAACTTCCCTTTTGAATTTTGGCATTACCCCTCACCCCAAACAGGCCAGGAATTTTTTTTTTGATGAACAAGGAAAAAGATTCTTAAAATTTAATTTAGGGCTCTGATATCTTCTAAAATATTAAGAAGAGAATACTTTCATGTATTTTTATTCACCAACTTTATGGTTATATCTACAAATATAAAGGTACTATAATATGTAAAGTAATATCCTACATTAACTACATAATATAATACATTAAATACAATATATATTAACCCTAATATTTGGTCTATAAATCTGTAACAATGAAATTAAGTATAAATGGTGATATTTATCATTTCTTCAATTGATGTTTTCCAGAGGGTTAGCAAAGGGAAGCAACGCTTCGACATTGATCTCACACCATATTCGGATTAGCAAGTTTTCAAGAGTTGTCCAAGTGGGTAAGCAGGTAATTATTTTTTTCCATTCATAGCATTATTAGTGTTGTTTTATAGTATCGTTTTGCTAAAATCAAAGATGAAGACTCGACCTATGTTCCATTTTAGTACACAAGTACTTGACATCCCATTTTGGCGCGACTAATTGTGCATTATAATTTTCGTTCAATCGCTAACTTAATAATCACAATTAAACAGAAATGAAGAAGAATAAACACTGTTCTTCCTTGCTCTCTATCTTATTTAGGCATGTAAGGAGCTTCTTATTTTGCACAATTCCCTGCATTTTTTTGACCAAAAAAAGAAGTTAAAAGCAATAGAAACCGGGTATGCTCGGTGTTTACTCATAATTTAGAAGTTCCTTGTGCACACAAAGGGAATCAGAAGTACAATCTCCTATTTTTAACCAAGATCAGAAGGCTCTCCCTCTTTTTTGTTTTCTGTTTTGGTTTTTTCTTGTTCTCGAGTCTGTCTCTTTCCTGCTTCACTTCACTTGGTATGGCCAATCTATGGCACCCGCCGGTGATTTCATCATTCTTCTTTTGGTCTTATCTGTTCAGTCACTTATCACCTTACTCCCACAGCCAGAAACACTCAAATTTGGAAAGTGAAATCATTTTCTTCTTTTACTCTTTGGTTCACTTCAATTTTACACACATTATTAATGTGATATTCCTAAGAATGCTTAGTCGTATTAGGATTGTTGCTGCTATTCTCTAATTATGCACTGCTGATGTTCAAAGTTTCGATCTCTTCGTTTCGGATTTTCAGGTGATTGATTTCAGTCCAAGTATGTTTAGCTAGAAACAGGATGGACACTGAGAATGCGCCATTGTTATCTGGGAAATTAGCCCCAATTGCATGGAGCATTCAATGCTCAGACTTTCATACTCTATTTGTCTGCGGAGGAGCTTGTGAGTTGTTACCGCAAGTTTTCTTCTGTTGTGTGTATTGACTTAAATACCCCCTAGTATTATTTCTTTTTTAAAAATATCATGATTTATAAGTAAATTTATTAACATAATGTGAATAAGAGTATTATTCGCTTGCATACACATAATAATTATTGAAGTTTTAAATACTTTTTTCTTATATATATTATTAAAAAGGATTTTTAAAATGTTAAATTACATTGATCAATTCGGTACATGGTCTTCAAAAATTCTTAATTTTTATATTTTAAATTAATTAATTATACATAAAATAATTTTAAATTTTATATTAGGGGGTAAACTTTTAAAATTTTAGGAATGGACAAACTTATAAATTTTATTGGGAGACAAAAATAGATTTTCAATAGAAAAAACATAAAAAAATATTTAAAATATATGAAAATTTTAAATTTTCAAGTGACAACTATCCTCACTTACTTTGTGGGTCTATCTCTATTTTAGTGGTGTAGGAGTTATTTTCCTTTCAAATTATAATGGTGGAGAAGTAAAGGAAGAAGAGAAAGTATATATTTTTTATTTCTATGATTATCATATGGAGATTATAAATCAGACCAAGATAAGATCAATGTTTTATTTTGATTTTTATTGATTTCGAGAAAAATCAAACTAAAAATGAGAAAAAAATATTTTAGAATTAGTTACGTCATAAATGATGGCTAGCAACAAACGATAATTATAAAGATGTCGATCATACATAATAAGGGTAAAATATTAGATTAATTAATAAATAAAACTACTCAAAATACAATGTTTTGGTATTATCGTTACATAACCAATGGTTGGCTTACAATTTTTCTCTTTTGAAAATTGAGTGATAAAAAAAATTTAAAAGATTGAATGATAAAAAACAAAAGTAAAATTTGAATGACCAAATTACCCTTAAAAATAGTAAATAAAGCCCAAAAGAAGAAAAAATCATTTGAACTTGAGCCCGGCCCGCTCGATCAAGCACTACAGAAATAATCTTCACATTTGAAACAACTTTGAAAAGCTATAGTAGAAAGAAGAGAGGCGGGCTATTCAACATAAGCTAACGGTTCACTTTTCTCTCTCAAAACTCGTCTCTTATATCACTCAAGCTATTTTTCTTTGAAGGGGAGAAATTAGAAATTAATCAAGAAAGATCCATCAAGATGACATCTCTCAAGCTCAAGGTATTTTTTTAAATCTCTTAATCTTCGTTTTAATCAACAATGCTAACTACTACTGTGTCATTTACTAATGAAATCTCTCTTCTTTCTCAATTTCTTTTCCAAAATTTGAGTTAGGGTTCCTTTTTTCATCACCATATTCTCTCATTTTCAGGCAAAACTTGGAGATCAACGTGGCTTCAGTCGTGGTAACCCTATTTATTCTTTTTTTCTTTCTATTCGGTAATTTTATTTTTTTAAATTTTGAAATCATTGTTTTCTGTTCTTATTTGTGTACAAAGGGCTCAAAATTTATTCCCAAAATGAAAAGACCAAAAATGAAGCATCTACCATGTAAGTTTTGCTTTTGCTTAATTACGACATATCTGATTGTTTTCTTTTTAAATAAAGAATAGTTGGTTGTTCTAATTTTTTTTCCAGGACGAAATCAATTGTGGGTAGCAAAGAAGCCGTTCTAACTACTGCAAATGATTCAAAGGTTTCTACCATTTTTATTGTTTTTCCTTAATAAAGAATGTAATATTTAGAGCGCTTGCTTTTATTTGTTTTCATGTTTAACTTCCAAAAGTAATTTGAAGGGGTATTTGAAGAATATGACCAAGATTAAAGGCAAACGCGATAGTTCTGGTAAGCTTCATCTGCAACTGCAACAAAATTTTCATAATCATTATCTCAATCCTATGCCATGGGAACTTTGTTTACAGCTCTTTGCATGTCCATTTTTCAGAAAATAAAGTTGTTCAAAGAAAAGCGCTGTCAGATCTTAGCAATCTTACTTCTTTCGCTTCTTCCACGAAAGTTTATGATGGCTCTAAATCAACGTGAGTGACTTTTTCTTTTAATAATACTTTTGAATTGCTATCTCTTCCTGCAATTGACTTTACTCGTTTTGTAACGCAGGAAGAATCAGAGAGGTGCTTTGATGGAGCGGTATGAACCCTCATTCATTTAGTCCATTGATTTGGGGTTCTTTAATGAATAAATTTATGGAAATTTGTTTCACTGTCTTTCCCTTTTTTTTCAATGGTATACGGATAGGTTTCTACTTTTCTCAACTAGTATACCTTTTGGCTGCAGTGTGTGTTGTGTGTGATTTTTTTTCCCTCTATGAAGGGTTTAATGCATTTTAATGACATACATTTGCTTCCCCTTTCCTACACTCTGATGTCTGCATTGTTATTGAATGAGGAAAAAAGTTCCATTTATCCAAAATGAATATGATCAAAATTTGTAAAATTCAATTGAAGATGATATAGCTCTATATGGATAATTGTACGTTAGTTTGCTTACTGTTTATTAGACTATAGTTTACCTATGTGAAGTAATTTATTTGCAGGGTTTCAGTGGCTTCGGCTGCTAAAACTGTTAATGTCTCATCCGGGAGATCTTTCAAGGTACGAGGGCTAAATTAAAAGTTCAAATCTCTTTTTACTTTTTTCCCATTTATGAAGTCATTTAAGTGTGAAAACTAATAACTAAAATTTGTGTAAACCAGTTCTGGAACTATTGTAATTGCTAGTCTTAATGGCATGTGTACTGTTGATATCATAATTATCACCCCAAGCCAAGGAAGTAGGTTACTAAATCACTCAAAGTGTAGAAGAGATCTCTGATTGTAATGAACAATAAATCATGAGAAATTGTTGACAAGAAAGTATAAGCAATGAAAAGTGATATGATGTAACATTTATCTTTGCTGTTGGGTTTGATAAGATCTTGCATGAAGTTTAGGACTTTCAAAATGCTAAATCTAATTAAGTTATTTGATTGTTTTATTTTGCATTTATGGCATCTTACTTCCACTTGATAATCCAGACCATATTCATGAGGTAGAAGAGATCTCTAATTGTAATGAACAATCAATCGTGACTAATTGTTAATGGGAAAGTATAACCAATAAAAAGTGATATGCTGTAACATTTATCTTTATTGTTGTGTTAAAAAATTGTTCTTGGATGAGGTTTAAGAATGTCAAACTTCTAAAGTTATTTGAGTGTTTTATTTCATATTTATGACATCTTATTCCACTTGATATAATCCAGACTAAATTAGTGAAAGAAAATTTATGTGGTAGTTTAGACATATTCATTTGATTATCCACTACAAGCACGAGGCAACATTTTTGGTATTCCTAGGTTTTCACTAATCCTTCATTTTAGTCTCTTGATGTCATCACCTTTTGTTTGCCTTATTTTTGGAGTTACAAAGGAATTGATATATTTCATAATATCTTTTAAAATAGGGAAAAGAGGGGGACCATCTAAATCGAGGTGCTATTGGTGATTATACTTCAAAGACAGGTAGCCTTCTATTATTTATAAATTTCTGGTAACTTTCACTGGTAAAACAATATATAAGCAAGTTTTGCTTTTTGAGAACAGAGTACTAGAGATCTGAAGACTTCCTTGAGTGTCAAAAGTGTTACAACCCAGAATTTAAATCGTAAATCTGTTGTTACTACCAGCAGGTACACTGTTAACTAGAGTTTCAAATTCTGTTTGGAGTGCAGGAGGCAATCTGCTATGACTACTGTTTTATAATTATCTGATCAAAATTTTTGGTTATTATTATTGCATTATGTTTTCTTAATTCTTCAGGAAAACCAGGAATCTACTTCCAGCCACAAGGTTTGTGACTTTAAACAACGTTGAAATTGATTAAAACAATGTTTATAGTATCTCTCACTGATGCATGATCTATTTTCTATTTTCATCTTGAAGGAATTCTTTACCGGTATCGAAGAAGGTGAACCCAGTCCTTGCAAGTGATGCAACTTTGAACATTTTTATTTCACTTTCTAAAAAAAGAAAAGAAAAAAGATACTGCTACTCGTTTTTCTCATTATGTTATCTTGGTAGTTGTCCTTTATTTTTTTTCCCCACTAAATTTCCTCTTTTCCATGTAGGAAAAAGCTACAGACTCTAGCAAGATTATGAGTAAGATGCATGGTCCATTTTCCCTTATACTCCAAAATTGCATGGCCCAGAGTTGCATTCACTAAGATGGTGTTTTTGTCCTGTCGTCCCCCCCCCCCCCAAATTTTTGGGGCTTCAGGTAAGGCTAAAGTTTGTGAGACTGCTTCAAAGCAAGCAAGAAATGCAAGGAGTCATCTTTCAAGGAATAGAGAGAGTGATAGCTTTGTGATAATGTAAGCAGGAGTTTCTGATTTCATTCTGGTTCTTACCGTGTTAAGTCTGGGATAACTTCTAGGTGAGAATCAGAAACATGATGAAGTCCTCATTCTCAAGCGAAAGAGTTTAATGAGATAAATTATTTTTTGTTGAAACTGGTGGTCTAAGAAATGTTAGGTCTAACTGGTTTGACCAACGGCCTTTTTTCCTAAACATTTTTGTAAAGTCTCAATCAGGGACAGATGTGAAATGCTTCTATAGTCACCTACTTTAGATTATAAATTTCTGACCATAATTTTGAAGTCTTAAAATTTCAAATAATACACATGCCACTGTAAAGTTAGCAATTTATTGAAAAATACTTTGTTGTGTTGTAGCTTGTTTGTGTCAATTTTAACGTGATTGTGCTTGATGCTGGGGAGTATCAACGGGCTGTTTGTGTCTGTCAATTCAATTGTCATTGTTTTATCTCTATCATTTTTTTCTATCTATGGCTGTCTTTTATGCAGTGTGTAAACTAATTCTAGGTTCTCAACATTTTCTTAGAAATTTATCTTGGTTGCCCACTTCTATGTCAGTATTTTCCCTTTCTGCATGCTCATACTTTAAACTGGAAATTAACTGCTTCTTTATTTTGCTGGGCACCACGAGGGTACTTTGAATCAGATTTCATTGGGAAAAGTAGTATTACTCTAATTCATTCATGACTCAAGAAATATCTTGTCTTGAATATTTTTATATGAAACAAAAATTTATAGATCTGCTTGAAAGCTTACTGGGAAATATTATATAACCATATTGAGGTTTTGCCTGATTTATATAACATGTTCTTTCTAATAGTAAAATATTTTTATTGCGAATGAGTAGTTTGATGATTAGTTTGAATTTTGGAATTAGGGCTACTAAAAGTCGATCAAATTCTGCTGCTCATAACTTGCCAAGATCTTTCAAGGTATACGGCATACTATATCTGTCTTCAATCTTTCAATTTAGTTTGCTCCATATTTTAATATTGAGTTATATTTTCGGAGTTTACTTTATGCTTACCTGGTAACCAGAGTTGTATGTGTGTTTGTTTTACCCAATTTTACTAATATAAGTTGTTTTTATGTCATTCATTGCTCAGCCATCTGTTAAGACTGCACTCAGGCCTTCTAATGCTCAAAGAGCATCAAAATCAAAGTGTTCTTCAGGTTTGGAAAACCTAGTGTCTGTTGCTGCAATCACATCCAAGAAAGACATAGGGTGTCCTCTTCCGGAAAATAATGTAGCAACAATTTCCAGTGAAGTTACTTCTAATGCCAATAGTGATGCTAGCATCAACATGCCTGATGTCCTTGTTAGGAAGAGAGCAAAACGTAGGAGATCTTATACATCCTCGCTAATGGCAAGAATATCACAGGTTTGGCCCCACTACAATCTAATATACTGTCTCAGCTTTTTCCTTGAGAAGTTGAATGACTATTGGAAATATTTCACAGCTATTGGAGGGTAATAGTGGTGTCAAAGAAGAAGAAAAGCTACCTGACATTGATAATGATGACAATCCGTTGGAAGTTGCTCCATATGTTGATGAAATTTATCAGTACTATTGGATAAGTGAGGTATTTGTTCATTAGCCTCTTCTTTCTGGAAAAGTTTGTAGCATACTATGGCCTGTGTAGTAGGCTTAATTTAGTGTGATTGTGATCCTTCTTGAACACAGAGAAGCCAGACCACGAGGCTTCATTTGATGATAAGTCTTAATGGAGATTGACTGATAACATGAAACCATTTTAAAAGGGACTAGCTTAGTAGATTAAATAGCAACATGTGGAAATAATAGAAACATTTTTCTCATCTAGCTGGTTTCTGATCAAAATGTTAGTTAATGGTCGCAAATTATAAGAAGTTTTAAGGATAATATTTTGTTGCATGTATTGGTGCTTTTGAAAAACAGAGATATATTCTTCATAGAAACAGAACGTCTATTTTCAATTGAATGAAAAAAAGCAGAGATGTTTATCCATTTCTCATGTTATAGTTTTGCTTTGGTCCCAGATTTTGACCTGTTTCTGTGTTATATCTGTGTGCATCAAACTCCAATGTTAATAAAAGGTTTACTATCTCAGTGGTCAATTGTTTGCCTGTGTTTTGGCAACAATGTTTGGTAACTAGTTAGGTAATTCTGCTTACACTGAGCTTATAAAATTGCAGGCAATGAATCCATCTCTGGAAAATTACATGTCAAAGCAGACTGATATTACTCCTCATACGAGAGGCATATTGATCAACTGGCTGATTGAGGTATAATTTACCACATGGTTTTAATCACCTTTTTGTTCATTATGCTGTACCTTGCTTATTTTAGTTGCCCTGTACTACATCACTCTCATAACAGGTGCACCTCAAATTTGATTTAATGCAAGAAACACTTTATCTCATGGTCAATTTGTTGGATCGATATCTCTCAGAGGTCCAAATAAAGAAGAATGAGATGCAGCTGGTTGGTCTCTCTACTCTTTTGCTGGCATCGAAATACGAGGATTTTTGGCATCCTAGGTTAAATATTTGAACTGTCAAATTTGCATGGTATCTTGTATAATTTTGTTCAATTTTCTAAACTTGCAAAACCAATTGCTCATTTAATTGTATCCCTTCACAGGTGAAAGATTTAATCAGTATATCGGCTGAGGCTTACACTGGTGAACAAATGCTCAAGATGGTATGCCTTTTCTGATGATGGAATGCAGTTTGAACTTCTGAGAAACTCTGGTGTAAGGAGAAAACTTGGCGTAGGACAAGTAACTCTTCACATATTCTGAAACCTCAATCATTCAATAGTGAAAGTTACATTGAAACTAAACCACATAGGCATTTATAGCTTAACCTAGAATCATAATAAATAAAAAATAACAGTAATAACTTTAGCCTTAACCTGTAAAGTAAAGTAATTTAAATAAAATAATCTAACATAGCCTTGATAATTATAAAGATTATAGTCAAACTTGTAAATATAAAATAGACTTGTGGATAATCTCCTAACTAGCATACCTTTGTTCTGCATTACTCGGTGTTTGAATTTGGATTCGATTTGCTTTGTGTATTTTTTATTTATTTTAATCTTAAGCTGGAATATCCACTTTGGAGATAGCAATAGATATTTCTAGCACTGAAGCAGATGAATTGTTAGTCAAGCATCTTTGTTGATATGCAACCATCCATAGGTGTTTGCCCTTATTGCTCTTAATCATACAAAATAACTTGAATTTTCAGGAGAAGTTAGTCCTTAAAAACTTGAAGTTTCGCCTAAATGTGCCTACTCCTTATGTCTTCATGTTAAGGTTTATCAAGGCTGCTCAATCAGACACCAAGGTATGTGGTAGCTGTTCGAATATGACTAATGAATCCAGATATTTTATAAAACCTGAAATTTTCAATTAAAGTATTGAGAAGAAAAGTAGGGTGCATCTACTTGTATATTGGGATCAGTGATTTGATATTTTGGGATTAGTTGATTAGATTTCTATTTGGATAATAGATATTATTTACTGATCTAAATTGGATAGACATATCTGGTAAACATTTGTTATTTGTGATGGATATTGGTTTCAGTTTGAGCATCTAGCCTTCTACCTCATAGAGCTGTGCTTGGTTGAATATGAAGCTTTGAAGTTCAAGCCCTCCTTGCTATGTGCATCAGCTATCTATGTTGCTCGGTGTACCTTGCCAATGTCTCCGTCTTGGACCCCGTTGCTTCGCAGACACACACACTATGATGTTTCAGAAATCAGGCAAATTTCTTTTAAAATCTTCTTCTTGTTAGTGGATCGTTATTTATTGCCTGATTGTGAGCAGGGAGTGTGCAGAAATGATTTTGTTGAGTTTTAAGATTGAGATTCATGAAAGAAAATGTTATGATGATATAGGTTCATACTTGATTGCATGAATTTTCATTGTTTTACGATTTTTTAATTAAATTGTAGTATATTTTACAAATAATATCTTCATTAATGAAATTTGTTTGCTATATAAAATTGGGGTTTTGTTGACCAATAATCTAGTGGGGGAACAGATTTTGGAAAATACATTTGTTGGAAAATTAATTTGGGATTTAGGTCAGTTGCTATAGTGTATTTGTCCTGCTCACATAAAGAATTTTAAAATTTTAATATATTTTATAAAACTTATTACGTGAGAACGATGATCTTCAAGTGTATACAACAAATGGTCTAAATCCTAAATTGATTATCCAACAGTTGTATTTCCTTAATTCTTTTTTCTCATTCATAATATTTATAAATTTTACCGATACAATTTGTGCGTGCAGTTGGTAAATATCAATATAAAAAATTAAATATAATTAGTTATTTTTTGTTAAGTCTATTTTAATATTTGAAAATAAGTTTTCATTTCAAATTTGATTTTTAATTTGTAAAAAGTTAAAAATATTTATAAAAAATGAAAATAGAAAATAAAATACAAACGTTTTAGAAACCTTTTGCCAAAATTCTTTCTCGTATCCCATACACCAATATTTATCGCTTGTATAGCTCCAAAGTTCCAAGGCGGAGCACTACTACTCATTTTCTTTGGCCGTTGCTCTTTTTCTCCGCTCTTTTCTTTCGTTTTTGCCGTAGTTAAGTTATTGTTGTTATCCTTTGAGATTTCGAGTTCGAGCATCAATATCAAGCAGTTGAGAGTCATTGAATATCTATTATCTCATATTTTTTCTTAGATTATAAAATAATCGATCGAATTAACTAAATTTTGTTCAATTCAATTAATAAATTTTAAAAAGAATTTATTTTAATTGATAATTTATTTTTTTTGATTAATTTAATTTTAATAAAAAAATAACTGACCCTTATTTTCATATATAATTGAGTAAGGGGAGGTAGGATAGTAGGCTGCCCCAACGCAAATTTTAATAAATTTGATATTATTACTAATGGGATTAACTGATTAAACAACCATAGCACGAGGTTTGGCCTTTGCCTTGATTCCCTCTTCCGTTTATGCAATGCCAGGCCGTCACTTTAGATATTAAATTATAGATTCGTAAAACAAATGCTGCCAAATTTATTTTTGGTTACCTTTTCCATAAAAGGGTCCAAAAACACATTGTAATATTCAATCGAAAATCAAAGCCTTTTGCCTTGTTTCCATCTCTGCCTCTGCAGATCATCTCTCACTTTGATCTTTGGATTTCATCTCTCCGTTCCTCAAATGGTATGAACTATCACCTTTTGCATCTACATCAATTCTCCTCCACGCTCAACGCGATTTCATATCTGTACAACTCTCAAATTATCACCATTTCAGAAAAAGAAAAGAAAACCTGTTTTATTGTCTGATTATTGATTGTACATGATTCATTGTCCCTGTTCTTCTTGCCTGAAAGCCGGTTTTGGATGCCGCACGCTGTTTTACTGTGATCCTCGACATCTTTAATCTGGTCGATATAAAAATAGATATTACTCCATTAATTTTTTTGTTTGTTTTCATTTTGCTTCGATTCGAAGAAAGTATTAACATGCGCAGAGGAATTTAGATAAAAATACTAGGGATGGAAGGTTCCCCCCCCCCCCTTTTTCTTGTTGTTTTTGCTGTTTGATTTGTTTTGTGAATGGTTTCCAAATGGATGGTTGTTTGGGTGCAGTCCATAAACCAACTGCATTGCGATTCCCTATTGACTTTTGTCAACTTCTCCTTTACTTTACAACTTTTCTATTATTATATTTATAGTGTTGGTAAAATCGTACAAATACCAATACATTTGGATCCATTATATAAATACAATTATCTTTTTCGTCCTCAACTTTATTAATTTAATTATTTTTAAGTTTTTTATCAAATTGATTTAAAAATGGCCCTATAATAACACAATTTTGTCTTTAGTGACATATTTATATTCTTTTCTTTTCTTTAACTTTTAAAATTTTTGACTTCAATTATTTTATTTTTTACCACATTATAAAAAAATGAAAATATTAAAAATTATAAACAGAAACTAGTATAAATATTTCACTAAGGGTTTTTTTTATTTTTTAAAATTTTGATCATAAAAGATAAAATAGTTGACGCCAATTCAATAACTTCATAATTTTATGTTATATTTGAATTAATTTGACAAAAAAAAATGTTCAAAGACATAAAACCTTAAAAAAATCAAGAACTAAAGTGATTGGACTGATAGTGATAAAAAATGTCATTTTGTCTATTCTAAGTTTTGATAATATTATGAT
Organism: Hibiscus syriacus; assembly: GCF_006381635.1. Classification (NCBI taxonomy): domain Eukaryota; kingdom Viridiplantae; phylum Streptophyta; class Magnoliopsida; order Malvales; family Malvaceae; genus Hibiscus; species Hibiscus syriacus. The sequence goes on from NW_024062667.1 coordinate 271,515, forward strand.
TCAGATTTTTTTATTTAAAGTTATACCGTATTTTGGAAATTTTTGAGTATGCGAAAATAAGTAGACTGGTGGATAAATTTACTTTTTTTTAAAAAAAATTGAGATTTGCTTGGGATTTTTTCTACATCATTCTCGTACAAACAAGTAGTGCATAACTTGTTAGTTCTCAATGCTGCAAATGTTACTAATAATTGGTGATGGAGAAATGTGAGCAGGTAAGGGAAGTAATTATATGGAGGCCACTGTCAATTTATGTGGATTCAGAGGAGGATTCAATTTACAAGGCTCCTAAGCCAATCCAAAGAATTTTAAGCCTCTTCAAGGATATAGGACCAGGTTTTGATCTCACCTACTTCAAGGCAAGTTTACTTCATCCCTTTTTCTTCCGATATTTACTATAATATTTTCATCCTAATATCCCGTGTATGAATACTTAATTAGATTATAACTATATGTATCAGTTAATCCAAATATTTGATAGTATAATTTAATTAGATTTGACCGATTGAAACAAGTTAAAACAAAAATCGTAAAATATACCTTTAAATTTGACTAAATAGTTGCTTTATTTTTTTATTTTTTTTTTTAGCATTTTGACCCTTAACGTTTCATTTTGAGACAAAAATGTCCCTCCGTCGATGGAAACTTTTAGTCAACAAATGGTTAATGCTCCAAGACATGAGTCTTTTTCCCTAAAATAAAATGTTGAGGTCAAAATGCTCTAAAAATCAAGGTTAAAAATGACTATTTATCTAAACATTAGTGGTCTTTTTACTCTAAAATAAAACGTTGTGGTCAAAATACTAGAGAATTAAAATAACTATTTAATTAAATATTAGTAACATTCTCTTGGCATTATGCGAACCCCTAAAAAAACTAAACAAAAGATATAATGCGAACAAAACAAGTTCAAATACAATGGAATTGATAGGGATTTGGGTTTGGGTGAATTTGTTTGTTCAGCTGCCACCTCTATTCAACTTTCCCAAGTCCCATCTTCAATGCTACGGGGAAACAGTTTATTGCATTGGCACGGACATGCTAAGCAGCTGTAACCAGGCAGACAACCCTGTGGACCGATTCATATCGGTTGTGCGTTGGAGCATTTCCACGTTGCGACCTCCAATATTTGGGTTAGCCCCTTACAACCCCATCCTTGGCGAGACTCATCATGTCTCAAGGGCATCTCTCAATGTCCTACTCGAGCAGGTACTTTCTCTTCATTTCATTCCATTTATTGCTTCAAAATTACTAACTTCGGTTTTTTTATACCAATGGTAAGTAATTATTACTGCTAATTTTCTTTCAGATTTCTCACCACCCACCAGTTTCTGCTCTCCATGCAACTGATGAGAAACACAATATTGAACTCGTATGGTGTCAACAATGTGTTCCTAAGTTCAATGGTTCGTACCTCATTTTCTCATCCTATCAGTTATTTAGTATTTCAAGCAGATTTACCAGAATTACATCCTATGGCAGCATTGCTTAACACTGAAGTCATCGGTAATGTTCGATAATCGCTTACTCTAGGTGTTGCGGTGGTGAACGAGGTGCGAGGGAAGAGGCAACTTAAGCTCCTGAGTAGAGGAGAAACATACGAAATGAACTCCCCGAACCTCTTGATAAGATTTCTCCCGATTCCGGGTATCAATTGGGATGGAAATGTTAGGATCAGGTGCCCAGAGAATGGCCTTGAAGCCGAGTTACGGTTCGGACACAAGTCTTATCTTGGCTATAGAGGAAGTCAGAGATTAGTTAAAGGAAAGATCCACCATATATCAACTAAGAGGACTCTTTTTCAACTTAATGGCAGTTGGGACAGGTATTCGATTTTCGAGCTCGAAATCTGAAAATAATTTGATGTAGTGATGTGAACTTTTATGCTTTCGTGCAGAACTGTTACAATGAAGGACAATACTAGTGGAAAGCAGAGTGTCATATACAATGCAGAAGAAGTTTATTCAGGGATGAAAATTCCTATTGTTAATGATTTGCAGGTAACTTTTGTATAAAATTGTTGTACTTTCTCTCCGAATTTTCTTAGCAAATTGCATTTTCGTTATTAATCTTTTACTTGTCGAGGCTTTCGAAGTACTTAAAAGTCTCCGGAGTCTCATATCTTTGGATAATTAAAGTCCCTTGACATGAACAATGGTTGACTCACGTGATTTGTTAGAATCAAATTTATTATCTGACAATTAAATCTATTTAAATTGTCAATGTACAATAACCATTATCATTCTAGGTCTCACACCAACATTATAAAATTTGTATATAAACCATTACGCAAGGTTAAAAAAATTATCTGAGACTCTTTCAATCTCATTCTCTCAGTTTCTCTCATTGTATCATCTTCTTCAGTTTAATACTTCTTTTATGAAATCATCGACCACAATTTTCCATCTAAACCAGAAGTGATAATGTTGAAACCCGCCATAACCACATTTGACCATCAACCATAATATTAGTGCAATGCAGTAGAATCACCTGACATATATTTCTTACGCAATATCGTTCATGTTTACGTGCATCCACCTGAGCCAGTTCAATCTCTATGTTTCTCTTTTTGGCGCTCTCAGGGAGTACGGCCGACTGAATCGGCCACAGTATGGAGTGAGTTAAGCGAGGCGATACTGAGTCACGATTGGGAGAAAGCGAAAGATGCAAAGAATGCGGTGGAGGAGAAACAGAGGGAGCTGATGAGGGGAAGAGAGTCCAAAGGAGAAACTTGGGTTCCCCAACATTTCACTGTGACTCACACCAAAGATGGTGGATGGGACTGTTTTCCAACTCAACAATGGGTACCAGCAGCTCCGATTGTTTTTCCTCTTTCATAAGGTAATCAATATCAACAATCCGTTTGCAGCTTATACTTATATGAACCTCCTCTTTGGGGCTCTTGCAATGTTAAAAGACATAAACAGCTGGAATCAAACCTACTTGTGAACAGCTAAAGTGCTAAACCCTTAAATGTCCAATGTTTGTGTATGTAAATTAATTCAACAACTTTATAGTATAGAAATTAAAATTTTATATTATTTATACAAATATATATTAAAATCAATTATTAGATTTTTAATTTGAAATTTAAACTTTATCTTATAATTATAATAATAATAGAGTTAAACATAAATGATCCAAATGCATAATCTATGTGTGAAACATGAACAATATCCATTCGGCTTAAGTAGTCTTTCCTATCTTAGTCTTGATATTTTCTCTAATTCAACTATTGTATTTTGGTTGAATTCTTATTTTTAATTAAATTTTTATTGAATATGTTTAGTGATCTAAGTGGTTAAAGGGATTGTTATTATCTCTTGAGATATTAGGTTCAAATAACTATGTCAATAGGATGTGTGTGTTTTATCAATAACTAAAAAAGATTCTTAACATATATTACCCTCTAATCATCTTAGAGGACTATTAAAAAATAAATCTTTACTTTTTTTTATCTCTATAAATCTCTCTATATATATATATATATTTGATTATTCGTTATTTACACCAATAATCACATAATCTAATCGAAATAGATATATATTCAAACCCTTTAAATAATTTAAAATCATTATTTAATGTGTTTTTAAAATTCCTAAAATGATTTTTTTGTTTAACCATCGACATCCGATCTATTAATCGATTATTTCGGATCAAGTTTTGTAAATGATCATGATGGAGATAATCATCTCAATCTAGTTTGCTCAATTCATAAATGTTAAGATTCAAACTTCTAATATTGCTTAAAAGATCTACTATCCCTTCCATTAGACCAAATGATTTTAAATAAACCTTTGAATTAACACGTGAAAAATTAGCAGTAAAAATTATCAAAGGAAAAGAAGAGGGGATGAAGAATTACCAGAACCTGAAAATTTATGATTGGGACTCGACGGTTTAGGGTTTTGCAAGGAAGGAGATAACTGAAAGTCTGAAATTACAGAAATCGATTTCCGCCGGAGGGGAAGAGGCTTATGGTAAACTAACGGCGTCGGTTAGAGTTGATTATATTCGTTTTTCACAATTAAATTTTTAAAATTGTTTTATATTAATGCTTGATGGGAAAAAAAATAAGTGTTTAAAAATTTAGTCTTCAGTTTGATGGAAAAAAGTGTTTTTTCACAATTAAAAAATTTGTTTTAAATTTTGTTCTGTAAATTTAGTGCTCATTTTAATTCAATGATCAATTAGATAGTGACATGTACCACTAAATTTATTTAATTAAATTAAAATAAAAACTAAATTGATAAAATGTGTAAATATTTAATATCAAATGTATAAGTATACTAATTTTTTAATAATCATGTCACATCTTCCATTAAATGTTAACAGTCAGTGATTTACTTGACAATAATTAAATAATTATGTAATCTTCTTGACAAAATTAAAAAATTGATGATCAATAAAAATAGGTAATAACTAATAAGTATAGTTTACCCTTAACTTTATGTAACGTTAATTATAAGTGTTTAAAACATATTTGATTCACAATATTTGATCCGTTAACTAATCAATCCAGTTAAAAATTATTGAGTATCTTGTAAAAAAATTATTGAATCGAATATCTAATTAGCTAATTTTCACTAGTTTATGAGTCAAGCTAGGGCCACAAATATTTCTAAACATACTAAAAAATATATTTATATTTATATTTCTAAATATATTAAAAAATATATTTATATTTTTAAACCTGCATTATTAACCTATATTTGAAATGTTTAATATAGAGGTGTAATTTGACTTAAGAGCAACGAACAATTATCATTAATAAGATAAACATAATTCTGGAACAACTAACTACATTTTCTTAATTGCATTTTATTTAAATTTTAAATTTTTATCTTTAGGTTATGTAATTTGAATTTTTTTAATTATTTAATTTGAATTATAAAAATTTTAAGTTTGTTCAGTTTTCAAGATTTTTCAAAAATCAAAATTGATTGATTTGTAGGAAAAAAAGGTCAAAATTTGTATCGGATACTAACTCTATAAGAGATATGATCCTATTGCACAATGTAAAACTCATTTAGTTTTACATAGATTTAAAATCGTTAGATAAGTGAAAATAGACTATTGAAAATAGACGATTGAGATTAATAATAGGAAACGATAAGATATTCATTAGAAAAAATTAATCTCAACTCTTTAAACAATTATCCCAAGGATTTTATAAAAACAAATGAAATTTAATCTTTTTAAAAACAATTTAATTCTTATAACATCATTTACACCCAATCTTTGGAATTAATTTTTAAATTATTCTTACGGATTTTATGATTGTTTTCTTACCTTTTACAAGCCACTCTATTCAGGGTGAACAAAACTTGAATCGAATCAAAGAACTGATCTTTTAGACTCCATTTGACTTTAAAATTTTGACTCGACTCGAAAAAAAATTAAATTTGAATTGAGTTATAAAATACAACTCGAATAACTCAAAAATTTTAGTAAGTAGTAGATTGATTTTCAAGTGTAATTCGAGTCCCTTAACTTTGTATGCTATATGTATATCGCGTATGAAAAAAATATGTATTGTATATGATTATAGAAAACTATTTAAACTATAATCAAATAGTATCATAATATTATAAATATTTACAATTAAATGTAAACAGAAACTCGAACAATTCGACTTGACTCAACTCAAAATTTTATAAACTCGACTCGACTTAAAATTTTCGAATCAAATTTGAGTTATAAAATATGACTCGTCAACTCGAATAACTCAATTTTTTTACCCGACTTAACTCGGCTCGATCGAACAATCTCCCCTAAATCTACCGTGTAAAAATAGGACATTTTTTTAATTAAATTTCTCTTCATTGCTTTCTTTAATTATCATTTACAGTGAAGGAGCAGAGGATGTGAAGAATTCAACCATGAAGCCCTAAAAAAATGTAGTGTGAGCCGACCAACATCTAAAGCACACGATGATACGTACACGAACATGAGGCCAGAATGCTGCTGCACTTTCGTATTCCTGATTGTAGACATTTATGATTTGATGACGGTATACGACGCAAGCGAAGCCAAAGAATACTATCATGACGGTATACCACAGCATAAACAAGACCAAGTAGGAAGTAGAGTTGTATTTGAGGTTCGCCTGTGTTGAAACCGATGGTTCCGGGATCCATAGCCTCTTCCCGGTCCTTTTCAGTCTTAACCAAGAAGAAATTCTTCAAGTGATAGATTATCTAGGGCTTCAACCTCAGTATCTCCCCAGCAACTCCAGCCCAACCATCAACCGTTATAAAAGTAATGAAGAACGTTGCCTTCATTGGAATCGAGACATCAATCGTCTTCGGTATCTGATCAGTAGACTGGTGGATAAAATTATTCAGTTGCTGAAACGCAGTTCCGGTTATAATGCTCCCAAGAAACACATTAACAAATTGGAAGATATAATATCTGCTTGCAGATCTCCTTTCAAGGGAAGATAGGCTAATAAATCCTTCGAACTTCGACATTATCATCAATATTGTAGGCAGAAATATAAGGAATATCTTCGGAGCAATCCCAGGAAGAAAACCTTGAATGCGTGACTTTATGAATTTCACTTCGATGATCGGTTTTAAGAAGGGAAACGCTTTCTCAATGCTTTCTATATTAGCAAGGGATTGTACGATTGCTATAGGAATCATGAAAAAGAAAGTGAGAAAAAAGAATGCAACACCAACAAGAAGCCTCCGGATTGTGAGAAAAACAAATGGAATTGCCAGGTTTTCCCAGTACACATCTCGTGGTTCCGGAGCCCACTCGGTCAACCATGTAGTTGGGTTCCTAGATTGTTGAGTTTGTGCACAAACAGCAGCACCCCATCGAATTTTGAACGAAACAAATGCTGCTGGTATTATCTATTTCAGGTTGCATCTACTCTGTTACCCCAAAGGCCAAGGAAACCAGTCTTGATTGAAGGTCTCTTTGAGGGATTCCTTTGATAATTATTTTGATAGTGGTCGAGCCAGTTCTGGATTTTCTTGCTCTCATTCACCAATTCTGAAAGCTTGTTAGCATTATAAACAACCCGCTGACTGAGATAGTGATCTGGATGGTTGACAAGAAAGAAGTGTTCGACAAGATCGGTAACTGATTCATGTGGATCCGGTTGGACATTCCTAACCAGTACTGTGAACTGATCTGAACGTCGTTGCTCGGATGCAAGGAAATGTAATCGCATGGCTGCCACGATCTCGTACTCTCTTTTCAGAACGTAGCATGTCCAAAACGTAAAGGCATAAGCCATTACCAAATGCGTCCAAAACCTATTCGATCCAATCGGAATATTTGATATAGAGAGCTTATCGATATCGCTGTATGTTAAACCCGAATGCTCCAATGTATTATTGGTCCAGTTAACCGGAATCATTACCGTAAATGCTAAGATTGCGACCGGAACAAATATTTTCAGCCCCAACAAGTAAATCCCTAAGTAAACAACAGAATCCAATCCGGCATGGTTTATCAGCTCAGGCTCCGGCATTCGGAGAGCGGCCGGCATCCAGTTGAGGAACCTGATATACAACCTCCAGTCAAAATTCACAAACCTGCTCCCAAACGCACCACCATTCACCAATGGACTGCTCCTTAAACCCTTGAGATACCATTTCGGGAAGTAAACTCGATCATTCACTGGTTGAATACGAAGAATCGCAAATGCCAGAAGGAAAGCAAATGCTGTCATAATATTGATAGCTGCTGCAACTCCGATATCGCTTAAAGTAGCCATGTTTTTTTTTTTTGCTTCAACGAAGAACAATGATCACTTTCCTTTTCCCTTCCAACTTCTTAACAACGAAGCAAACACTAAAGCTCGTCGTCAGAAGCAGGCGAACGCTAGGAAAAGTCTATCATTCTGATAAAGAAATATACCAGTGCGATTTGCACATTCCTTCTTTGCTTTTCGTCTGAAATGGTATATATATATAGGTCTTCTCTCCAACAATATTGTGAATGACACAATGCACACTTTACGATCCCATACCCTTATATTGAGTTGGCGCAAGGCATAAAAAACCCTTACATTATACTTCACCATGTTCTTTTAGATACTTAACCTTATTTAACAGTAACTATAAACTTAAACCAAGATTACATTTCATCACAACCAAACTTCGAGTTCCAACCTCCCTCACTTCGAGTTCCAACCTCCCTCAACTCTAAGCCATCTTTAAGCAGCTAATTTTGTGGGATTGCCACATTCTGTGATGGATTTGAACCACAATTGTATTAACGTGGTTCTTTCGATGCATTAGGTCAACATTGCAGCTATGGATGGGCATGGAACCTGATCCGATCGGGTTGGGTCGGTTTTTTTTAATTTGGGTTTGGGTCGAGTTTTTTTAAGGTGGTGTTCAGGTCGGGTTGGATTTAGGTTTAGGGTGAAAAAACCCGACCCGACTCGACCTATAATTTTTTTACCTTATATATTTAGGAATAATTACAACAATACCCATTTATATATTATTTTTTTCAATTAAATCATTGTTTTTATTGAATAAAAATAATATTTTTTATCATTTAGGGTCGAGTTTAGATTTTCTCTCAAAAAATCGGGTTGAGTTTGGGTCGGGTGGAGGATACATATTATTCGGGCTAAATCAAGTCGGATGAAGGATATAAAATTTTCGAATTGAGTCGGATTGATCGAAACTCGACCCAAACCAACCTATATCCATTTCGCTACGATGTAGTTATCATGTTGCATTCTTTTTTATAGTTTTAGAGATACTCTTTCGTAAGCTATAATTCTGTATATCAAAGCTTCTGAAGGAATCCTTCCATTAATCAAGACTTCTGTGTGATATTAAAATCTATAATTGTCAGCATATATGTATAATATTATTATAAAGTATGACACAAAATTGAGTGACTAATTATATTACACGTGTCATATATATTAAAGTATCATGAAATTAAAATGTAAATATCATAAGTTGTATTTATAATTTGATGAGAGACATAATTATAAATGCTTAAAAAACATGTCTAATATTCAGTCTATATAAAGAGGTTAATGGTCCCAATAAATATGTTAAATTGTATTACTCTTGTTATTGTCAGAGAATTTTTACGGTTAGAGAAATCATATCTTCTTGAAAGATCACAACCAAAAAAATACTTAAGGATTTCAACCTATTAATTAATTTAGGCACGCTTTCACATCTAATATTTTATTCTTGATGATTTGACATAATTAAATTTCGAGTTTTAATTTCATATTTATTACGACTTGATTCTATAATTTTGAAGCTCCATATCATCTTGACGATCACAATCCATTGGCAAGACTATTGGCATGCTTACGAGATCTACTATGGTTAAATCTATCAGTAGACAACTGTATTTATTTGTCTGTCATGCCAACTGAGTAGCCCTCATGATCCTAGGCCCGGCACACACACATTATAAGGGTCAATATATAAACTCTTGTGCAGAAGAGAAGGGGATTGGACCTTTTAAACTATTCATTTTCTTCATTACACTTTTTTTCAACCTTTTTTTTTCACATTCCTCACCAAAAAAACCACTAACCGTGACTTTTCATTTAAACTTGAAGGGGTGAATCGTCCATAACTAATATATAACATATTGTTGCCGTCAATTATTTTGAATCCGTATTTATAATTTTTCTTAAATTATAAAAAATATTTTATTTTTCTCAACAAAGTCCATTTTGTTAAAAACAAGCATGTCTAAATACAAGTACAAAACAAAAACAACCACGTTAAATTTTTATTCACCTTCTCCTTTTTTCACAGCATGATGAATCAGGGAAAAAGATAATTTTTATTCTATGAATTAAAATAAGTTTTGATGATGAAAGAGAATTTATATGTATGTTATATGTAACCTAATTCTTTTTTCTAAAAGAAAATTTAAATAAAAATAATTTGTTGCTTTACTAGTAATATTTCAAGTTTTTGTCATATTAAGATTTATTTTGTAGGTTAATATATTACGAATTATTAAAAAAAAATGAAGGCTTTGAGCTAAATATTTTCCACCAAATGAGTGGTAATATGAAGTTTTCAGGTTGAATCAAACGAAATTTGAAAATACAGCGAATGAAGAAAAATTTCAATCTCAACACAACATATTTAAAATTACAAGATTGTGACACGTGTCACATAACGGATAAAACTAACGGTTTGTCACGGCTTGACCTATTTTGAGTAATGGAATGAAACGTTAGGCATCAAACTAGAACGAAATAAACGTTAGACACTAAACTGAAAAAACATTGGACACCTTTTGTATATTTAAGTCTTTGTGGATTGAATCTTTATTTACATTATGTCGTCGAGCTAGTGCATGAAATATTATGTCATCAAGATAGTGCTTGAAAGTAAAAACAGTACTAATAGACATCATTAAAATATGATTTTATCATATCTCAGTCGACATGTTATCATCCAGCTCATATGATAACCAATTTCTTTCAACGGAAAAGGACGAGTTTGGAACATATGAACAGTCGAATGATCATTTTATAACTTTTAATAGTCAGGAAACTTTTAATACTCTACCCTTTGTTTTCTTTATGTATTTATATCATGTTATTTTGAGTATTATGCAGTGTGCATTTTAATTATCTCGTATTACATTTAAATTGTATTTCAATTTATTTTATATTTTTTATAGATCATAATGATTCAATGTTAAATTTAATTTCTATAATTGTGTCTATAATATTATCAAATTAAATATTTTTTCAAAAATTTTAACTTGAATTTTAAAGTGAAGCGAGGAAATATTTTATTGAGAATAAAATTGTCTCTATTTTTCTCGGGCGAATAGAAAGCATCTTAACATTACACAAATCTTAGGCCTTTTATCGGAATATACCATTTAAAAAAATAATTCTTGAATTAACATTCAATTTTATTAATTTCCAAAACGGTATCATTTTCTGCCCTATAAAACTTCATGTATCTTTATCCTATATGATAAATAAGTTTTCGATTCAATAAAAGATGCTATTAAACAAACACTCATTTCGAAGAGTTTTATTAAAATAATTTTATAAATAGATAAAACTTTACTTATGGTTTTTTAGTAGTTAAATATTTTACGGTGATTTATTTGTCGTAATAATCACATCTATTCGTATTTATTTATTATTTGAGATTTTTAGATTAATTTTTCGCTTTTTTATTGTATGATCCTTATATAATTATAAAAGACTAGTTTTATGTTGATTATAAAAAAATATCTTAATTATGTGTTAAATTTACGAATATAATTATAAATTCTTAATCTAATATTAGATATTTTTTCCTTTTTAATAATATTAACTACTTTTATTTATAAATAAAATTATCTTTTAAAAGATTATATTTAAGTAGAAAAAAAAATTCCAAGTCTCAATTTTCACCACTCGAGCGGTCGAGCTGCTAAGTGCTAACACTGTTTCTCTCAGCCGTCCCCTTCTTCCACTTCTTATCGCTCTCTCTCTCACACACACACACCCCGACCATTGCCTGATCTCACTCTCAGCACTCACTTTTTCCATCTTATTTGCGTTTAAAATGCCAATCAACAGAGACCCTTCTACTCCCCCGCCCATGATCGGCAAGATCGGTCCCTACACTGTCTTCGTTACCCCACCTTCTACCCCTACACCCACTGACCCACCACTTTTTCACTCTCCCGTTAAGGCCGTGGCGCCTCCTCCGGTCCAGCCGCCACCCCAACAGTTTCACGAGTCTTACGTTGCCTCCGATTCTGATGGATCCATCCGGGGTTTTTTTAAAAATGCCGCATTTAAGGTCCAAAATGGTATCTGCTTTTCCTCTCCACCTTTTATTTTCTTTTTTAAGAGAGAGAGAGAGAGAGAGAATCTGTTTTTTTAGTCCAAAAATGAAATTGGTTTTTATCTATCTATAAGCTTTCCATTGACATGGCGAAATAGTTACAATTTTATTATTTCCGTACTTTTCTCGTTTGTTTGATAAGAAACAGAAAAGGCATTAGTATTAGCATCTGTTCTTGTTGATGTTTTGCAGCTCATTCAAGCTTGGACGACCATTTAGCTCGCTGGTTTGGCTTAAATCAGTCCAAGTATCAGTGGGCACTGGATGATTATTATGAGAACAAGGGATTGGTAAGTGTAAGTAAATTACTTTAAATGGTACACTTCCAGTGGAAATTTAAACTTTTAGATCATTACTATTAGCTCCTTTAGTTGGTCATTATGGCTAGATTTGGAAAAAAACAGAGTATTTCTGAAGTTACTCGTGAAGTAGGTTAAAAGCAATTACTTCTTTGTTTCGGTAATCAACGGACTCTAAAAATTTGGACTCTTTTATGCTTCAATTCTCGTGGTATCTCTAAATATAGTCTAAAGTTGTTTCTTTGATCTTAGTTAAGGGCACATGGTGTCCTGATTCGATTCCACCCCTGGATTAAATCATATGTATGAGATTGTCTGTAGCTTCTAGCATTTCAGACATTGGCGGATCCAGAAATACTTTTTAGGGTGGGCACAAATATATTAACATCCCAAATTTTTTATGTGGGTGGGTACAAATAAAATCTCTGGGTGGGCACAATTAGTAAAATGGATAACTAACATAAAGAAATTCAGGTTTCAAGCGGGCACTTGCCCATCCTAGACCAAACATGAATCTGCCACTGATTTCGGAAATGAATAAACCTTTGGCATCTTCAGGTGTTCCATAGGAACTGATTTTATATGGAATCCAAATGTGGTAAATGGGTAACATTGTTCTAGATGGAAGTACTGATGTGAAAAACACATCTTATACATCTAAAATATTCCAAATAGTTCTGTATACCTAACTTTTGGGTCATAGATCTAGTTTTGTCAGTCTTTCATCTAAAGAATAAAACTTGATTTCTCAGCTCGATGGAATTAGTCTTTAGGGATTAGTTTTGAAACACTTGAATATTGTTAAAATGAATGTTTTTAGACGCACAATGATACTCTGCAAATGCAGTATACATTATAAATTATAGTCAGTTTATTATCGAGTTAAAATTTAATAACATCCATCAAGAACCCCTTATAGTTTTTATTTAACTTGTAAGGGAGACTTTCATGATGCTGTAGTTAAGTCATGTGGTTGGAATTACTTTATGAAAGCTAGCATTGGTGCATGAATTTTTGTGAATGTCATGGATTATACACTAAACTTGACACGAACTGATTTAATTACTAATCCTCAAGTCAAAGACTCAAATATTAAGGATTCATCCTATTTGAAATCCATGCCGTTGGACAAAGGAAAATACTCGTTCTGATTTTTTCCTTCTTTGAGTTGAATTTATTGTGCTTTTGTTTCTTGCGCCTGTAGGATTCTTATGTTCAGACTATTCTATCTTCAATTCAATTTTTTACTCGACACCTGAGGCAAAGACTCTAATTCTCCCGTCCAATAATCGCCTGGAAGGTTATCTTGAGCTAACCCCAAGATGTATCACCTTTTGCAGTTTTGCTGAAGTTCTTAACCACTTCAGTTTAAATTCACACTATTTAATCAAGTTTATTCGCAACCTGTTACACACTTGATTTTTCCAAAACTGGTTCCTATGTTTGACACACATATATAGAAGGTATGACCCTCCAAATATATGTAAAATCTAAGAAAAACACTGAGCATACTCAAGTCAAACACATACCTTCATATTAGCATAGTCCAGAACAATGAGGAGCTTGTAGTCATTATCTGTCAGATTCTGTAAATGTGACAGAATTTCTTTTAATCAAAATGGAGCAAGATACCTCTGATTTTGAAACATGTTGGAAGTGATGAACTTTCTCATTATCAAGGTTACTTACACATTTCACCCAATCAGTTAATGAACTTATTTGTATCTAGTAAGGTTGTAATACCCGTTGTCCCAACTCTTTATTTTTCTTGAATTACCTTCTCCAACTCCCATGTTTGATGCATACCCGAACAGGGGTAGAAGCATATAACCCTTCAATGACCTTTCAAATTCATGGAAAAACTAGGAAAATTGAACATACTCATCTGTTGGTCACTTTGCAGGTTTGAAAACTGTGTGATTAGACAGTTGGAGAAGGCAGAATCTCAAATTTTAGACACCTGGCCGACACTGATTTGTAAATGAATAATAAATAGATAAAAAATTAGATAAGATTATAAAACGGAACTAGCCTTTTTATCAAGGAAAAAACATGGAACTAACCCAAAATTTTATTGCAGATAAACTATTCAAGAGATTATGGAAGTTCGGCCAAACCTTTTTGGTTTAATGATAAAATTAGCCTGCAACGTTTGTCTAAATGGTCACTTTAGCCTATGTTCTTTTTCTTTTTTAGCATTTTAACCCCCAGTGTTTTAATTTTTGGTCAAAATATCCTCCGTTGGATTGAAACCGTTAGTTGACTATGGCCAACTTATGTTGTTGATGTGGCATTTTCACATGTGCGTGATTAGTGATTGTAACATGTCTCGTCACCCAAAGTGATGACATGGCATGTGCCATGTCACCAATTAAGCACACGTGAAAATGTTACATTAGCAACATGCGTTGACTGTTAGTCAACTAATGGTTTTCATCCAACTTGAGCTATTTCGACCAAAAATTGAAATATTAGAGGCTAAAATGTTCCCAAAAAATAGGGGCCAAAGTGACCATTTGGGCAAACGTCGGGTTAATTTTGTCATTATGTCATTTTTTTCTCAGACTATATGGAAGTCTTAGCGCGTTGGCCCTTGAGTGCACCTTGCACCCGTGACAACACTGATTAAAATAAGATATACTATGTTAAAATGAGATATTGCAATATTCTTACGGTTTTTACTGATAACCTGTATAATATTGTATTTTGAGAAGGGGCTTCATTATCGAACCCTGTATTACCCATTGTTTTATTTTCACTTCGAATCTTATTAAAAATAACAGCTAAGCAGATTATATATGTTCAAAAGATGTCTTATTGGAGTCCCAGTTTTTACCAAATTATGCCATGGCAAGGGACCATTTATAACTTTTGGAGTTGCTTCAGTCACGTGAAAGTCTGTGTAAATCTCCAGGCTTTTCTTGTTGTATCAACATTTTTTTTCTGGGGTAATGTACAGAAGTTCAAATTTGATCTGTGGTTTATGTATTTTATCTTGTTTTCGGGAAGTTTTTTAGTTATATTAAAGATCAACACCATGGATTTGGAAATAACTTTTGGAGTTGCAAATGTAGTTATTTCACTTGTGTTAAGTTTACTTTCCATTTTCATTACCATGACTAGATGCATATGATGCTTACACATTTCAAAAAAAAATTTACGGCAGGAAAAGGCAGGTGTAAAAGTGAAAGAAATATCAAGCAAAATACAAAGCGTGTAGCATACTTGTTCAATTGAGAATGCATGTTGTGTACCTTTTTGTAGTATATCTATATGCTTAATGCATGGAATGGCCAAAAAGACATTAAGATTCTTGAAGCGATCTTTGTTGGGATCAGGGCTTTTTTGTTTACTAGGCTAGGAGTTGTGTCAAATACAAATTCCTGCGTTGAGATTACTATTAACAGCAGAGGGCATATACTCTATGATTGTGTTGTTAGTTATTTAAAGCAGTAATTTTTTTAACATCAGTTTCTCCCACTAATGGATTTCCCCCCATTAAGCATGCTGATAAATGAGATGTCAAGTGATGGGTGGTTTAAGATCAATAATTGGGTACTTCATCCTATGTTTGCATGGGTAGTATTAGATAAACTGCGACCCTCTTATAAGGATTCAGTGAATAAAACAAAGAGAAGTGCTTTGTCATTTCCATAAAGGATTTTTGTACCTTTTCCAGACTTTCTACACACAAACAACTCTTCCGACGATTAAAGCTTCTGGAATAAGGCGCTTCCAGAGGATACCTTCCGTCAACCAAATTATCCAGGGTTAATTTCTCAGGGTTTCACGCCCTCTTACTAGTTACTTATGATATTTGATAGGCTCACGAATTCTATATAGTTAAATTTATTATCAGTCGATCGTATTTATTTTATCTGTTAGTTTATTAGTAGTAATTATAATCTTTGGTGTAACACCAACGCTAAAGTTCTTTAAATCAACTTTCGTGTTATATTAAGAAATCTTATTCCTAGAGAACTCGTTTCCCACGAAGCCAAATGACATTTACTTTGCTCCTCTCAAAATCACTAATTATGATTTTTCGTCTAAACCGAAAAGGGTAAACAGTATATAACTGCCATAACTTAAATTTACTATTAACAAGGGTATAATTGCATATTATCTTTTTCTTGGGCCCCTAGAAGCTTGGAGTATCTAAATCTTTGTATAGGAATAAATTGGAAAGCAGCTTCTTGATGTCCTATGCCGGCTGCATGATTGTGTGAAGCCACCTCTGACGTATTGGTCTGCACACAATTTGGCCATGTCTGCCACTTGGCAGGATTCAACCCTCTAATCCCTATGCTATTCCCACCTCATATCTTCTTGTTAGAATGTCAATATAATTGGTTAATATTTGTTATTAGATATTTACACTTCAGTTAGTTTGTTAACAAGTTGTTAATGGACTATATAAGCCTAATGATGAGGGTTGTTCGTCATTGACACAAATGGCGAGGGTTGTTCAGGAGCTAGCACGCGTCCTCTATCCTTGTGACCCAAGTTTGGCTCCAGCCGAACTCTTTCATATAATATTCTTTGTAATTTATTTTCCCTTCAATTTACGTGTTATCATTTGATTAAATAAAAAAATATTTTATTAAATACATTAAAATTAATAAAAAAATTAAATCGGGTGGTAATATGTGTCACTAATGACACGTGTCATGATCATATGTTAACACATGTCAAATCTTAATTGAATGATTAATTTATTAGATTAAATTTAAATCAGGATCAAATTTATAGAGTATATAAATATTAAAGACTAAATGTAGAATTATGCCAATTTTTTAACTGTCATATCAATATTTTTGTCAATTGACCAGTAGCTTGATTGATAATAATTAAATTATTAAGTGATGTGATTGAACAAAAGTAAAAGATTAGTGATAAAAGTAAATAGACTAAATAGTTAAATGATCAATGATATAATATATCCTTTGTTTTGCTACACCATGACCATGCATATCCCATCACCTGTGGTTACTGTGATGACAGCGCTACTTTCCTAAATAGCTGAGTTCACCACCCATTATCCCCCTTTCAGATTTCTCTGTGCCTAACCATAAACTGCCAACTTTCAGGCTTTAGCATAACTATAAATAAATTTTGGAAGATAATTGAAAATTGGGGAGTTATGCAGTGCGACGGGTTAAGACGTGGTTAAAAATAATAGAAATAAATAAAAATTATAATATTTAGATTGAAAGTGACTTAAAATATTACATTCTTCGTAATATTTTTAGTTAATTTGTCAATTGAGATTGAACGTAATATAAAATATCATCGAGTTAATGCTTAAACGTAATTTAAAATGTTATATTGTTTGTAATATTTAGATTGAACGTAAATTAAAATGACATTGAGTTAATGCTTGAAGCATTATGTCGTTGATTCATTACTTATAAGCAATGGCGGTACCGGTAGACATCATTAAAATATGATTTTATCATATCCTAATCAACAAGTTAATATTTTTACAAAATATTATGAACTTGTAACTTATGAATGGTGAGTGACCATTTGGAACTGTTAATAGTCAGTGACTCAATAAAATACGCCCTATAATTATATATCATTTTGTAAGTATCGTCCTATAATTTAGAGATCATTTGTGCTTTACTTAATTATTTTTCATAAAACAAACATAAGAAATCGTGAAAAAATATAAATCATTTTCTATGAAATAAACATACCTTTAAATTGAATAATATTTAAACTCCAAAAATGTAAATTTCAAATTAAGCCTCGCCCACCTTATATATGATTGGGGTCCGCTTACTCCATTTCATTTATTCTTTAACGCTTCCATCATTAAAATGAAATGTTCCACTGTACGCATAGTATTGCAGTCGTTATAATTGTCAATGATGAGGTTTGTATTAATGAATGGGCATTTGCCGGGTTATGTTTGGTTGTTAGTATTTTTTAATTTAATTATTGATATTTAATCTATTGATCGATTATTTTGGATCGAGTTTTATATAGACACTCATAACAGGGGTGACATTTCCAACCTAATTTATTTAATTCATAAACGCTAATATTCAAACTTTTGATCTTACTTAAGGGATTTTATCAACCAAGTTTAAGTGACTAATTTGGGAAGTAGATGTCATCTTATGGGTTAAGGATACTAAATAAAATAAAATATATATATATATTTTAAATCAATCTCGTTATATAGAGAAATTGTTAAAAAAAATAAAAAAATTAATATAATCCCTGTAAAAACTCTCTATAACTCTAGCATACAAAAAATAAAGGAACAATATGAGTATGATAAAATTATTAGGAGTCTTATTTTCTTAATTAACTACACTCAATTATATATTACTTATACTATTAATAGACTGAATAGATATATCCATAATTCACGTTGCAAACATTGAAACATCCTTAGGCTTTTACTTAAGTATATCAATGGTACAATATTTTACGGTTGTAATTTATAGGACACTATGCAATAAATATTATTTAGGGTTGTTATTTTATACGATATTATGCAATAATTATAATTTAGGATTGTAATTTAGGGTACAATAATTTTTATATCATTTTCCTCTTTCTCTTTAATTTTCATTTAGCCAACGAGAGCATTGAATGATATTATTATTATTTAAACATTTAAAATATAAATTATATACTTAATGAAGAAATCAACCAGTGGTAAACTTTTTTTTTTCTAATCTAATTTTTATTTAAATATTTTGATATCATATTTCTCTCTCTCTCTTTGAGTTTTATTTAGACAACCAGAGCATCGATCCAACAGTCGATGATTATTAATTTTCTTGTTTTTTAATACCGTGTCATTTGTTTTTTTCTTGAGTTTTTATTTTAATTTTGAATAAGAATCATTGTCATTGTGACACGTTATTTTTTTTCTCTTGTGGCACACACTTTCTATACTTTTGTGACATGATTCTTATGGCTTTTGGTACGTTTTTCGTATACTTTTTGAGGTCATTTTGACGATCGCAAAAAGATGCGCACGATAATTATTTTCTGATTGGTTTGTCAGTAGTCACGTATAGTCATATCACTATTTAATAAAATGTTATTTGCTAATACAATCATAATTATTTAATGAAACAATCTGTCAAATAATATGGTTCGCTCGCCACTCCTTTATAACTTCATAAAACGTATCGTTTGACAGAGACAAGGAATTTCTATTAAGGTTACTGAGTTATTTTGATGTTAGTTGTCATTCTCAAGGAAATTTTTCATTTTTTTCGTATATTTGAATTTAATATTTTTGTTTTTTGTATGAGGATAAAGCCAACTATAAAGGGGAGCACTTTGAGCGACTGCTCAGGTCCATTTTTATAAGCCTCAAAATTTTCAATCTACTTTCTATTGTTATAATTGAGGTCTTTAATTTTTTATTTTTATTTTTTTTATAATTGAAGCCCTTAGTTTTTGTATTTTTATTTTTTTCCTTTATAATTGAGATCCCTAATTTTTAATTTTCACTTTCTACATTAATAATCGAGATTCAATGCCCTATTTTTTAATCTCATTTTTTAATTTTATAGTTGAGGCCCTGATTTTTTCATTCTCACTTTCTATCTTTATAATTGAAGCTCCTAATTTATTTCAATCTCACTTTTTACCTTTATAATTGAGACCTCTAATTTTTTCAATTTCACTTTTTACTTTTATAATATAGATCCCTAATTTAATCATTTTTCTAAGATTTCTTAATGTTAAATTAAATTAATTTTTCAAAGTAATATGATATACTTTCATTTTACGAGGTTCTATTTTTTAGTTTCGCTCATAACTACGAAATTGTTTGAAATTACTCTGTACAAGTATTTTTTATGACTATTGTCCTCATTTTCCTCTCTTATTTAAATACATTATAATTTTAATTCATTCTAATATTTTATTAATAAAATTCAGTTATCATCGATAAAAAAATATTTAAAATATAATAACGTATACTTTAATCTATAGATATAAAAATACCGTGCATCTGGCCGAAAAGAAAAAGTCTGAGATATAATTAATGAAAACCCAAAATATATGTGGAGAAAAGAAAAGTCGTAACTTTTATTGGTAGGGAAGTGACTTGATAACCTTTAAAAAGGAGTATCTTACGTCCTTAAACTACCACTCTCATTTTAAAATGGAACCAAAACTTTTGAACATTTTAATTTCATACCTAAACCATGATGCTCATTATAAAATTTTGTCTAAATTGTTATATATTTCAATTTCATCCTCAAACTATGATTATTATTCTAAATTGGTTCCCAAACTTTTGAGCATTCCAATTTCATATTCAAACTATCAATATATGCTAATCATGTTCATTATTGATAAAATTGTTATAAAAATTATTAAGCATCATGTAAACATTGACGAGTGGTTACTTATTTGGGATGGTTTAATATTGTTTTTTGGTGTTGTAAGCTGGAACAAGTTGCTTTAGTGGTCTCAGGTGGGTAGAATTTGTGTGTAAACCCTTCCCCTTTTTGTTGGTTTTGCTCTCTAGGCATTGGATTTTGTATGTTGTCTAATTGTGAGAGTGAAGCTAATCGCTTGTTGTAAGTTTGGCAACGATAAGATGTACTCTTTTTCCTTCTTCTAGGCTTATGAAGGTTTTTTAATGAGACACTTATCGTTGTTGTATGTTTGTCCGACTATTATTATAAAATCAGATAAATCACCTTTAAAAAAACAATAATCAATTTTGGATTTAAATAAAATAACTTTTTTAATTTTAAAACGTAAAAAGAATTATAAATAAATTGACTTGATACAACATTAATTACCATTTATGTCACATCACATAATTACATAATAGTCATTAGTGTTTACACGACAATTATCCGTTTTTAACGATTTTATTAACAATGAACATGATTAGCACATACCATATTTTGGGATGAAATTTGAATGTTTGGAAGTTTGAGGCTCAATTTAGATTGAGAAACATATTATGGGAATGAAATTGAAATGTTCACAAATTTAAGGATCAATTTAACATAATATCATAATTTGGGGATGCGAGATGAAATTTAACCCTTAGAAAAAGAAAATGATAATTGATAAGGACGTGATAAGCGTAAAAATTCTGTAGCTCATTTAGGACCTTTAATTAGTCCAATCCAGCGGATGGACGCCACGTAGCAATAGGCAAACAATTTTCAAACGTTTTCTTTTTCGATTTGTTTTCTGTTTTCTACTGGTTGGTGATTGCCAATGTTCTCACGCGCCAATCGCGACAAAGTGACATGTGACGCAGCCGTCCAACTGTCATCTAACCCTAATTATTATTTTTTTATTTTTTTGCATTTTCCTACGTTGTCTACAGAAAATATGCATTAATAAATACCCCTGATATTTGTGTAGAAGAGAAGAATGGTAGTGGTGGCGTGTATCTTTGTCCCAACCAAGAAGAAGAAGAAGAAGAAGAAGAAGAAGAAGAAGAAGAAGAAGAAGAAGTTTGATTCTGAGGCTTATTTTCCATCAATCAGAACTGGCAAACAACAACTCGACGGACAAGTTAGACCTTCTAACCCTCTTTCTTCTTCGATTGGATATATGTGTGATTGTTATAATGATTTGATTTCTTCAACTGTGTTTAGATGGATTATGAAACGGCTGGTTTATATACTTTGGATGAAGCCCTCGAAACTGTGGGGTTTGGGAGATTCCAAGCCTTTGTGCTTGGATACGCTGGGCTAGGATGGTTTGCTGAAGCCATGGAGATTATGATTCTCTCCTTTATAGGACAAGCTGTTAAGACGGAGTGGCAACTTTCCTCCACTCAGGAAAGCCTGTTGAGCACCATCGTCTTTGCGGGGATGCTCATCGGAGCCTATACTTGGGGCATTTTATCCGATAACTACGGCAGGAGGTATGCTCATCGCTTCCCTTTCGTTTTTTCAGTAGTCTCTTCCAGGGATGGATTTAAATTACAGTTGCTGTGGCGTTTTTAATTTCGTCGCGTCTATAGAAAATGCTATTACGGTCATTGTGGTCGTGGTCGTACAATAACGGTTTCAAACGTTACTGATGCCGCTGTATAACGGCTGCTATTCCAATTATGAATAACTATTTGATTGACTCAGATTGACTTTGATTTTGGGATTCAGTCTGCTTTAACTGTTTGTTTCAATTTTGCTTCTATCAGGAAAGGTTTTCTTTTTATATCTATGGTAACTTTTGGAGCTGGATTCTTGAGCACCTTCTCTCCAAACTATTTGTCACTTGTTGTTCTCCGAGGTTTGGTCGGTTTTGGCCTTGGTGGTTCATCTGTGTTCTTATCCTGGTTTCTAGAGTTTGTTCCAGCTTCCAATAGAGGCATGTGGATGGTTGTGTTTTCAACTTTCTGGACATTTGGATCCATCTTTGAGGCTACTCTCGCATGGGTATGCATATTTCCTATAACCCCATTTAAGGCTATCTTTGATTCTTTACCATCCCATGTTTTTGCTGTACCTAAAGATTTGGATCCATTTTTAATGTCATCTCTTCACTTTATGGAGGTTTAGAGCTTGAATATCACATATTTATAAACTGAAACAAGTACAAGAAAAGGGACATGACATGACATTAAAGGGACGGACACTGGATTTTAGGTTAAGGGTGCAAACTTATAAATTTATATTAGAAATCTACAGGGTGTGAAATTGTAAAATTTCAGGGGTTATCCATAGAAAATACCAAAAAAAATACATACACTATACAGGAATTTGAAATTTCCAAGGGTTCGACCGCACCCCTATGGTCCATCCCTGCATGACAATAATGGCCTCAGATGTTAACTAGATGAATTTGTTATCAAGAAATTGGATGTCCAAGGCAAATGACTTCATCTCTGTGTAAGAGAGCTCTTAAAATGGATTCTCTTGTCATCATGAAATAAGTTCTTTGCCATTAAAAGGGTTTTGTCTTGGCAAAGATTACATTCTTTAGTCTTTACCTTGTCATCTCTCTAGATTTTGCAGACAAAGGCTTCTTAACTGAAAGTAAGAGGCACCATCACTATGATTAATTTGGTAAATTCCTCTCCTCTTTGTAACTTGGTGCACTACTTTTTGATGCTCTATCAGCTCTATCAACATAGAAACGTATCTGAGAATTGGAAATTTCTTGGATATTGAACTTAAGTGTTGTTAATTCTGGCTAGCTCTCAAACTTTAAGTTAGAATATGAAACTTATCTGAGAATTGAAGATTTTCTTGAATATTGAATTTAAGTGTAGCTGGCTAGCTGCTGAAACTTCACCTTTTAAGTTTGAGTTTATGTTCAAGGAGCTATGGACATTTGAGAACATGTAGATTTCATTTTCATGCAACAAGAAGAATTGTTTGACGCAAATTTTATCTTCAAGTGTCAGAATGATTTCATGTCCTTCCTATTGCAGATTGTCATGCCCAGATTAGACTGGAGGTGGGTACTTGCTTTTTCATCCGTGCCATCTTTTGCTCTGCTTCTTTTGTTTAGTGTTGCACCTGAGTCTCCGAGATACCTATGCATGAAAGGTAAAACAAGTGATGCACTTCAAGTTCTGGAGAAGGTAGCTTCAGTGAATCAAACAAAGCTTCCTCCCGGTGTCCTAATTTCCAGTAGCTCAAGAGACAAGGATGAAGAGTCTGCTCCGTCTCCATCAGAAGAGACGAGCCCATTACTTACCTCACTGAGTGAAAATACCAAGCAATCAATATCAGGCTTCTCATCGTTTTTTATGCTCTTCTCTTCAAAATTAATTAAAACAACGATGCTCCTCTGGGTATTATTCTTTGGAGACTCGTTTTCGTATTATGGCATCATCTTGCTTACTTCAAAGCTAAGTAGCAATCAAAGTGGATGCTTCCAATCTCTTCATAGCACCAGAAATCTCCATGGTGCTGACCTCTACGAAAATGCCTTCATCACTAGTATGGCAGGTATTATGTCTCATCCTCATTTGCTTCGTTACGCTCTCTTTTTTGAAATAGAATTTGACCCTTGTCTCTGTTGCAGAGCTTCCCGGGCTTTTCTTGTCGGCAATATTGGTTGATAGGGTTGGCCGCAAACAGTCTATGGCCTTTATGTTCGGATTAGCATTTATATTCCTTCTCCCACTACTAACCCATCAGCCTTCTGTTTTAACTACATGCTTATTATTTGGAGCTCGCATGAATGCAATGGGAACCTTCACAGTTGCCTCTATATATTCCCCTGAGGTAAGCCATTTCGGTGACACTCCCTAAATGCCAATTTCCTTTTTCACATAACTAAAGCTATTGTTTTTCATGTAGCTATATCCGACATCGGTGCGAACAACGGGAGCCGGAGTTGCAAGTGCGATAGGAAGAATCGGTGGTATGGTATGTCCTCTTGTTGCAGTCGGATTGGTGAATTCGTGCCATCAAACAGCAGCTGTAGCTCTGTTTTTGGTGGCTATAGTTGTTTCGATAGTTTGTATCCAGTTCTTCCCCTACGATACCAAGGGAAGGGAACTTAGTGATACTAACTGATGGCAAGTAAGACATATACTGTGCTGTCCATAGTTTGTGTTTTTAATGGAAATAAGTTGTTCTCTAGTCTCTACCTGTATTGATATTTGAAGCTGGTGGAGATGTAATACATAGGCTAAAAACATCTACTTGTTTGAAAATATGGTATGATTCAGCTCTTCCTTGTTCCTTTTGCCACTTAATTTGTTTGTTGTGCACGTTTCTTTTATTACATAATTCCTTTTGCTACTTGATATTTTGTTGTGCACGTTTCTTGTATTACATACATTTGATGGATGTTTGCAATTAATCAAAGGTCTATACTCTCGTCTTTGGAAATATAATAATATTAAATATTGGATAAAAGGAATTTGTCATTTTTATAATCTTATTTAATTTGATAAAATTAATTTATATTGAATAGTATGAATGCGCTTCCCATCATTAAATAATGTAATCGATGACGGCATCTTTGGAACATTTACTGGTACAAACGATTATCTCGAATACTTACATTGAGGTATTGACAATGATTCTCAAAAGCTAATAATTTTTTATATACATAATTATAAAAAAAAATATCTTTTAATGTTTGACTGAATAATCACTTTAATTTTTGTTATTTTTTTTTTCAACTTTTTAACTTCTAATGTTTTATTTTGAGACAAAATATTTTTGATTGGACGAAAATTGTTAGTTGACTAAAGGTTAACATTTGTTGTTGACCTCTTATGTGTTTAAAGTGATGATGTGACATATATCTCGTATACATAAGTGATAATGTAGCATATGTCATGTCATCACTTTGGACACAAAACTCACCACATTAGTGATAAAGCATAATGATTTTCATTAAATAAGATAATATTTTATCTAAAATAAAATGGTAGAAATTAAAATACCTAAAAGAATTAGGGACTAAAATGATAATTTTATTAAAAATTAAGGGTAAATTTTCACATTATTTCTATATATAAAAAAAGCAAATACATAAGCTTAAGAATAAACAAATTTGAAATGGATGCATTTCAAAGGTAAGACCAAAAGAGGTGAAGAACAAAACGAAACTTAAGGGTTGTTTGTTTGCCTCTTAATGAAATCATTCAGCGTTGAATGTTGAACCGTTCAACATTCAGCGCGTTTGTTTCGCACCTCTGAATGATTCAGTGCTGACTGATTCAGCAAAACAATTTTGAATGATTCAACACAGAAGTACATTCTGAATGATTCAGAGTCATTATCAAACAACATGTCACATTCAGAGCTAATTCATACAAAGCCTCTAAATCATTCAACATTTGAATCATTCAGCGCTTAATCATTATGAAGTAAACAAACAACCCTTTAAATGATTTGACGAGATAAGGGAAGAAGCATAGTAGGGATATGAGAGATAATAGAAGAAAATTCAGGGGCATTTTAAACAAATGAAACTTTCTTTTAATTAAGAAGGTTATAAATTGCAATTGGTCTTTGGTGATTTAATTATGTTTTTAATCTTATATTTGAGTTAAATATTCAATTAGTCCTCGAAGTTATTGATTTTTTTATAATTTCGTTGAAAAATAATGTTAACGAGTATTAGTTGGCCAAGTAAAAAGTACTCCGTAACCCATTCATACAAACAACTACTTCCTCATTCATATATTTTCTTTTGTTAAATTTGAGTTTCCCAAAGGTTTCAATTTTGGTGTGGGATTTTGTTCTTAATCTTAAATTTTCAATTGTTTTATATAAATTTTATTAATATACAAAGTTAGTTGATCAATATCTCGTTGATTTAATGGTATTAAACATTAGATATCTTAAGTAAGATTAGATATTCAAATTCTAATATCATTAATAGAATAAACTGAATTAAGAGACTCTCCATAATAAATCTCTACAATATTTGATTTTAATTAATTATCAATAAATTACTTAACTGTGGTTAAACTAAAATATATATTGAAGGCCAGATATTATTATTTTTACAATGATATTAATTGTTTGTGTCAGCAGAAATGAAGTTGTAACAATAATATTTTTATTCAACCCTCTCGAAATGTTTGAAAGTTTTAATATTATTGTAGAAGCATTTTAATCCAAAATAATAGGAATTCTTCAAAGTTTTAGATATTATTGTAAAAGTATTTTAGTTCAAAATAATAAGAATTGTTCATTGTCTAAGAAAAAGGTAGAAATGAGAGTCTACATTGAGGGAAAATAACACTATTGGTTATGGGAAAATTTTACAACGTATGTTATACACCGAAATACATTACTAATGTGATATATCGGTGCATACCACTAATTAAATTGTCCTTATTACATAAATATGAAAAAAATATAGTGATCTATACATAATTAATCCTTTACTATCATCTAGTTTAAATTTTAATACGAATATAATTAAATTATATTTTTTTTATTAAAAATTATAATTATTCGAGATTTTTTATTTATTTATGATTGAAACACTTCATTATATAAATTTTCATATTCATCCCAACAAACAATCATTAGAATCAACCGCTAACGATTCTATTCATCGCTGGAATATCATATTTTTTCAACCTCATTTTTAAATTCTCGTTCACCCTGTTCCCACCTATTTTTAGTTACTTTACAATCGCCCCTCTTCCATCTTGTAAGAAACATTTATAAACAACCTCAAATTCACATTTACCCAAAAGATTATGGTCTAAAAAAATATTCGTAGTATCAGTTAGTTCTTCGTACGTAAACAATGACTTCAAATTGCCTAAACCGATGGGTTCAACCATCATTGGTGGTGAATGCACAAAATCACTTCCAAAACTAATTTCAATGAGAGGAGTTGAAGAGTGTGTCTTTGTATAACATTGATCAAAATAAGAACTCCAATTACATATAAATCGAAAATCATCAATAATTCCTTAAGTAACTGAATAAACCAATATGCAGCTGTGAAAAAATTTACATAATCTTGGGAAGAGCCTAGTGGGGATGACATACATAACCACATGTAAGTAACATACATAACCACTCGTAAAAGTTATGATTCTACATTGATATATTTTGGGGGAGGCACACGCTCTTGCAAATTATGATTCGCTTACTGTTCAGTTTTTCCTTTTCTTTCGAAACTATTGTTCCTCCATGCATCTATGCAGTGCTTTTTTGGATGAATGAAGGCGCGATTTAAATTCAAAAATATGTTATATTACTTTCTTATTATTTATACTAATAGCTTAACAGTAATTATATTTTATGAGAATACATTTATCTAACTATTGTTTTGATTCGATGAGTTTACTTGGTTTGAAATTATCGTTAAAAAGACTAAATTAATGGAACTATTAAATATGAATGGTTGGATTTATTAAATTATTTCAAGTTAGGATAAAATTGATATAATGTATAAATTTTAGGGACTAAAAATATTATTATACCAGGTCACATTAGAAATCTGTTTCAATTTTAAAGACAATTGAGTGATATGTTTGTAATTTTTTTTAAAATGACATATTTATTACAGAATCCACCCTAGGTGTACTTTATTCAGGGATGAAGATTGGGTCCAAATTCGAGTTACGACTCCATCTAATTATGTATTTTTTTAAAGAGTTGAGATAAGTTTCTTTTTGAAGGATTAAGTCAAATCAGATGGAATTTCTAATAAAAATTATGATCTAATTTGAGATAATATTATAATTATTTTTTAATGTATTTAGAGACAATTACAACAAATACTCTGTCATATATATTTTTAGTTAAATTTATATTTTACTTAATAAAAATATTTTTTTATATATATTTAGAAAAAAAATTAAGTTGGATATAAATTTTCACCTAAAAATTTAGATCAAAATTTTAGGTCGATAAAAACTCCATCCCAACAATGCTTAAAAAAACTAATGCATTCAAAACTAATCAATTAAGGTATGTAAGATTACCAGTGGGAATAAAATATTATTTGAGAATAGGATTACTAGGAATGTTGTATTTTGTGTTTGGTTGGTTTAGCAGGAATGTGAGATTACAGTGTTTGGTTAAATGAATAAAAGATTATTGAAATATATATTTTACCAAATTGTCCTTATTATATATTTATTTTTTAACAAGTTGAATTCTATTATAATATTACTATAATTAATTTATATATTTTCTTTAAAAATTTTAAATTCATAAAATTTATATATTTTTTTTTATAAAATTGAAAAGATAAATAGGTTTAATGAAATGATAAAATTTTATTTTAATCCCTGAATTTCATATTAAATTTTAATTATAGATTTTTTTTTATAAATCTAAAATAGTTTAAGAATAAATTTATAATTTAATCTTCGTAGAATTTTTATTATTCAACGACATAATAAGGATATTTTTAAAGAAAAAAATTAAGAACATTTTAATCTAAAACACCGACAATTTAATAATACCTAAAAAAAATTAATCACATTCTCAATAATATACCTAAAATATCAAGATAATAAAAAATTATCGGGCTCAAAATATGGACCAAAAAATGAGATACTATTCCCCCAATAATCTTATATTAGCTAAACCAAACACCCTCTTAGACATCCGAGTTGATTGGGGTTTTACCATCCTCATAAAATATACGAATAGTCTTCTTGGTTACTATGGCCCTTTGGCTAGTTTTAGTTTAGAAAAAAAAGGAAAAAAAAAGAGGAACAGGTGAAAACCGTGAGGGAGGGGCTGGCAAATTGGAAACCACCCCGGAGAGACTCAGCTGAGAGTGGGTGGATCTGAAATCCTGGGTAAAACTTGAAATTGGTGTAGAAATTCCGAAGTTGTCTGTCGCACTTGCAAGTTAACTGTCAAGTAGTTTATAACCAGATTAGATCGTATCAGATCCAGGAGAAAATGCTACGGCTCAAGGCATTTCGAGCCACCAATGAGAAGATTGTGAAGATAGCGGTGCATCCCACACATCCATGGTTGGTGACCGCCGATGCCTCTGATCACGTCTCCGTTTGGAACTGGGAGCATCGCCAGGTCATTTACGAGCTCAAGGCCGGTGGGATCGACCAGAGACGTCTCGTTGGTGTCA
The DNA here is from genome assembly GCF_006381635.1 of Hibiscus syriacus. NCBI lineage: Eukaryota > Viridiplantae > Streptophyta > Magnoliopsida > Malvales > Malvaceae > Hibiscus > Hibiscus syriacus. Next base: position 301,138 of record NW_024062667.1, read on the forward strand.
GATTGGAGAAGCTTGCTGAGGGCGAATCTGGTTCGCAATCCAATTCTTTTTTTTTTCATCGTATTTTGTTTGGGTTTTATTTGATATGATTTTACAAATTCGCAGATTCTAAAGGGAAACCTACGGAGGCCGTACGCGGAGGGAGGTGATTAGTAACTAGTGGAGCCCTCTTTTTCCTTTCTTCAAATACAGTTAAACAGTAAAATTGAAATCTTGACCTTTTTCTTTTGATGAATTGTTAATAGTGTTAAGCAAGTGAGCTTTTTCGATGATGACGTGAGGTTTTGGCAACTTTGGCGCAATCGTTCTGCAGTTGCCGAGGCTCCCACGGCTGTCAATCATGTTACTTCGGCTTTTGTCTCTCCGGCTCCATCAACTAAAGGAAGGCATTTTCTTGTCATCTGCTGTGAAAACAAAGCCATCTTTTTGGACTTGGTCACGATGCGCAGCCGTGATGTACCCAAACAAGAGCTTGACAACAAGTCTCTTCTTTGGTGAGCTATCTTTCACATAGCTCATTTTTGAATCATCTCCATTGCCATATTTTATTTACTTCATATATATTTACTATAATAGGGAAGTAAACTTTCCTCTACTTTATGCTACATTCATTTGCTGACCAAAAATTCTAGACTTTCAGCTTCTCATTCTTTGTTCCATGCTACCTTTAACTGCCAATGCTTTCATCAATCATATCCTCGGATCACCTGCAAGACATTTTGATTTCATTGTCTGCGAACCCTCTTTCCCATTTTCGGTGTTGTTACTGCCTTTCTTCGACTTCTGATTACTTCCATTCTTCTATCATCAAATTATTACAAATTATTAAGCCTTTAAGTAGCTTTTATAGTATCTATAATCTTATTCCATCTGCTTTTATTGTTAGGCATAGGTTACAAACTATACATATGGTGTTGTTAATGTTAATTTTCTTCTACCATCCCTCAACGCATTCTCACAATATACTGTTATACTCTGATTAACTAGTGTCCTTATTTTCTATTTTTTTCCCTGACAGTATGGAGTTCCTATCTAGATCGTCTGCTGGTGACAGTCCTCTTGTTGCTTTTGGTGGATCAGATGGCGTTATTAGGGTTCTTTCAATGATGACATGGAAGGTTTATTTTTTATTTTTTTTTCACATTCTCTAACTAATAAACCGCTTAACCGTTTATTGTTTATTTTCTAGCAGATTTTATTATGAAATTGTCATTATTATTTTCTGGAATTCATTTTATTTCTGGCAGCTTGTAAGAAGATACACAGGAGGTCATAAAGGATCAATTTCTTGTTTGTTGACTTTCATGGCTTCTTCCGGCGAGGTAGGTCGTATTTTCAGAAAGAATATATGCAATGCCTTTTGTCAATTCTCATTCTTAAAGATTAAAAATTTTACCCAACCATGAGCAATGCATGTGAGTTGATTATGTGTTTATGATGATGTTTACCTTTAAATTCTGTTAGTTTTACTGGAAATTGTTGCTACTCACAAACAATTTTAAGATTTCTTTTATGTACAAAAGTTCATCTCCTATGTTCTTCATATATTTCATCTTTCACATCAATATTGAGGTTTGTCCTTCTCAGACGTGCAAATTTAATACCATAATGCTTTGTAAATACATAATGAAAATTGACTGCACGTATAATAAATTATAATGCGACTGTTGATTTCAACAATCTTGATATTAGTTTTATTTTAGATGAGATCTTGATGGGAGCTTCATCTCATATCCCAACATGAAGCGCCAAGCCCCTAATAGTTCTCTCAAACTTAACTATGAAACGGTAGTTACATTGCATCAATGGCAATAACTGTCAATGACTTTGTATCTATTTCTTGTTAGAGTATTTATTTATTACTTTTCAAGCTTCTTTTAGGAGGATATTAGATAGTTTATTTATTTTTTGTCTCCGGTTTCATGTAACTTGAATGTATTTAGGAGAACATTAAGTTGTTTGGGCTTTCCAAGTTACATTTCTAAGATTCCATTTTTTTTTGCAATAATACTTTTACATAATAGTTATGACATATTTGAATACATGCTCATACCTTGAAGTTTGGCCTCTTGTGATTTAAGATTATCATAATTCTTTTTCATCGTTTGTTTACTATTTCATTTGCAGGCACTTCTTGTTTCAGGTGCCAGTGACGGTCTGCTTATTCTTTGGAGTGCAGACCATGGTCAAGATTCAAGAGAACTTGTACCCAAGCTAAGCTTGAAGGTTCTTATATCTTTAATTTTGGAAAATTTCTCCTACTTAAAGACTACTAATCAACACAGTAAACAATTAATTTGTTCATTTCAAAGTTTGAATTCGATAGATTATAATTAAGATCAGCTAAAATGTTAGATTGCTATATTTTTCCTGGGCAACTTCAATTGCCAACCAATAATAGAAAATAATAAGGTGCTTTTGGGATTGTATCACTTAATGTTTTATTTTTGTTTATTCTTGTGAAGTATTGCAATGTTTAATGAGTGTGGTACCGTGATTTAAACGGTTCTTTCTTTTGTTAGAATTTATTGATATATTTCTTTTTTCGTGCTTCCACTTAGCCTTTTAGAACCTATTTTGTGTGCATGCTTTCTTGACGGACCTTCTTCGGGAAAGTTTACATCTTTATTGTATCAAATAGGCACATGATGGTGGAGTTGTTGCTGTTGAGCTTTCTAGAGTTATTGGGGGAGCTCCCCAGCTAATTACAATTGGAGCAGATAAGGCATTGGCCATATGGGACACAATCTCTTTTAAGGTTTTCAGCTTCCCCTTGTTAAGTTTTAACAATTGTGAATAGCACTTGGTATGACTTAATTTTTTTGGAAAGGTACACTTGGCATGACTTTCAAAATAAAGGGTTGGCATATTTCTCTTTTGATCTTGTTAAGTTCTTTGCTACAGGAGTTGAGGAGAATTAAGCCTGTTCCTAGACTTGCATGTCACAGTGTGGCATCTTGGTGTCACCCTCGAGCACCTAACCTTGATATTTTGACTTGCGTCAAAGATTCCTATATATGGTATGCTAATTTCTTGGTTCTCGCTCCCAGTAAATACATTTTTATTTTTATTAGAAAATATTTATAGTTTTTTTAATACTATTGCTCTTGCTATAGGATAGTTATAGAAGGTCATGTGCATTAAATAATGAATATGTAAGGCAGTATTGTTTATTTATTATTGCAAGGATCTCATAGTTACAGTTTTTTTGTTTGCAGGGCTATTGAGCATCCAACTTATTCAGCTCTTACAAGACCATTGTGTGATCTGTCTTCTCTTGTTCCTCCTCAAGCAGCTGCTCCAAACAAGAAACTTAGGGTATTTATCTGTTTTTTTGTTGTGATCCTAGAACCGCAATGAACTGTTTTACTTTTATTTTTTTCCCATTGAAGATAATTATTAGTTTCTTTTTTACCCTAGAACCTTATTAAGTTTCATGCTCTTAATGTCTTATTCAGTATCAATATTGTTGAAGCCTAATTGAATTAGTTATAGACGAAAAAGATTTACATAGATAACAAAATGACCTGGCTCTTTTGAGTAATTTCTAATTCCCTGCATAAGAGCCCAACTGAGGATGTAGAAGACTTTTTATCAAAAAAAAAAGGATTTAGAAGAATGTGTTGGCACATCATTAGTTGAACCTCTGCTTGCTATAATTTGTTTTATGTAAGATGGTTTCTATTCTTTGGATATCTCTGAAAATTTAGAAACTAAAGCAGCAAAATATAATAATAACAACTATATTTTTCTTAATAATGAAATATAAATCTTCACCACGAATTTGGTTATTTTTTCCTGAATGAATTTGACCTTTATTTTATTGCCATTCCTTTTAATACAGCTGGATGTTTCTTTCCTTTCTTCCCATCACCTGATCTCTTCCTTAGCAATGTATGTTTTTGACTTACAAGTTTTACTGCAGGTTTATTGCATGGTTGCACATCCTTTACAGCCTCATCTTGTTTCTACCGGAACCAATATTGGTATTATTGTCAGTGAATTTGATGCTAGGTCACTTCCTCCTGTAGTTCCTCTCCCGACACCTGCTGGAAGTCGAGAACATTCTGCTATCTACATTGTTGAAAGAGAACTGAAGCTGTTAAACTTTCAGTTGTCTAATGCAGCAAACTCTTCGCTTGGAAATAATGGCTCCTTATCTGAAACGGGAAAGATGAAGGGAGATTCACTTGAAGCATTGCATGTGAAGCAGATTAAAAAGCACATCAGTACACCTGTTCCACATGATACATATTCAGTTCTTTCTACAAGCAGTTCTGGAAAGTAAGTAATCTCTGACCTTTTCTATTGGCCAAAAAGAAAAAAAAAGTGATTTTTGCTTCAACATGTCTATTGTTGGTTTACTAAGTTCATGTTTAAACAAGCTGTAGTAGATGATCTTGGATGCATGGTTCATTTACATATTTCATGACCAGTTTGGATTCTTAATACCTCTTGTTATCTCCTCCCATCTAGAAGAGGAAAAACAAGAAATATCTATGCTGATATGCTCTTGTACAAGTCAGCTACAAATGCATCCTACTTTGCTACATCCATTCTCACATGTTATATGATCGGATGGAGAAACTTCAGTTGAAATAAATTTATAGTGGCATTAATTCTTAAGTGTAAACATATGTGCAGGTATCTTGCAATTGTGTGGCCCGATATTCCTTATTTTTCAATCTACAAAGTCAGCGATTGGTCCATTGTTGATTCTGGAAGTGCAAGGCTTCTATCTTGGGATATATGTTCTGACAGATTTGCTATATTAGAGTCTGCATTACCTCCTAGAATGCCCATTGTCCCCAAGAGCAGTTCATCAAGGAAAGCTAAAGAAGCAGCTGCAGCTCAGGCTGCGGCTGCAGCTCAGGCTGCGGCTGCAGCTCAGGCTGCTTCTTCTGCTAATGTTCAAGTTCGTATTTTGCTGGATGATGGAACGTCGAACATATTAATGAGGTCCATTGGCAGCCGAAGTGAACCGGTATCTTGATCTCCTTGCTTAGTGTTTACTGTTTTTTTCAATAGAGTTAGGGTCATTCTCTATACATTTGTTCTTAGATTATGAAGAAAGATGGTTTCTTAATTGTATGTAACAATCTTTCCCACGATTTGTGTTGTCCTTAATCATGTTAGGCACATTCTTCATTCTATATGAAAAATAAATGGCCTATGATATTTTAGCCTGTTGTCAACTATTGTTAGGATTTTCAGTCTTGCTGGTAGAGTTCATACTTTCAGTATTGAATAATGCTTAAGATTTCGTACTATTAAACTTGCACTTGTTTGTCAGTGCTCTACTTCCTTGATTGCTGCATTCCACATGGTTAGTTTCCTATCTTAACTTGAAAATTTCGCAACTTAGGTCATTGGGTTGCATGGTGGGGTACTTCTTGGCATTGCCTATCGAACACCTCGTAAGATTAGTCCTGGTGCTGCGACGGCTATATCAACAATTCAGTCTATGCCATTGTCTGGATTTGGAAGTAGTGGTTCCTTTGCTACTTTTGATGACGGATTCTCTTCTCAGAGATCTCCTGCTGAGGCACTGCCTCAAAACTTTCAACTTTTCAGGTGAAAAATTATTGCCATGCATGTCTTTAACATGATTCTGTTGTTGGGTATATTGTACTGCTTTTATTTGGTCTTCTGGATGCCATGATGTTGCCCAAATTTCTCTACTTAGGTCATTGGCCTGCTTTAATCGGATTTTCCTATAAGTTTTGCATAAGGTTGAAATGGTAATTATGTATTTAACCTATGACTATTGGGAACTCAAAACGCACTGGTCCATTGTACAGGAAAAAGACATGCCATGTGATAAAATTTTGGTGCAAGGGGCATAGGCTTAATTAGTCTGCTAGTATGGATAATGAGTATCCTTTAAATCAATTAGTTTGCAAATATTTTTTTTTCCATCTATTTAGTTTTTTGAAGATCCTATCAGTTCGGTATCTAAGCCCACAAAAGATCCAATAATGGCCACTGCCAACTAATGTGAAAGGCCTAGAAACAAACATGGGGTACCATACTGCCAAATAGTCATCTTGGGTAGATGACGACAATGTAGGGATGTATTTACGATGGTGGGTTAAAAAACCCTCTTCTAGGCCTCATGTTAAGATGGAATTCCTTAGGTTTTGACGGGGCGATCCGTGATCTTCATGGTTGGATTTTAAAGGCTGAAAAATATTTCCTGTACTATTAGAGGTTGACATTGCTGCTATGTATTTAGAAGGTGACTCTTGATCTTTTTGCTTGGGTTAACAATAAACACTCTCTTTTATAATGGGAAGAGCTTGACAAAGCAACCTAGGAAAATTGTGGTCCCACAGAGTTCCGAAACCTAGATGAACATCTCTATGGCTTCTGACAAGCAGGCATGATACAAGACTACCAGCAAGGATTCGCCAAATGTTCTGCCCTAGTCAAGAACTGGCCTGAACCGTCTGAAGTCTAAAGTTAGATTACCACTTGTCCACTTGACAGTTTAAATTCAAAAGTTAGTGAGAGAAGCTCCACCTTCTTTCTTGATTGTAGGCGACCTAACTTTGGCGTTTTGTCTCTTTCTACACTGACTCCCTCTCCCTTTTCTCTAGGCTGGGAGGTTCGGCGGCCGTTCAAAACTTCATCACCGTCGTCAGAAGCCACGCCAGCCGCCATCACTGGTGGCCGTTGACCATCAAAACTTCACAGTATGCTCGCTTCGATGTCAGCAACAAGGATTTAGGCTTCGTTTCACGTGACACAACCTACTTCAAAGCAGATCTCAGTCGAGAACCACCGCAGTAGCCACCATCAACGGTAGTTCTGAGACACAATTAACCTTGATAAATTCGCTCCGACACCGGGAATCCATAACTGAGTTCGGATTCTGAAGGAACAATCCCCATCTTCACAAAAACGACGAAAATCGAAGCAGCTTGGAATGTTCCGATCTCCTTCTATAGTCGTTGGATTTCGTCCCGAATCCGAGGTAGGTTGCTCCCGGGGATTTTCTATGCCTTCTCACCTATGGGATTAACCAATGGAGAGCCCATATAACGATTAATGGCTACGTCCGAGAATTTTGGTTCAAAGAGGGTAGCTACGAGGCGAATAAGGGTTCTACAAACACAGTCGGGTAATAAATCTTCCACTGATTGTATCCAAAAGAAGACTTAGGATGCGTCGGTTTCCTATTGTGAATGTAAGGATCCACTTGTTGCGAAGAAAAAGGGCAATGGTGGTTCTAGTATTAATCGGCAGCAGCCATTGAATGGATCTTTGAGCGACAATAGGAGGAATCAAGCAGCAAGTGATTTTAGATCAGAGAATTATCCCGGTGGTGGATTAGGAGGTGCTCGGGTGAAGTCGAGGTCGATTAAGGATAAGTTAAAGAGATCCCATTTGCATGCATCGTCAGCGAATAAGGATACATCATCAACTCAAAATGCGGCAGTGGTTGTCCATGATGGAATCAAGGAGTTATGCAAAAAGGGGTATTGTGATGAAAACCTTGGTGAAGTTGCAAGAAGTGGGAAAATTGGGCCTAATAATTGGTGGAAGGAAGGCCATCCAAAAATAAGTAACGGGTATAGAAGCGGTTGCTTCACGTTATTTATCGAAAATCTACCAGAGAAGATCCACTGGAAGAGGTTTGGATCATTATTTTGCACCCACGGTCGGGTTATTGACGCATTCATTCCAAACAAAAGAAATTCGAAAGGGCTACGCTTTGGTTTCATTCGTTTTGCAACAATCGAAGAAGCAAGGGAAGCGATCTCAGAAATGAATGGATCTCATATTGACGGGAGCAAAGTTAGTGTATCTTTTGCTAAATTCAAATCTCGCTAGTCTTTTTGGAGAAAGACCTCTACATCAGTTCACCGTAAGTCTGAGATGGAAGGTGTTTCGAGGAAGAAACATTGTGAAGTTGAAGGTGTTATGGACGAAGATAAACTTCACGTCTTGAGTAAATGTCTAGTGGGGTGGTGCAAGAACTTTATCAAAATCGGTCATCCCGGTAGACAAATGCAAGCGAAGGGCCTCACTGGTTTCTCCTTAATGAGAGCTGCTGGAAATGCAGTTTTAATGATTTTCGAAGACTCTGTTTCATTGAGAAGTGTGAAGGACGATAAATCAGAGACTCTCGCAAAGTGGTTCTCCAGAGTAGAAGCTTGGTCAGAGAGTTTGGTTGTGGAGTGTCGTCGAGTATGGTTAGTTTGTGAGGGTGTTCCTTTTCACGCATGGAATTGGGATACTTTCAAAAACATTGCGGATAAGTGTGGTTATTTATTAGCAATCGACGAAAGCTGTCAGTCACCATCATCTTTTGATTGGGCAAAAATTCAAGTCCTCACAAAGGCTGATGTGAGAATTGATGCGACGTTGGAATTGAAGGTCGGTGACAATTCCTTCAAAATCATGGTGCATGAGATTGAACCCTCATTCAAACCAAACTCTTGGGCCCCTGACGAAGTCGAATCTTATTAGATCTTGTCTCTTCAATTGTGGCTTTGATTTAGGTTAAATGGTTATAGGTGTTGGTTTTCTTTTGTGTTACATTCTTTTATGTTGTTTTTTATCGTATTACTGGAGGTGTAACTTAGAAATAAGGTGTTTGTCTATTGTGGCTTTTTGATGAGGATGTGTGAGTTTAAGGTGTTTGTTGTAATGGTGTATATCACCATAGGAGGATATTTCATGCTCTCTTATGTATTGGGTATTATTATCAATAAACTATGATGTACTCTTTTCTTCTTTCCAATGTTCGTTAACATACTTTTTAGTATGTGAGCGAATACGAAGGGAGATTTTAATGAGACCTCCAACTTCTATCAAAAAAAGAGAACTGGCCTGAACACTATATTTTAGGAGTCTTTTTAGATGTGCTCATAGAGGGCCTTAAGGCTGTTGTGAGAATTCGCAAACCCAGGATTGTTTTCAAGGCAATGAGTTTAGCTCTGGAATTTGTGAAAAAAAAGAGGCTTTTATTGTTGGCTAAGTTCTTTGTGCCCAAATTCAACTAAAAGTAGTCTAACCTTGGCTGATTCATCATGTAAACTTGCACATGCCAGCCACCCAAATCTGCCAAAGTCCACCACCACACCTTCTCAGCCTTTCAAACGATCCGTTGGGATGTTGACTGACCGAACTGTATAACTGACCGGGTTTTTCTTTTGGTGCAATGAAAGTGCTATTTATCTTTGCAAACAAAGATGTTTATATCATCTTTGTGTAAGAACATATGTGAGATACAGATGATTGTGCTATTTATCTATGGCTGGGGTGTATTTTGATGTTTTTGGTGATTTTTCTAACAATTTCTGACTCCTGAGCTCCCCCTTGAATTGAACACCTGGACCAGCCTTTGGTATGTATTACTTAAGTTTATAGAAACTGTACGAGTCATTCCAGTTCCTGTGAAGTTTTTGATTGCTTAGCAAACTGTGTTATCTAATATCTATTGCATTTTATATGTATTTTTTTGCCATAGAATGACGGATACTATTCCTTTATTGTAATAATTGATTGAAGTAAAAATGTGTAGTTGGGAAACTTTCCAACCAGTGGGTGGTCTTCTGCCTCAGCCAGAGTGGACTGCATGGGACCAGACTGTTGAGTATTGTGCTTTTGGTTATCAACATTATATTGTCATCTCATCATTGCGCCCTCAGTATAGATACCTTGGAGATGTTGCAATAGCCTATGCCACTGGAGCTGTTTGGCAACGGAGACAATTGTTTGTGGCAACGCCAACTACAATTGAGTATGATATAGTTTTCTTACAAATCTCTCTTTTTATGTGTAATATTTTTCTGAATGATATTTCATTTCTTTTTTTAATGTGTAATATTTCTCTTTTTCTCTTCTTTTTTATGTGTAATATTTGTTAATGAATTTAAGTTGGAATTGATTTCTTGATTGATAGCTATCATGGGGTAATTCCATTAAATGCAAAAAGCGTAATTGTCAAATCTGTTAAATCTTCTCTCATTTCCTTCTTTGAGCAATATAGTGGAATCAAGAATAGTTTAAAGCCATAAGTCCTTTAATGATCCTATTCTCTAACTTTTTTTTTTTAGGTCCATATGATAAGTTTATGGAATGTTAACGGTATCGACAAGCAGAGTGTAGTAACTTGCAACTTGTATCTTTTGTGCTAAAATTTTCAGATGTGTTTTTGTTGATGCTGGAGTTGCACCCGTTGACATTGAAACAAGAAAAATGAAAGAAGAGCTAAAATTAAAAGAGGCCCAGGCAAGAGCAGTTGCTGAGCATGGAGAGTTGGCTCTAATCAGTGTGGATGGTCCTCAAACTGCCACACAAGAAAGAATAGCATTGAGACCGCCTATGTTACAGGTCAGAATTCTGATAATTATTATTGTTATTATTTTTTCTGGCGGTTGTCACTAATATAGATAGTATTTTGTGCCTTCCCTTAATCCTTTGTGTCGGTGTTTTCTTGATTTCAGTTCATTGTATTCTTTTATAGTAATTAAATGAACACATCTTGAATTTTTTCCCCAAAACTTCCTGTTTGCATGATTTGAAAGCCTAGTTTAAGAAAGGCATAATGACAAAAATAGCCCAACGTTTGCACAAATGGTGGTCACTTTGCCCCCTATTATTTTTTTTGGGAGCAATTTACCCCCTTCCCCGCAACGTTTTAATTTTGGTCAAAACAAACCTATTGGATGGATACCGTTAGTTGACAAACAGTCAACCCATGTTGCTGACACATGCCTATATCTAACACTGTCAACCATGTTCGAGTAACATAGGATAAAATTTAGGTTTAAATACGTCAGGAGTACTTGGTACTATTTCAAAACATAAAATTTATTTTCTATATTTTTACGAAATTGAGTCCCTACACTATTTTTTATTTGAATATATTGGTCCCTCCCTTAATTACTGTTCAATTTAATTTTTAATTGCTGACCTGACAGCTATAATAAAAAGGAAAAAATAACATTTTTAGTCTTCTACGTTTATAATTTTTATGAATTTGACTCTTAGTCTTTAAAAATAAATAAAAAATTATCATTAACTGAACGATACATTTTTCAGTCATATACGTTTTTACATCTTTTTAAGGGTCAAATTGACAATAAGCGTAAAGTTAATTTGCCTTTTTTATAGCTACCGGGTTAACAAATAATGGTAAAATTGAACAGAAGTTAGGGGATGGACCAAGATTTTCAAATAAAAAATAGTACATGGACTCAATTTTGCAAAAATACAGAGTAGAGACAAAATTTTATATTTTGAAATAGTATGGGGATCTTTGGCATATTTAAACATCATCTTTGGCATATTTAAACATAATTTTTTTAGTGATGTTGATTTTATCTAATGTCCCTCACAAATCCATCCTCATCATTGCTACAAAAGAACAAAAAAGAAATGAGTTTATTGCTGACATTAAGAAATCCAAATATTCAGGTATGAAGGATGGGAAATAGTGAGGATGTAAACTCTATTAATCTAATGGTTAAGCTACAAAAGTAAGAAAATGTTATGAATCTTAACTATTTGATTAACAAAATTTTCATCCTTTTTTCTATTCTTCATACTAAGCAAAGCCTAAATGTTTGCAATCACATGTTTCCTTGATAGAAAAAGCCAACCTTGGAATTACGTCAATATTTGCAATATGTTAACTATTCATTATTTGAATAGCTGATAAAATTTGGTGTTGGGGCACATTGTGTTTAAGTTATTCTACAACTTGTTGAAGATGGTAATAAAGATATTGCATTATAATAGTTTGCAACAATTGACTTCTTTCTGTACAATTAGTTCTCTCTTGCATACAATAGTAAGTGGATAATTTAGTATGTTATGCCTTAATACTTTTGTGCAACTTCTAATCTGATTAAGGTGTTTTTTTCCCTTTTCAATGTGGTTTGCTGTCAGGTGGTTCGATTAGCTTCTTTCCAGCATGCTCCTTCGGTGCCACCTTTCTTGTCATTGCCTAAACAGTATAAAGTTGACGGGGATGATGCAACAATGGTAAAAGAGATGGAAGAAAGAAAAGTTAATGAGATTGCTGTTGGTGGTGGTGGGGTCTCTGTAGCAGTTACCCGTTTTCCAACTGAGCAGAAACGACCTGTGGGACCACTTATTGTGGTTGGTGTAAGAGATGGCGTCCTTTGGCTTATTGATAGGTATCTTGACCTGCACTCAGAAATTCAATGGCTTGCCAATGAATTTCAACACTGTACTTAATAATTTCCCTCCATTTTTCTCTTTATTTGTTTTGTGATCGATTTTTTATTTTTGTGTAAGGGAATGAATTGGGCACCTTACCGTTTTAATTCTAGTCCATTGCTTGTAGAATTCAAAATTGTTACGTTTTATTGATGAACCTCTGATTATTGCTGGATTTTGTTATTAATAGGCATGTTTGCTTGATGATGCCATTATGTGTAATTCTTCCATTAGTTTGCTTGTGTTGCCTTGAAACTATTATCCATTGATATATATCCCTTTATCTTTTATGCTTTTATGGTAGTACTTTTCCCGCATTCATCTCCTTCAGTTACTTTCTCATGATGTATGCACCTAGCAAGCCTGTAATTCTTGTTGCATGATTATATAAATGATTCATATAAGAACTGATTTTGGGGTGTGGTTCCTTGATTAGAAATGCCCAATCCTTTTCATGTCATGTACTATTCAGGTGAATTCATGCAGAATAGTAATCTGAATTATCAAATACTGATTTATGTTACAAATTACCATTTGTAGGTACATGAGTGCACATGCCTTATCTCTGAGTCATCCTGGCATTCGGTGTCGGTGTCTTGCTGCTTATGGAGATGCTGTTAGTGCAGTCAAATGGTATAAAAATTCTATTTTCTATTTGTAATGAGACTACATTTTTTTTGTAAACTTACATTATTTTTATCTCCAGGGCAAGTCGGCTTGGCAGGGAACATCATGATGATTTAGCACAATTTCTACTTGGAATGGGCTATGCTACTGAAGCACTTCATTTACCCGGGATATCCAAGAGGTTTCCCTTTCCCTTTTTGTTTATGATTTCTTCTATGTTTATGGTGCCTATGGCTGGTGTGTTACGGTTTCAATTTCGAAGAACTAGTTCTTTCATCAAAATTTCTATATTAGGTTGACCCCCTTGTATACAAACACTTGCATTTACATTCTTTTTTCTTTCCATTTGTTTACGTTTGTGCATGGCTACTTTCACGAGGGTTTAGAAGTCTATCCATTATACATAAGCATGGCTACTTTCACATGAGGGTTCAGAACTCTTGTGCTCAGAGTTGTAATCGAAATCGCCAACTCGCTTTGTTGTAAGTTGCGTCTGAGTGTTGTTATCCTTTGAGAATAACATTTTGCAAATTATCTACAGTAATTATCAGACCCAGAAAAGATTTGAGTTTACTGGTACCGTTCAGAGTTGGCCATTCTCTGATGACATTCACCTCGTCCATATGCATATGGATATACCCCTGTTTTATGATGTGTCCCAAGAATTGAATCTTTGTTTAGCAAAAGCACATTCCCCTTTTTATAAACAATTGGTTCTCTCTAGCACCAATTGAAGAAGCTTGTGATGCTCTTCCACGGTAGAGCTATAAATCATGATGTCAAGATAGATGACCACAAATTTCTCAAGATAGTCTTGGAACACCGAGTTACACAAGTAGGTTTTGATTTATCTCCTGCAATTCGCACTTGATGATACTCATATTTGTGATCTAACTTGGTAAAATGCTTGGCATGGGTCAACTGTTTTGGTATGACATCTTTTGAGTCTTCGATCGACTCCCCCACTTGATAACCTATCCACTGTCCACCCAAGTATCATTACTGGTATGACTTATCTATATTATACGATTAGGATTCAATTTCTTAGGAGATAAGTTACTGTTTTAGCATCATCTATTTTTGTACAACCAAAAGTAGCATCCCGAGAAATGAATGTGAAATATCTCCATTATTGATTCTGCTGTATGCTTTAGAAAGTAGTGGAAGAAATTCATGGTTGAAGTGCTGTGCTTGTTTTAACATTGAAGAAAGCATTCTCCATGAATCTATATATTTTCCTCTCTTTTTTTTTTCATATTTATGACAATTAGAATGTAAAACCCTCAACCCGGATCCGAGTCCGAGGTGTCACATCAACTTTTAAACCTTTACTTGTTCAAAATAATGAAAAATCCCTGTTAAAGAAAACTTCTTATTATTTCAAAATAAAAGTTTCCACACTTATCAGATTATATACAATTCAAATCGTTTATATGACATGCCAACTATATCTAAAAGAATAAAATACATATCAAACATTTCTTTTCTGATCTGAACTTTATAAGAAAGATGCTGACCTGTTTTGCTCCTCTCAGCTTCTATTTTCACTTTCTGTAACCTGCGTGTGAAACACTCACAAGCTAAGTCGATGACTTAGTGAGGCATAAAAAAACACATCTAATGAAATTCATATCCACTAATCATGCATGACTGTTTTATGCTATCAAATCATACAACTCTTATACTTTTTCCATATAACAATTACATACTTGTGCACATACATGTCATCATTTATATTTTTATCGTACTCTTATACTATTATACTTCATATCTCTTATTTCTTGTTCATGTGATCTCTTACTTTCATATTCTATATCTTATAACAAATTCTTATATCATCATCTAAGTCATTTATACTCATTCACATATACATCAACATATATTCATGTATATCATGTAACAAATGCAATCACCCATATCACACATATATCATGTCATACAATTCATATCACACATCATATACATATATTACATACATTGTTTTCACAATTATCTCTTTATTAGCCCATGTACACATGTGAGAACTATATATATGTGAGTCTATAGAGGTTGTGAACTAATGCTGTCACCATAGTTTGTATAAATGCACCGAAGTGCCACGTAGAATTGCACCGAAGTGCCACGTAGAATTGCACCGTAATGCCGCGTAGAATTGCATCGAAGTGCTATATAAGGTTGTCCCTAAAGACCACGTAGAAAATTCCTTAAGAATCATATACATATGCCAAGGATCAAGTATGTGTCTCAAAAGACCTCACACATGTTCCAAAGAATACATATATGTCCCGAAAGACCGCGTAGACACACGACTCTTGGCATGCCAACTATACCTCTAGCTCTCATGTCACATAACATGGGCATAAATATTTATGTTAGCATACATTCACATATACACAGTCACATAGTTCTTTCACATAGCTCATTGTCATATAAATCAAATATCACATATACATATAAACACATGGTTCATTTATGCGTAGAACATTTTCATATAATTCACATATCACAGAGCTTATCACATATAATTGTATTCTTTTTCATATAATCACATAGTCATATAATATTTCATACGACATACTTTCTCTTTCATATATCTCATGTCACGTATCATATCTTATGATCATGTAATCATGTTACTTATAATAACATAACTTCTACTCATAGGGTTCAACATCATTAAACTTAGTTCACTTTCCATATTATCATACATTTATATAATCTTATATGTCCTATCATTAACCTATAAACTTACTCATATACTCATATATACTCTTTAATATAATTTGTATAGTAATACTCTATAATTGTATCATATATTTGAGTTTACCTAAGTCTTCCTTTATAAAGTTTATACTACCATTTCAAATAGTCTCATTCTATCCTATACATAGTTTCTACTTATCTTATCTCACTTCCCCTTTCACTCACATAAATCATCTATATACTAGTTTTATCTATTTATTTAGTTCAATTTCCATGACTTCTATAATACTCTTTCATAAAGTGTTGTAATTCTTCACTTTATAACTCATAACCCGTAGTTTCCTTTAAGTATATAAATCTTTCCTATATAACTTATGTATCATTACTTATGTTTATACTCTCAAATTTATACTATCCTCATAGAGTCTCTTAACCTTTCTTGTGTAATCACTTATACCATATAATATGACTTATACTTGGTTATCTTATGTTCACACACACACACACACACATATATATATATATATATATATATATATATAAATATCAATATAATCAGCTGCCCTTGCAGCCTGCAGCCCTTCTCTTCCACAAATGCTAACACCAATATCGGCTTGTTGTTGAGAGATTAGTTCCAGTTCACTAAAGATTATAAATTTATAACTAAACCATGAGTGAGAAAAGTAGAGAGAGAAAGAGAGCGGGTGCGTTTGGTCGTTCATTCTCCGGTGAGGAATGGACTGTTTTTGTTGGAAATCTTAGTAAGAGAGTTACCAGAAGTGAGTTAAGAGAGATTTTCAACCATTATGGTAGAATAGTGAGGGTCTTTATCCCAAGTTTTATGGTTAAAACGAATTATAAGTCATCAACGTTTGCTTTTGTGCAATATGCGGTGGAGGAAGGTTGCAGAAGAGCAGTTATGAATGTAAATGGAACGTTGATTGATGGGAAGAGAGTCACTGTGGGGGTGGCTAAGTATAAGAGGGGCAGGAAGAGAGATGCAGAGGTTAAAAGATCTCAGCTGGAAGGAATTAAGCCATTTAGAGAAGCTAATGGTAGACAGCAGGTTGACTTGGAGTCACCGAGAAGTTTGAGAGATGGCAGAACGTATAAGGAGGTTGTGAATGTGGATAACAGTAGGAGTGTGGATCAACAAAGAAGGGTGAACATGGAAGGTCAGAAGAAAGCAAAAGGAGTAAGAAATGTCTGGGATATGCACATCCCATCAGAAGATTTTTGCTGGGTGAAAAATTCCTTAACAGGGATTTTTAAAGATACATTTCAGCCTGTTATGGTGGTGCGAGCTTTGGCAAAAGAGGGGTTCCAGGTCAAGATAGTAAAGTGGGGATACGTTAGGAACGCATGCATTATTATCTTCAATACAAATGAAGAGTTCCTGAAGGCGTGGTCGAGTCTTAGAGAGAAACTTTACTGCTGGTTTGATTGGGTAGATCCATTGTTGAGTGAAGATGGAGTCCCTTTGGCTTATTGCTTGGTCGAGTTGGTTGGGTTACCGCTTCTTAGTTGGAGTATTCCTTTTCTAGAGAAGCTTGGAGGAAAGTGGGGAAAGGTTGTTTGTATCCCGGAGGGAACTAGAAACAGAGATGACCTCTCTTCGGCTAGAATGCTGCTAAGGGTGGCAAGTCCGTTCGATGTACAAGAATCTGTTATTGTAGGATCTTATGGCAGATCGTTTAAAGTTAAAATTAATGTGGGATCCAGCTCTAATGCTTTCTCTGAAGCTTATGGAGACGTGAGGCAGACTGTGTCATTTGGCAACTGCAATGACGAAGTGTCAAAGGAGGAAGATGGTAGAAACAAAGATAAGGTAGGAGACAACAGGGAGAACTCTGCAGAAGGTTTCTGGTCAAAAGTTGACACGTGGCTTCAGAAAAGTCAAGAAAGGAGGACGTTAGAAGAAGGTGGAGAACAGGATTTGGAAAATAAGTCAGACACTCTGCCCAATAGTAATGGGGTGTCAGACAAGTTTGAATTTGAATTAAATCCCAAGGGGGAGTTTGCAGGCCTTGGGCTGAGAGAGGTTGCAGTCCAGAGTTCAGCCCATTCGGAGTCTAATTGGGAGGCTTATTCTCCTGTTACTAAAATTATTCCAGCTGGCCCTGCTGTGAAGTTGAATTGGGCTAGGCTAGCAAACAAGAATAAGGAGCAGAATCTGTCTGAATTTTTTGCAGAAGAAAGAAGTGTATCAATAGAAGAAGGAAAAAATGGGGATATGGAAGATGAAGATATTATGATAGGTTTGTCAATTAGGAGTGCTCCTGTTGGCAGAAGGGGAAGAGGACGCTATGCCCGAGTTTATAAAAGGTCAAGAGATAGAAGAATATGGTTGTGTCCAGCTATTGAAGATGATGTCTTCTGTCCCATGGCTTCTCCGAAGCTTAAGCAGAACAATTCTGTTCCTAGAAGTATAAAGCAGTTTCCTACGAATAGTATTGGAAAGGGACAAGATAAGGACTTCAATGGTTCTGCCGATTTTCAGAATACATCTACGATCCCTACCACTTGTAATGATGGTGTTGAAAGGGTGGAAGCTATTTCTGTGAATGCTTCAGGGAAAGGAAATGAAAAGAGAAGGAAGAGAAGGAAGAGGAGAGCCTTAATTTCTGAAGCTATTGACTTGGTTAATATTTCGACTGCTTCTTCTTCCTCTTTTGTGGAATTACTGAAGGAAGCAGTGGATACTTGGGAAGTGTGTGAGATGTTAGGTATTTCATTTAAGGAAGGGAAGGAGGCTTTTATTGATAAATTATTATGTCTTGGTCAAGAGACAGATGCAGTTAGGGTGGATGAAGGCTGCTCAGTTTTAGCTGAGTGTAGGGGCAGTAATTCTTTTTTATGAATAATTTTAGTATTATTTCGTGGAACATTAGGGTCTTGGGAGGAGGGAGAAGTGTGTAGCTGCAGCAAGGTTAGTCAAGAAGACGAAACCAGTTTTCTTTTCATTCAAGAATCTAAGTTGGAAAGATGCCATGGGGCGATTTTTAGAAGGATTGGAGGTAACTTGTTAAAGGGGGTGTTGGTTTCTCCAGCACAGGGGTCATCGGGGGGATTGATTACATTGTGGAATGAGAACGTGGTTCAAGTCATTGATCAGTTTGTGCATAGTAGGTTTCTGGCGTTAGTAGGAAAATCTAAGCATGGTTCTATGGAGTTTGTAGCTATTAATGTTTATGGGCCTACAGTCGAAGCTGAGAAGGAGGTTTTTTATGGGGAGTTGCTGAAGTATGTTAGAGCTCTAAATTTACCAGTGTGTTTAGGGGGAGACTTCAACGCGTATCTTGATTCAGAAGAAAAGATAGGCAAATCACAAAATTGGCATACTATTGATATTTCAGGTCATTCGTACAAAAAGCCAATCTCATTAACTTGCCTATGTCAGGAGGTTCTTTCACTTGGTGCAGTAATAGAGAATCTTCAACATGGGTGAAATTGGATAGGTTCCTTATTTGCGCAAGATTCCTTAAGATTTTCCCTAACATTGTGCAGTCGATTTTACCGAAATCTATTTCAGACCATAATCCAGTCTTGCTGGAGGATAAATCTACAAATTGGGGTCCAAAACCTTTTAGGTTCTTTAATTTTCTTTTAGAAGAACAAGGTTTTGATGATTTAGTTGCAGACTCACTGGAAGTAGAAGAGAAGAAGAACAATAGTGGTGGAATTTTCAGAATCCTGCAGGGTGCAAAAAATGAAATCAGAAACTGGTCTGGAAGTGGACATTTAGGGCTGTCAGAGTCAATTTCGTTGCTGGAAATTAAAATTAACAGTCTGGATTTAAAGTGTCAAGGTGGAAAGCAGTCTGCAGGGGATTGGGCACAATTGATTGAGTCTAAAAAGGAATTATGGAGACTGTTAAGGATTGAGGAGAGAATTTGGTTTCAAAAATCTAGAAACAGATGGATTAAAGATGGCGACAGGAATACAAGGTTTTTCATCTTAGTGCATTGAAAAGGAATAGATTCAACACTATTCATTCTATCAATTTTAAAGGCAAAGTTATTTCGGATCCAGAAAAGATAAAAGACAGTGTGTTTAAGTTTTTCAAGAATGCATATAATGAAAAAACTACACTGGAAGTTGAGGGCTTGAATTTTGATTTTAAACAGTTGTCTCAAGTTCAAAGTGATTCTCTAGAAGAGGTGTTTACAGAGCAAGAAGTGTGGCAAGCAATTTCATCTTCGGATAGTGCAAAAGCTCCAGGGCCGGATGGTTTCACAATGGGTTTTTACAAGAAGTATTGGAATTTGTTGAAGGTGAAGATTATGGAGTTTTTTTCAGATTTTTACAATGGAAAGCGGTGGGTTCATGGGGTGAATCATGCTTTTATTACCTTGATTCCAAAGAAAGGTAATCCTGAGAGTATTGAAGATTATAGACCTATTAGTCTAGTGGGCAGCTTGTATAAGATTCTCTCTAAGGTTCTTTCGAAAAGACTTTCTTCTTGTGTTAAAGATATTGTTAGCCCTACACAGTTCGCGTTTATTCCGGGGAGGCAATTGTTGGATTGTGTCTGTTTAGCAAATGAAGGCATAGATTATTGGAGGAAACAAGGGCTGCAGGGGGTTGTTTTCAAAGTGGATTTTAGCAGAGCTTATGACACCGTGGATTGGCAGATTCTGTTAAGGCTTATGAAGGAGATGGGCTTCGGAGAAAGGTGGTGTTCTTGGATAAATCAGTGTATTCTACAGCTTCTATATCTATTCTACTGAATGGGTCTCCTACAAAAGAGTTTCATATTGCTAAAGGTTTGCGACAAGGATGTAGTCTTTCTCCTCTTTTGTTTAATGTGGTTGGTGAACTCCTTCATATGATGTTAAATAAAGCTGTGGAATTAGGATTATTTCAAGGGTTTTCTTTTGGAAATGTGCAAAACAGTTTCAATTTGACCCATCTTCAGTTTGCGGATGACTTAATTATTTTTTGTCGAGCCTCCATCACTCAAATTAAAAACGTTAGACGAGTGTTGATGATTTTTAGTTTTATGACGGGGCTTCATCTTAATTTAGTTAAGAGTAAATTGTATGGTATTAATGTGGAGGAGGACACACTGAGAAATTGGGCTAGGGACATTGGCTGCTCTATTGGTTCATTTCCGACAGTTTATTTAGGCCTTCCGCTAGGGGCTAAAAGAAACTGTGAGAAACTGTGGGAGCCAGTCCTAGCTAACTTTGATAAGAAATTGGCGGGATGGAAAGCTTCTTCTTTGTCTATGGCCGGTAGATTGGTGCTTATTAAGTCGGTTTTATCCTCTTTACCTATCTTTTATCTCGCTATTTTCAAGATTCCAGCTAAAATCTGTCAAAAATTAAACTCTTTGATGGCGAATTTTTTATGGGGTGGAGGAGAAGAAAAGAAGAAAATGCATTGGGTGAGTTGGATTAAGATTTGTAAACCGAAGTGTGGAGGTGGTCTAGGAGTTGTTGATTTGAAGCTTATTAATAGAGCACTATTGGGAAAGTGGGTGTGGAAGTTGCCAACGAAAAAGATTCTTTGTGGAAAAAGTTCTTATGTTCTAAACATAGTGTTAGTTGTCTTTCTATGGATGTCAATAAAGTCTCCTCCCATAAGGACTCTTGGATTTGGAGAGGTATTGTGAATAGCTACATGAAGGATGATTTCTTTGGAGGATGCATTAGATCTCATGCGAGGTTACAAGTTGGGAATGGCAATTCGATTTTCTTTTGGAATGATACATGGTTGGGGGATTTTCCATTGAAAGTTCTTTTCCCTAGGATTTTTGCTCTGTCAACAAATCAAGGGGGTAAGGTTGCTGAATTTGGTAGTTTTGATTTGAATGGTTGGGAGTGGAATATTAAGACTAGGAGGAATCTATGCGATTGGGAAGTGGCTCAGCTGGTTGATCTATTGGACAAGCTCAATGTTATCAAATTAAATGAATCTTTGGAGGATTGTATGCTTTGGGTTGGTGCGGGCGAGGGTTTGTATTCCGTTAAAGCTTGCACGAAATCTTTCTACTCAGTGGATGAGGATAACTTTAGGTGGAACAAATGTGTTTGGCAAGGTCTGGTTCCTCCTAGAGTAGAGGTTTTCCTTTGGCAAGTATCACTTAATAAAGTAGCGGTTAGAGGGGAATTGAAGAAAAGGGGGGTTCACTTAGGGGAGGACTCTCTATGCCCCTTTTGCAATCAAGCAGAGGAATCAGTTCAGCATCTGTTTATTTCCTGCCAGTTTTCCTGGGTACTATGGAACAGAATCATAGCCTACTGGGGTATCAAGTTAGCCTTACCTACTGATCCTTCATCAATTCTAATTTCATGGTTTGTTCTTAGGCCATTTTCTAATATGTGGAAGTTTATTCCGGGGGCTGTTTTATGGTCGATTTGGAAGATGAGAAACGAAATTGTTTTTGAAAGAGGCAAGCTGGACACATCTTCATTGTTTTTCACAGTCAGGTTAAGGCTTGCGAAATGGTTCCTAGCTAAGTATCCTTTATCCTCTATTCAAGTGGACTCTCTAATTGGTGATCCTTCATTGGCTGATAATATTTCAGCTTCTCTTGATTCGAACAGGCCTGTGGTTTACTGGAGTCCTCCTCCAGTCGATTTTTTTAAGTTTAACGTGGATGGAGCAGTTAGTAGGGTTGGGTTGTTAGCAGGAATTGGGGGCATTCTTAGAGATTGGAATCGGATTAAATTGATGTCGTTTTCAGAAAAAATAGGGCCTACTCCTATCATTTTAGCAGAGTTAAAAGCTATCAAAAGAGGAATAGACATCTTTGTGTCATCAGAATGGGTATTGAAGGGAAGGCTTATTATTGAATCTGATTGCAAGTTAGCTGTGGAGTGGTTGAAATATCAGGAGTCAGTTCCTCCTTTTCTTTTAAATTTTGTCAAGGATATTGCGGATGCGGTTTCTGAGTATGAGGTCATTGTGAGGTGGATTCCGAGAAGCTGTAATTGCGAGGCAGATTTGCTTGCAAAGGAGGGGATTGGGTAGTGGGTCACTTTTTTAGTACTGAGTTCGGAGGTTTTTCATCAAGGCGTTATAAGAGTGTGCTTAAGTTTTATGTATCTTAAAGGAGTGGTTCTAGTTTTATGTAATTTTTACATTATCAATATATTAAGGTTCTCTATTCCTCCTTCCCCTAGTAGGTTCTGACCTCATGGTAAGGGCTACTAAGAAGGAGGTTTTTATGAGACCTACTTTTCCTATCAAAAAAAATATATATAATATCAATGATTCATTAACATATAGCTTATGTCACATGTTCATTTCATTCTTTATGTCTTTATCATATAACTTATTTCATGTTCTTCCATTATTACATAATAATGTTTTACACAAATCATATAGCATATACAAAGCATATCAATATCTTTAGTCATGCATACATATAATTAATGTAATACATATAATCACATATAGCACATATAATCATAACAACCACATAATCATGTTCATGACTTCATGCATATTTCTCTAGGAAATAGACTCATCGCAAGTCTTATTTCCATTAAATACTACAGGTCACTAGTATGCACTCACCTGTATTTCTTTGCTTTTCCCCCGATCGATCTTACCGGGTAATTGTTCTGGAACTTGTTTAAGCTCTGAATCTACATAGTAATATATTGATACATATTAGTATACTAATTAATATATTCTAAACTATCGATTCTTAGGCTAAAAGAAAGCTATTTTCATCTTTTAATAAAGGTATGCATCGATGCACTCTACAGTATATCAATGCATTCCTTAAGGTGTGCATCGGTACGCAAATCACCTTCGATGTTTTATTCTTAAGGGGATGCATCGATGCACTCCTTATGCATCGATGCACTCCTTATGCATCGATGCACTAATTGCATTCGATGTTCATTCATTTGAGAGTGCATCGATACACATTGAAGATGCATCGATGCACACAACCCAAAAATTCCATTTTAAGCACGAAATTCACTTTCTTTTCAGCTCATCTCTTCATCTTTGACCTCCTTTAATATTCTTAACTCTTATACACATATTTAAACTAATTAATACCCATTCAATACCTCTAAAACTTAAAAATCCAATCCTCCACATAGAATTCAAGAATCTCACTCAAATTCCAACATGATCTAAATCTAATTCTAACACTTCATATGTCTTAATTAAGTTGAGGACAAGTCAAATTCATCCTTAGAATTTCAAAAACCATTATATGTCAAAAGTTCATTTCTAAACTCTTAATAGAAATTTCTTTCTAATTCTCTCTTCTTGATGTTCTAAGCTTATATAAGCTTTCCTTAAGCTTATATAACCCCCAAAGATTCAAAACCAACTTATAAATTCAAGAAATTAACAGCTACAAATCAAACTTACCTTTAAGCTTGAGCTACGGGAAGAAGAAGAAGAGAGCAAGAAGAAGGCTTCCAGAAATCTCCCAAAACCCACATGTATAACTCTTATTTAAAGGGAAAAAAATATCCTTTAAGCTGAAAAGACTAAATTTTCCCTTTAATTTTCCATCTATGCTATTTAATCCATCATCAAAATTCTTTACTTAAATCCCAGAACTTTAACTTATTTCAAAACTGAGCACAAAACTTTCAAAATTCTCATTTTAGTCACTAGTCGGATTTTGGGATATTACATAGAATGCAGCAAAACTCCTTTGTTATTCTTATATTGCATCATTATCCATGATTTCTTCAATTACATTGCTACCCTACATTTACAGGTTGGAGTTTGATTTAGCCATGAAGAGTAATGATTTGAAAAGAGCTCTGCAGTGTCTTCTTACAATGAGTAATTCCAGGGATATTGGACAGGATAATCTGGGTCTTGATTTGAATGATATACTTAATTTAACTGCTAAGAAGGAAAATCTGGTCGAGGCTGTTCAAGGAATAGTAAAATTCGCAAAGGAATTTTTGGACCTTATTGATGCTGCTGATGCTACTGCCCAGGCTGACATTGCTCGTGAAGCTCTTAAAAGGTTAGCTACTGCTGGTTCAGTGAAAGGGGCTTTGCAGGGTCACGAGTTAAGAGGGCTTGCTCTTCGCCTTGCAAATCATGGCGAATTGACACGACTCGGTGTAAGTTGCAATCTTCGTATCCTCCTCTTAAATGGTTATTTGAGTTGGAAAGGATAGGATGAAATGATTATGCCATGTCAGCATAATAAAGTCAAGTAATCATATGTGTAGAAAAAATCAAGCATTTATTAATTTAATTATTAATGAAATGCTGAAATATTTTATTATTTAATCATCACATGTGATGGATAATGAATGGGCGACTTCTTCTACATATATGATTATGTGGCGTGATTTGAATGGAAGTTGACATATGTTGACATGATGTAACCGTTCTACTAAATCCTTTCTCTATTTGAGCTGTGTGATAGTTGTAAATTGGTTTTAGTACTCTATTCTACATAAATGCTTGATTGCAGTTGCCCTTTTTTCATATTAAGACTTTGTATTTCATGCCTTGATTTTACATGCCCGAGCATACCTTAAACTTTTCCAAAATTTGTACGTGTATATATATAATATTATATATATTTTGCCAACCCTTATTTTTGTATTTAGTTGTAATTCTAATTTTCTTATATATATGATAATATCTGTTTCCTCATTGTAAGGCAATTACCTTGTTCAGTTTAAGGAAATTAAAAAGCCACCATCTCTAATTTTATCTGTTTTAAGTATTAAAAATATAGTTATATTTTGCCAACCCTTATTTTTTACGGAGTTGGAGCTAATAATAGTTTTCTTAGATATGATAACATGTGTTGTCATTGTAAGGTAATAAGGAAATTAAGAAGCTATCATCTCTGTTGACCAAGCCTGTGGTGTACTGACAAGGGACGTCACTTTAGTCCGGGTTGATATTTGGTCCTGGATTTGATCCCAGACAACCCCTCTTCCTTCCCTTTATCAGAAAAAGCTATCATTTCTAATTAACTTAATCAAACTGTTCTAGTACTTGGTTTTTATTACTTTATCCGTTTTAAGTAATAAAAGTATTGTTCATCCAATTCTCTCTGCCCCCTTTTGCTCTGTAATTTTTATCAATGCTACAGGGGAAAAATAGTAACCAACTTTAGTATTCTATTATGCAAAAGCTCCTTGGCAGTTCTTCAACTTGTCATTGAATGTGACTTCGGTTACATTCTAAAACTTCGAGTCTCATGAGAGTACTAAATTTTATGTGTGTTTTTGAGTTATTAATTACTGAAGGGGACATTTTTGTGTTGCTTAAGTTGGTCATTGCAGGTATATAGTTTTATTCTCGTGTGATTAAGGAAAGTCTGTATGATTGCAGGGTTTAGTAAATAATTTGATCTCCCTTGGATTGGGACGTGAAGCAGCATTTTCAGCTGCGATTTTGGGAGACAATGCTCTTATGGAGAAGGCTTGGCAGGATACTGGGATGCTTGCGGAGGCTGTACTCCACGCACATGTATGATTTAGTTAATGTAGAGAATTTATTTCTGATCCAAAGCTCTTTTCATGCATTCTGACCAATCTAAAAATTGTTCCAGGCTCATGGGCGACCTACGTTGAAGAACTTGGTTGAGGCGTGGAACAGAATGTTACAGAAGGAGATGGAGCACACTCCATCAGAGAAAACAGATGCTACAGCTGCATTTTTGGCTTCTCTTGAGTCGCCCAAACTTACAAGTTTGTCAGAGGCAGGGAAGAAACCACCGATTGAAATCCTTCCTCCGGGAATGTCAGCACTCTCAGCTTCAATTACAATTAAAAAGAAACCTGCTCATGTGACACAGACTTCACAGCAACAAAGCAAACCATTGGCATTAGAAGCACCTCCTCCAAGTGGACCGGCTGAAACACCTATTGTTGCAGCACCTCCCATTGCATCAGCTGCAGAACCAGGGACATCGATAGGAGCACCACCACCTGATGCGCCAGCTGCAATGCCAGGCACCCCGATCGGAGAAGCAGCTCCTGTTGCAGCCGCTGCAGCAGCAGCAGTTGAACCACCCATATCAGAAGCAAGTGAACCTTCTCTAGAAGAGAAAGAACCTAATTCATCATCTGGGAGCAATCCAGATACGATTGCTTATCCAGCAGCACCTGCAACTGGCACACCTATGCCAGATATAACTGTGACAGACAAACCGTTGGCAGAGGTGTCTCCCGTGACAGCAGAAAACCAGGAAACAAGTGCTTCAGCCACATTAACAAGCCAACCATTTGCTGCTTGAGTTCAATTTTTAGTGATTCGTTTGAGTTCTAGGGAATAGTAGTTCAATTTCATTTGTCACGTGAACTGTGTTTGTGAAATTGATTGGTGTGGATATCTGTATTCTGGAGCAAGGGGGAGGAGAAATACCTTTTAGATGTTACTAAAGATTATTTTCATTCGAGTTTGGGTTGGGTTGGGTCATCTCTTTCATGCCCTGCATTTGAACCGAATGGTAGCAGCAGAAACGCCCGGGAGCTGTCCATCTGATTGGTTTTGGTTGTAGGACTATAATTTTTTGGATTGTGTTGTAGAATGATTGTAGTATAGGTGAGGTTGAATATTTGATTGAAGTTACCATTCTTGTTCTTTTGAATATATGAAGCTTTTGGGGCTTTTCTACTATTCCACAATTTGCAAGTTAAGACCAAGAGTGCTGCCATTGTTGTATGGTGACTTATGAAGGGAGATGGGAACTGACTTTCCTCCTCCAATTGGTTGTTTTTACACATGATGTGCCCGGTGAATCAATAAGGGAAATGGTGATCCGCCAATTTGAGATTAATAAAGTTTTATTGTTAATAATGTCTTACTTAAAACGGTGCCGGTCTAATGTTTTGTTGTCTTTAGGCTGTGTCGTTTTGGTCTTATTAATATGCCGTCGTATAGCATTGTATGATGCGACTTTGTATGTCGAAAATGGAAATGAATTTTTGAGTTTCTTCTTCCTCTTTTATATGCTTATGGTACTTTGATTCTTTTGTTTCTCCCTCATTTTTGTTAAAGTTTGCATCATAATAGGGGTTTGCTTACTGCTTGCCCTCCTCAATTATCGTGTAAGATCGAAATCAAGTTTACATGTATGCAAAGAACGAGGCATAAAAAGTGAAAATAACAAATAAAAATCAACCTAATTAGCAGCACTCCTCAACAATGATAGTAACATTTAGTCGGTCATGGAGACCTTAAAAAGCAACATCATGTTCAAAAATAAACTTTAATAGTCGTGATTGGTTAGCAATGTCGAAGTTTACCTAGGGTGAGATAGATTAATTTTTAGAAATAAATGAGGGCATTTATAAATCAAATTAAAATTGATAAATGTATAGATCACAAAGAGTACAAATATATGATATCTTATGTATTTTAAAACACAATATTTATTTATTTAATTGAAACTAGGGTTGAAATTAATTTGAATCTCATGGATTTCATTACAAAATTTTCATTAGTCTTAGTGCTGAAATTTAAAAGGCCGTAGGTTTAAATTGTTTTCATTATTGTCATTATCTCTGTGCATGAATCATTATTTTCCATTTCTGTTGTGTTTTCCATATTTGTGTGGAATTGTAGAAGAGAGGATTTGAAAACGGAATTGTATTAGGGGAACTGTGACATTGGTAAACACGTGTAGAATTGGTTATGGAAAATCCTTTTTTCAACACACAACACAGATCATAAAGGGTGGAGAGAGCATTACATTCTTTTTTAAACGAGGCTCTCAGGTTTCTTTTTTTTCACAAGGTCTTCTTCTTCTTCTTCAAATGTTTCCAAGCAACTTTGCATTTTGATTTAAGAAAGAAAAAGGAAATTAAGGAAAGAATTGTCATGTGATTTTGGAAATTTTATTCCTGTACGTTTTCTTCATTGTTGCTAGCTGAAGGTAATGCCTGTGTTTCGCTTCTTTGATGAAATATACATACATTATATATACAAGAATGACAAATTTGCTTGGATAGGGAAGTGGCGCAGATTTTATTCATTTAAATAGGGTGAATGTTTCAGTGCTTTAGGAAGATGCTTGGATGAGCGTCTTTCCCTTGCTTATTTGGGAAGACGTTGGGTTTTTCATGCTTCTTCTTTTGAAGATATTATGTGGTTTTAACGTCTTCCCAGAACACTGCAGAGACCATCCTACTCGAGAAAATAAAATCTGCAGCACCATTTGCACAGAAATTCACTTTTTCACCGCCCGAGCAAATTTGCCTGCAATATACCATTTCTTGAAATTTTTTAGATGGATCATGAAGATGTTGTTTATATACGTTGAATGAAGCCCCCTTGAAACTCTGGGGTTCGGCAGATTCCAGGCCTTTGTTCTTGCATACGCTGGGTTCGGTTGGTTTGCAGAAGCCATGGAGATCATGATTCTTTCATTCATAGGACAGACAGTTAAATCAGAGTGGCAACTCTCCACAAATCATGAGAGCATGTTGAGCTCCATTGTTTTCACCGGAATGCTCGTCGGAGCCTATTCGTGGGGCATTTTATCCGATAACTACGGAAGGAGGTTTGCCTATTACTTTTCCTTTCTGCATTATTCATTTAGTGTTGCAGTCTTGTTTGACTGTTGGTTTTAATTTTGGTTCTATCAGGAAAGGTTTTCTCGCTATAACAATGGTGAGTAGTGTAGCTGGATTATTGAGTGCATTCTCTCCAAACTATTTATCACTTGTATTCTTCGGGGGTTTGTTGGTTTTGGCCTTGGTGGTTCATCTGTGTTCTTATCCTGATTCCTGGAGTTTGTTCCACCTTCTAGTAGAGGCATGTGGATGGTGGTTTTTTTCTACTTTCTGGACATTTGGATCCATCTTTGAGGCTACTCTCGTATGAGTATGTATATTTCCTATAACCGCTATCTTTTAGGGTGGCTGGAATAACCCATTATGTGATAAATATATATTAATTGACCCTCATTCCCATATGTAATGGAGTAAAGGGAGGTAGGATAGTAGGTTGCTCCTAACGCCAGGTTGAGAGCAACTTCTGTAGGAGACCTCCGAATTATGAAATGCCCTCCGTGGGACTCGATCCCACGACCCCAAGATTAAGAGCCTTGTGCTCTACCAACTGAGCTGAGAGGTCTAAATTCAAACAGTTGCAGCTGCAATCAGGGACGAACGCATGTTATAGTTGGAACCCAACTTTGATGGTCTAATTGTCTTTTAAGTCACTAGTAGTTCTAAAATCATTGTAATTAAGTCCTTACCTCTCCTAGAATTTTTGGTATAATTGTTTTTAGGACACTGTCAATTTTAAAATTGATGGAATTAAACCTTTACCTCAAATTTGTTTGGTTTAATTACTTTTTAGGACACTATTTGTTTTAAAGTTGAACAACTTATCCCTTCGTAGTTCAATCCAGACTCTATCCCTAACGAGTAGAGATATGGAATGATTTAGGTGCTTTTCTAATCTCATTTAAGGATATCTTTTAGGTTTGATGCATGAATCCATTATATGATCTAAGTGGTAAAAGAAATTGTTATTTTTTTAGAGGTTCCAGGTTCAAATAGTTGTGTCTGAAATGTGTGCGTCGTCGATGATTAAAAAATATTTTAAACTGATACTACTAAAAAAAATTCAGCATTGCTGCAATGAGTAGAAATATGGAATGATTAATAAGCTTTTATTGCACAGATTGTCATGCCCAGATTAAACTGCAGGTGGGTACTTGCATTTTCAGCAGTGCCTTCTTTTGCTCTTCTTTTTCTGTATGGGGTTGCAGCAGAGTCTCCGAGATACCTATGCATGAAAGGTAGGACGGCCGATGCATTTCAAATGCTAGAGAAGATAGCTTCGGTGAACCGAGCAAAGCTTCCTCCTGGCATCCTAGCTTCTAGTAAGGTTGAAGAGTCTTCTCCATCAGATGAAAGCCGTCCATTACTCCCCTCACTGAGTACAAGCAGCTCCCAATCAAAACTAGGGTTGTCGTATATTTTATGCTTTTCTCACCAAAATTGATTAAAACGACGCTGCTCCTATGGGTGTTGTTGTTTGGAGATCCATTTTCATATTATGGTATCATATTGATTACATCAAAGCTGAGTAATAGAGAAAGTGGATGTTTCCCAACGGTTCAACGGAGTGGAAATCACCTGGATGATAGCCTCTATGCAAATGCATTCATCACAAGTGTGGCAGGTATTACTTCTTCCCGTCCTGCAATGTTTCTCAAAAGTGTTTCGGTCAAAAGTGCTTTTAAGACTAAACACAATATAAAATTTAATGGCTAGAAAATAAATTTAAAATATGTGACAATTTTAAGTTTTTAGGGGCCATCCATCCCCTTTGATCTATCCCCGATATAGAATACTCGTACCGTCCCATTAAATTTGTCATTTTTAGATTTAAAATTATCTCATTTAAAATATATTTTTAAAAAAGTAAATAAATAACAATTAATTTGTCTCATTCTCCTACCCATATTAAAATAAATTTATCAAATATATTAATCATTTTAAGAGTAATTTTATCATTTCTCTTATTTCATATAACATGACATGCAGCTAATTTACCTCCTAAAACTATGAACTTAGGGTGCGTTTGGTTAACATAATATAAGATTATCAGTTGGAATAAAAGATTACCAGGGAATATGATTACTGGGAATGTTGTATTTTGTGTTTGGTTGGTTTAGCAGGAATGTAAGATTACCGTGTTTGGTTAAAAGAATAAAAGATTATTGGAATGCATATTTGACCAAATTGTCATTATATATTTGTATAATATTATAAATTGTAAAATATTTATATATTTTCTTTAAAAAATTAAATTCATAATATTTATTTTTTTTACAAAATTAAAAATATAAAATAGGTTTAATGAAAGGGTAAAAAAAATTTAACCTCTGAACTTCATATAAAATTTTAATTATAGACATTTTTTTTTAAATCTAAAATAATTTAAGGATAAATTTGTAATTTAATCTTCGTAGAATTTTTATTATTCAATGACAGAAGAATGATATTTTTGAAAAAAAAAATAAAAATTTAAGGGCATTTTAGTCCAAAACGCCGGTAATGTTACAATACCTAAGGGAAGGGAGATAATGACATTCCCGATAATATACCCCAAAAAATCTACTATTGGTAATAAAACATTACCGAGAATGAGATTCCCGGCCAACCAAACATGGGAATGTGGGATTCTCATCTCATGAGAATCCCACAATCTTTGAACCAAACACCCCCTCAGAGTCAACATAAGACAAAAATAATGGAATAGAGGAAGTAGATAATTTTTCAGGTTAAAAGTACTTTTTGAGACTAAAAACAATACATAACAAGTAATTTTTCAAGCCAAAAGTAATTTTCAACTTGAGAAGTACTTTTGAAAAATTGAAAATTCTAATTTTTTAAAACTTTTTCAAAAAGTATTTTCGAGCAAAATTACTCATTTATCCTTATTCATATCACTGATTATTTTATATTTTCATAATTAATATCTAAAACATTTTATCTATTTAAAAATATATTTTACAACAATTTCAAACACTCAATTTTTTAAATCTAACAATCTAAAGTCAGTTTTTAAACTCTCTTTTAAAATGCAGTTTATTACCACACTTACTAAAAACATTTACATTCGTCTTTATTAAGGACGGAACTACTATAAACACGGGAGGGGTTGTGTCCCCTCCAACCAAGATTTTTTTTTTACATTTAATTTATATATAAAATTTAGATATATATGAGATAATTATGAATTGCTCCCCTATTTTTAAACAAATTATATTTTATTTCTTCCTGAATTAAAATCCTAGTTCCGTCCCATCTTTATGTTTACACGTTTGACGGTTCATGTCACTTAAAAAAAACACTTTACCACCGCACTTTCTGAAAGCATTCACATTCGTTTTTATGCTCCATGTTGAAACTTAATTAATCTCGGTTCATGCCGCAGAGCTTCCCGGGCTGTTTCTGTCAGCAACATTGGTCGATCGGGTCGGCCGCAAGCAGTCCATGACATTTCTGTTCATCTTGGTATTTCTTTTCCTCCTTCCACTGCTAACCCATCAGTCTGCCGTTTTAACTACATGCTTATTATTTGGAGCTCGCATGAATGCCATGGGAACATTCACCGTTGCCTCTATATATGCCCCTGAGGTAAGCCCCATTTGAGTCTCTGGTTTGATCATCATATTTAGGCACATAAATTGTTCCTTTCACCATAAGAAATTCCCATTTTTCTTGTAGCTATATCCGACCTCAGTGCGAACAACGGGCGCCGGAGTCGCGAGCGCAGTCGGAAGAATCGGTGGCATGGTATGTCCTCTTGTTGCTGTGGGCTTGGTGAATGCATGCCATCAAACAGCAGCCATTGCTCTGTTTTTGGCTGCTATAGTTGTTTCAGTAATTGTTATTCAACTCTTCCCCTACGATACCAAGGGAAGGGAACTTAGTGATACTACTAGTTGATAATTTGTCTTCAAGGAAAAAGAATGATTTCCAGTCTCGTAACATTTACTGTGACTCTTCTCCTTTCCTTTTACTCATTGTTCTTGTGCTGTGATGATATTGTCAAGGTATACAAGTCATTGTTAATTAAAAATAGTTTGATGTGCACATTTTTTCTATTACATAAATGTCAAAGAAAAACCTTGATCATGGAAATTATATTTCCGTACCGATATATTTGACCCCATGCTTAGTATTGTCAAGTTCTTGAATGACGTTAACTCTCCCTTCACAGTGAACATCTATCCTTTCATAAGCCTCTATACTGATCCCAATTTCCCGGTTGAGTATGCGTTCTTTGATGGCAATGCATCGCCAGTAAACGACAGTGGGACGTTATATTGCAACATGTTTGATGCTAATCTCGACACCCTTACACATGCATTACAGAAGAATGGATTTGGAAATTTGCCAGTATAGTTGGGGAGATCAGGAGGCCTACTGATGGAGACCGAAATGCTAACATAGAGTATGCTCGACGTTTCAACCAAGGTTTAATTACTAATAATTCTGGTGGGAAAGGAACTCCGTTGAGACCGGGGCCGATAGATGCATATTTATTTAGCTTGATTGAAAAGGATGAAAAAAGCATTGATCCGGGAAACTTCGAACGTCACTGGGGGATTTTTTTCTTATGATGGACGGGTTAAATACTCTCTCAACCTTGGTACTACAAACAGGGAGCTTTAGTTCCTGCAAAAGATGTACATTACTTCGAAAAAAAATGTGGTGTGTGATGAAGCCTTCAGCCAGCAAGTGCAACCAAGTGTGAGCTATGCATGCGGGCTTGCTAACTGCACTAGCCTCGGTTACGGGACGTCCTGTGGAAATCTAGATGCCAGGGGAAACATTTCTTATGCCTTTAACAGTTATTTTCAGAACAACCAGCTTGAAGTGGCCTGCAAGTTCCCAAATGTTTCGGTGATCACAAAAACAGATCCGACCCCGGCGATGGGAAATTGTAAAATTCCTATAATGATCCAGCCCTACTATGAATCCACAGGTAGCCGGTTTCGGTGTGGCCAGAAGCCATTGGGTTTGGTTTCTGTTCTTGTTCTTATTTTGGTAACCATTCTATGAATTTGAAGAGGATTCTAATTGAGGTGTCATTCTTCTACAAACAATCACATGGATAAACATTGTTGGAAGGTGTAGTTGAAGCTTGGATTTTGCTGTCCACAAGGCAAACTATGTATTTGTCTTCTTCATGTGTATGAGTTTATCAGTAAATGTATGTCATTTATTTTCCTGCACAAAAGAATTTTTTATTTTTATCTCCATGATTATACTTTATGTATTTCATTTTAGGTCAAATTTAGGGTTTTTTTAAAGATTGTCAAATTTAGGGTAAAAATTTGTGAATTTTTAACCATTTTCAAACTATTGAAGGTTAATTTTGCTATTAATTTCTATAGTTATTAAAAATACAAATTTGGTGTTTACTAGTTTGTATTTACGCATTCAATTATTATTTTTAATTGATTATATTTTTATTTTATTTATTTGTAAATCATTTTTCATAACTTTTCATAGAAGAAGACTAAATAAAAAGCATCATATAATCAAAGGATTACTTGCATATTTTACCCGTAAATCATTGAGAAACATTTATACATTAGGGTAAACTATACCTATGAGCACTTAACTATTCTTCTTTTCATTTTGACCACTAATCTTTCAATTTTGTTAGTTAGATTACCTAACTAATTAATTGTTGTCAATCAAACCACCGGTTGTTAACGTTTAAAGGACAAAGTGACGTGATAGTTAATTTTGTTTTGTATAATTACATATTTGATCATTATTACTTATATATTCTATCAATTTAACCTTAATTTTAAGAAATTAAAATAAATTTAATTCTTGAATAAGATTTTATCACATGTTGATAGAATATGTGAGTAACATGGACTAAATTTATAATTATACCAAAATTTTTAACTACCATGTCATATTATCCGTTAAATATTTGTGGCCAATGACTTGATTGACAATTATAAATAGTTAAGTGGTCTAATTGATAAAATTAAAAGATCAATGGTTAAAATAAAATAAAAAAATAGTTAAGTAGCCATAGGTATAGTTTACCCTATATTTAATGCCCCAACATGACAGCAACATTTATACACTTCTTATTACATTTTTACATTTAATATTAGGTTTCAAAGTGCAAACATATATGGATTAAAGCCAAATCAAATCAACATGTTGATTTAAGTGGTAAGTGACTTGATATTACTTAAGCAAGTTTCGAGTTTAAGATTTTATGTATATAAAAAAATATTGATGGGAGACTTACCCACCAAAATCAGGTGTACGATACTAATCGATACAGATTAATCGGAACAAATCTCTAAAACTAGAAGGGCAACCAAACGAAAAAAAGTAAAATCAACCACAACCAACATAAACGCCCCAAACATACATTTTTAGCATCAAATTATAAATTAATTATGTAGATTTAATGTCATAAGATTAAAATATAAAGATTAAATTTTAAATTTTAAATTTTAAATTTTAAATAGTATAGGGACCTATAACATATTTAATCCATATTTATTTAATCTAGTGAGAAGAAATGCAGTATATATAGAGTTGAGAGTTAAAAGACAGCTGCTTCTAACATCTGGTGAAGGAAAAGAATAAAACAAGGAGGAGAAGGAGACACGAAGCCGGAATTAAAGAAAGTCAACAGTAAACAAAAGGTAGAAGATCAGATCTTACATCTACACGTACCAATTCATCGCGTATGAATTGTAGTCCTCGAGCCCAACTAGATTTGCTCGATTTTAACTAGAATTCTTATGAAATGGCTTCTGGATTTTGCGTTAGATTCAAATTTAATATTTGTTCTTAACAAATCCAGCTTTAATTTCTTTTTTTCTTTTCATATTTCTGAGTTGTTCGTTTTTGCATGTATCTAAATCTTAATATATAAGACCTGGGACACACAAAATAAGAAATTTGCGTATTTTCCAAGTTTCAGTTTTTTTTATAAAAAATTGCGTGTAAAGTTAGTCTGAAAGGTTTGATACAATTTTTTATTGTAAATCTTACATTTCTTCTTCTTCTTCTTCTTCTTACTTTGTTGTTGCCGTGTTTTAGGTTTCGTGTCTCCTGTAATTGAGATTGAAGAGAGAATGAATGGAGTACGAGAGCCACAATTGGATTTGGATGGATTGTATTACTGCCCACGTCTGTTTGGTGGTCTAATGCTAACGGCTGCCTTGCTTGGTTTGTCCACCACTTATTTCGGTGGAATTGGACATTTCCCATTGTCATATGTTTGGTCAGATTCAGGGGTCTTCCACAAGAAGAAGTGTGAGAAGAAGCGCATTCGGGTTTACATGGATGGCTGCTTTGATCTCATGCATTATGGCCATGCCAATGCGTTGAGGCAAGCAAAGGCTTTGGGAGATGAGTTGGTGGTAGGTGTTGTAAGTGATGAGGAGATAATTGCTAATAAGGCCCTCCTGTTCTTCCCATGGAAGAGAGGTAGTCATACGACTCTGTTTTTTCATTTGATATTCTGATTTGATTTCTGCACTTCATTTATGCCTTATTCTGTTTGTGTTCTACACATGTAGCCACTGCTCTGTTTTGAATCTTCTTTAACTGTGTTTAAGTTCAATCAATCACATGGAAAACATTCACAATATCTTGGCTTATTAATAGAAGTTCTGAAGACAAGTGCAGCTCAGGGCTGTGATGTCTTCATATATGAAAGAGAACAGTGAGGAAAATGACATTACTAATATGCATGTGCCTGTGTGTATACATGTATAAACTTACATATGCTTGCATGTGTGTATTCATCTAAATCTGAAAGTATGAGAATTAAAAAGCCATATAAATAAGGCAAATGTCAAAAAATACCCTTAAATTTTGATTAAATAATCATTTTGGCTCCTATCTTTTTTTTGGGAGCATTTTGGCCCCCAACATTTCATTGTAGGGCAAAAGGTCCCTATTTTGGAGCATTGACCATTTGTTGACTAACAATTTCCATCCACGAAGGGGACTTTTGCCCCTAAATGAAATGTTGGGGCCAAAATGCTCCAAAAAGAAGACTAGGACCAAAGTGACTATTTAGTCAAATGTTAGGGACATTTTTTGTCATTATGTCAATAAATACATAGTGACATATAGATATTTTAGAATAGAACTTTGTTATGCATGTTACATCAGTTAATGAACAACATGGATTGCAGAGGCTAGTTATCTGGTGCAACTATTTCATTTTCAAGAGCATAGCTTAGAAGGCTGGATACACTAAACTGTGAGGGATTATCTTTTCGTTTAACTACTAAGCTGTATTGAATTAGTATATATTGTGTGATAAAATTCTTAACTTTCAACTTAATTCATAGTTGTGCTGGTCTTCCCCTTGATGGTTTGTTTGTCAACTCGCTCCTGTTGGTGGGATTTTTGTAATTAATAGTGTATGGTTCTGTGGATCACATTGATGTTCTCTCCAGGCTGGCACTTGTCAGTGGATTAAAGTGGGTGGATCAGTAATAGCAATGCGCCTTATGCAATTACAGAACAATTCATGAACAGTCTGTTCAATAAGCATAAGATTGACTATATACATGGTGATGATCCTTGCCTCCTCCCCGATGGATCTGATGCTTATGCATTGGCAAAGAAAGCTGGCCGCTACAAGCAGATTAAGCGTACTGAAGGTGTCTCCAGCACGGATATTGTTGGTAATAAAAATTCTCTTGAGATGTGTTTATGATTCCTTTTGTTGGAACCCCTCTCTTTTACTAGCTTCTGTAAACTTCAATCATTTCTAATTATTTCACAAATTATATGTACGTAGGAAATACTTTCTTCTCTAAAGGATACTGAAGGGGGTGGAGAATACCA
Organism: Hibiscus syriacus; assembly: GCF_006381635.1. NCBI lineage: Eukaryota > Viridiplantae > Streptophyta > Magnoliopsida > Malvales > Malvaceae > Hibiscus > Hibiscus syriacus. Next base: position 338,955 of record NW_024062667.1, read on the forward strand.
TCACACTTTCAAGTGGAGATTTAGGTGAAAGACATCAGTCACAAAGGGGTCAGATTTCCCAATTCCTACCAACATCTCAGCGGATTGTGCAATTTTCAAATGGCAAGGTATTATTTGGTTTCTCTAGTTGCCAGCCTGAAAATGAGAAAGAATGAAAGATGTCAGTCTACCATTTGAAAATGCTCAATGGTGTGTGTTTCCTATATGTGCAATTTTGCCCATATTTATAACTATACTTGGTGAAAGAAAATGATGACAGATGCCTTGTGAAAATTTCCATTTGGCTATCTTTTGGTGTAATAAAAAATAACAAGAAAATGATGTTTTTTTATCATCTTTCCTCAAATGAGGTTGGTTGAACTACCCGCTTACCATATTGTCTTCTTATGACCAAACTGGTTAACTGCCCTCTGGTTTATAATCCCCTTGCATTTGTTTTATTGAAGATTTGTTATGTAGCATCATGAATGTAAAAGTCCGGATAAAATGCTTATGTAAATATTTTGCATGAAAGATGATTTTTGGAAGTTGAATTTTCAGTCGATGTCAGGAGCTTTCATGGGGTTGACACGCTGTTTTGATGGCAATTTGAATTTAAACGTGGAAGTCAACGATATTATAGGGACTGTCCATAGTGATCAGGGACAGCACTAGGTGAGGTTAAAAGTAAGAAGAAAGTGTCAGAAGCCCTTTATGCTGAGAGAAAAAGGGTGTGCAGTTTGGAGGTGGATCCTCGGGGCAAGATAAAGGTGTCAAAGACTGTGGGATTAACCCTAAAACAGGCAGATATGTGGAGATTGGGCCTAAGCAGATTGGGTATATTTCTCCAGCCCAGTGTTGTCCTGTGGATAATGAAAGTAATTCCAAGACCAAACTCTTTTCCAAACATATGAGGAAAAGAGTAGTTTCATGGGGGAGGAGGTGAAGGAAAACAACAAGGAATTGGAAGATTGGGCTAAGGGTGATAAAGGATGTAAATCTAAAAAGGCTATTAGCAATCCAATGGGGAAGAGGTGTAGGAGATGGAGATTGGGATATCAGGTTTCGAAAGGATTGTCAATTAGCAAGACTTCTGAAGGTGTGAGGGGTTGTGGACGTTTTGTTAGGGTGTACAAGGTCGAAACAAGAAGAGTATGGCTATGTTCAGAAAATAGTCATAAGCACAGCCAGAACAGGCTGGTTCTTCATTATTTTAAGCAATTTTCTTCAGCTTCAGGGGATAGGGCCAAGTCAAGGAGTTAACAGGTTCTGGTCAAATTCAGAATACTTCTACGGGGCATATAAAGAGCAGTTTTTCTCCAACCAGGGGGGGCAGACCCGTCTATTATTTCAAGGAGCCGAAGATTATACAGAAAGAAGAGAAGAGGCTTAATCTCAGATGCTTTGGCAAATGCAGAAGTGTCTACAGTCTATTCTCGGTCCTTCTCTAAAGTTCTGGAGGAAGCTTGAATACTTGGGAAGTTTGTTAGAGGTTAGGCATTTCTTTCAAGGAAGGGAGGGAGGCTTTTATGGATAAAATTAGAAAGATGGAGGAAGGAGCAGGGGTGGTCAATGAAGCTGGTCAGTGAGCCAGTTTCTGTGTCCTGAAGGTTTCGGTAGGAAGTGCTTATGATGGAGTGCAATTTTATTTTCGTGGAATGTTAGGGATTAGGAAGAAGGAAAAATTAGAGGGTGTCGAGACTTGTAAATAAGATTAAACCGGTTGTATTGTTTTTACAGGAGACAAAACTAAATAAAAGCCAGAAGGGATTGAATAGGAAGTTAGGAGGAAAGTTACTAAAGGGAGCAAGTTTTCAACCAGCGGATGGGTCTGCTGGTGGATTGATGTGTCTGTGGAATGAAAATGTTTTTGAGGCAAATGAGTGGGCAATCATAGTAGAGTTCAGATGTTAAAAGGAAGGTTCAAGGTGTCTAAGGTGGAGTGTGTTTTATTAATGTATATGGCCCATCGGTAGAGGAAGAAAAGGAGGAGTTTTTTAGTCAGCTGTTGAGTTTTGTTCATTCGATTGATCTGCCTCTCTGCATTGGGGAGATTTCAATGCTTATATCGAACAAGAGGAAAGATTGGGCCTCTCAAAACTGGCATTCAATGGGTCTGCTAAGGAATTTCCTGCAACAACCAAATCTAATTGACCTTCCTTTGGTTGGTGGCACCTTTACATGGGGTAGTAATAGAGAGGTTACCACTTGGGTAAGGCTGGATCGTTTCTTATTGAGCAGCAGCTTCTTAAGTTGCTTCCCCAAGGTGGTTCAGAAACTACTCCCTAGATTCTTCTGATCACAACCCGATTTCTATTGGCGGAAGATGGGAAGCACTGGGGACCGAAACCATTTCGGTTTTTAACTATATGATGGAGGAGGATGGTTTTGTAGATATGGTTCAAAATGTAATGTCAGATCGGGTCAATGATAGAGGGGGAAGCAGAATGTTCAATTTATTAAAAGGAACCAAAAAACGTATCAAGGAATGGCCAATCAGAAGTAAAGGGGATATCGGAAGCTATTACTGGGTTGGAGAGTAAAATTTATGATATGGAAATTAAGGCACAAAGCAGTGGACTGTCTACTTTGGACTGGGAACAGCTCCTATCTTCCAGAAATGAGCTCTGGAAATTGCACAGAATCGAAGAAAGTATTTGGTTTCAACTGTCGAGAGAGAAATGGATTAAAGACGGAGACAGAAACACTAGGTTCTTCCACCTATGTGCTGTTAACAGAAACAGATTCAACACTATTTCGGAATTGAAAGTGGATGGGGAGGTGTTGACAGACCCAGAGGTGATTAAAGTTGCTGTCTCTCAGTTCTTCAAGAAAGCCTATAATTCCAAAGATTTTTTAGAGGTAGAGAACTTGAACCTGAATTTTGATATATTGAGAGAAGAGCAAAGGACTGGCCTCGAGGTTATTTTTTCAGAAGAGGAAGTAAGGGAGGCCACAGCTCTAAAGCTCCAGGCCCTGATGGTTTTACAATGGGGTTTTATAAGAAAGTCTGGCCAATTATAAAGGGGCATCTTATGAAGTTTATGGAGGATTTTTACTATGGAAGAAAATGGGATCATGGAGTCAATCATGCGTTCATTTCTCTGATTCCAAAGAAAGGCAATCTGGAATGTATTGAAGATTACAGACCTATAAGTCTAGTTGGCAGTCTCTATAAAATCATCTCCAAAGTTTTAGCAAGGAGACTATTTTCGGTGATCCAAGATATTGTGAGCCCTTCACAGTTTGCATTTATTCCGGGGAGACAATTACTAGATTGTGCTTTTATTGCAAACGAAGGTATAGATAGTTGGAGGAAGCGAGGGCTGAAAGGGGTGGTTTTCAAAGCTGATTTTCAGAGGGCGTATGACTCGGTTGAATGGCCAATTATTTTTAGATTACTGAGAGTCATGGGCTTCGGGGAGAGATGGGTTTCCTGGATGATATGTTGCCTCTCTACGGCGTCGATATCGGTATTAGTGAACGGTTCTCCTACAGAGGAGTTCTCGATGGGCAAAGGGTTGAGACAAGGATGTAGTTTGTCTCCTCTTTTGTTTAATTTAGTGGGGGAACTGTTAAATCGTATGTTGATGAAAGCGGCGGATGTGGGACTTTTTCAGGGATTTACTTTTGGAAGGTCGGATGCCCTCAGTCTAACTCATCTACAGTTTGCGGATGACCTGATTGTGTTTTGCCGAGACTCATCTACCTACATCCTCAATATTAAAAGAGTCTTGAGAACTTTTAGCATAATGACTGGCCTCCATTTGAATATGTCGAAGAGTAATCTGTATGGAATCAATGTGGAGGGCGAGGTACTAAATGAATATGCTAAGGAGATTGGCTGTGCTGTTGGGGTTCTTCCAACAGTGTATTTAGGGTTACCATTAGGTGCAAAAAGGAACTTAGAGGCTCTTTGGGAGCCAGTCATGCAAAGTTTCAACAAAAAATTATCCGGATGGAAAGCTTCCTCACTTTCTATGGCGGGCAGATTAGTGTTGATTAAATCAGTTTTATCCTCCCTGCCAATTTTTTTCCTCTCTATTTTCAGAATTCCGAGTAAGGTTTATAGGAAACTAAATTCTATTATGGCAAACTTTCTGTGGGGGGAGGGTTCTTCAAAAAGCAGAATTCACTGGGTGAATTGGAAAAGGGTTTGTCTTCCCGTAGAGGAGGGTGGGCTGGGAATCTTGGATTTGAATTTCGCTAACAGAGTACTACTAGGTAAATGGGTATGGAAATTCGCAAATGAAAAGGACTCACTCTGGAAGAACATGATTTGCAGTAAACATAATGCGAGTACTATGTCTTTAGACCTTAACAAGGTAATCTCTCCTTCGGATTCTTGGATATGGAAGGGTATTACAAGAAATTACTTGGCAGAGCAATTGGAAATGGTTTAAGATCTCACTCGAAGATACAAGTAGGTAATGGAAAGTCGATTGTATTCTGGCATGATGTGTGGCTAAATGAGGAATCCTTAAAAAGTCAATTTCCGAGGATATATGCCCTATCTAACAATAAGTGGGGAAAAGTTTCAGAGTTTGGAAGTATAATAAGCAATAAGTGGATTTGGAACATTCATACGAGAAGGAATCTGTGACTGGGATGGAGCACTGGATTCGACTGATGACACTTTGGAGAATGTTGGGCTATCTGATTCGGTGGATGATTTTTGGCGTGTGGTCGGGAAAGGGTGATGGATTGTTTACTGCTAAAGCCTGTAGGTTGACCCTTTCTTCCAACTCAGGGGGCAGTCTCACTTGGAAGAAATTCGTTTGGTCAGGTTTGGCCCCACCTAGAGTCGAAACTTTTCTCTGGCAGGTTTCTCATCAAAGACTGGCAGTCAGATCGGAGTTGATAAAAAGGGGTGTTACGTTGGAGGAGGTGTCTTGCCCGTTATTGCTAAGCAGGAGGAAACAGTTTAGCATTTGTTTATTTCGTGTCAGGTTGCATGGGATTTATGGAGCAGTTTCTGGAGGTTATGGGGAGTCTCGTCAGTTTTACCTAATGATCCAGCCTCTTTGCTGTGCTCCTGGTCGGATTTAAGGCCAAAGTCATTAATATGGAGCTTTATACCGGGGTAGTTCTTTGGTCACTATGGAAGGCTAGAAATTCGGTGGTTTTTGATGATTGGAAACTGGACAACCTAATCTTTTCTTCATATGCAGATTTAGGTTGGTTAAGTGGTTCCTTGCTAAATACCCGAACGTTATCATTCAGGTTGATTCGCTTGTAGGAGACCCGTCGCTCGCAGACAAGGCACCCTAAAAGGATGAAGGTTCAGGAATGGCTTCCTCCTCCCCTTCCTTTTTTTAAAGTTAATGTTGATGGGGCAATTAGTGGGGACGGGCTGTTGGGGGGAATGGGGGGCATTTTAAGGGACTCTGAAAGCAAAATCCTTGGGTCTTTCTCGCTTGCTGTTGGTCCAGGTCCTCCTCCACTCGCTGAGATGAAAGCCATAGAGAAAGGCATTGAATTTTTTCTATCATCGGAATGGGTGACTCAAGGAAGGTTAATTATTGAGAGTGATTGTAAGACAGTGGTGGATTGGATCTTACTGCCGACTTCTTCTCCTCCTTTCCTTAGTTTACTGGTTCAAAAATTGCTTCCTTAATCTCGGAGAGGGCGATCATTATTAGACATACCGAGGAGATGTAATTGTGAGGCTGATACCTTAGCTAAACAAGGGATTGGCTGATCACACATTATTGCTTTAGAGGTCATTCAGTAGGGTCTTGGGTTATTGTGGTTGTAGGGGATATGGTAGTTTCGCTATTGTATAGGGGCGGACTGGTCGTTTTAAATGTTCTGTAATTTTTATGGTGTTTAGTCAGTCTGCTGGTTGTTTTTTATGTACTGTGTTTCTTGAGAAATAAAATCCTAAGGCACTCTTTTCCTCCCTTCACTGATTAAGGAACTTTCTCAAAAGTTCCATTAGTCAAGAAGGGGTTTTTTAATGAGGCCTGCAATTCTTATCAAAAAATGATTTTTGGGAAGTTTATCTAAAGCAATCCTGTTGGTGAGACTTTGAAGTATAATATGGATCAACGGTCTGGTGCATTTTCTCTCTTTTCTAATTCTTTTTCATCTCACTCATAACAATATTGTTTCAAATGGCCTAAAATTCTGTGTTAAGTGAATTCCCTAGCACAATGGCTGCCTACAACAAATTTTCTTGAAATAAGTTCAATAGTTATTTTCTTCTTTATCGGATGTGAAGGGAAAGGGGGGGGGGGAAGGGGGTATGGATGGAGGTGGAGCATTCCCAATCTTTTACTTTCTTTCTCCCTTTATCTGTAGTGTTTGTTTGTGCTGAATTCATGGATCTTTGCATGTCAGTCTCATTCAGCTTTTCCTCAGGGACCTGGACCAAATGCTCGCGTTGTATACATTGATGGGGCATTTGATCTCTTTCATGCTGGGCACGTGGAGGTATTCCCTTTGACACTTCCAATTTTCTTCTTTTTTATGTTATTGTGATAGCATAAATTTGGTGATTGCTCTTAATCAGATCCACATTTTTTTCCAGTCCCTTCATAAGATAAGCATTCATAAAGAGCCACTGCCTCATTGTAGCCTCTTTTAATATGCATTGTTGCAAAATTTGTGCATAGCTTATTCTTAACTGGCTTGGCTACCAATGTCTGCATATATGAACCGAGTAGCTAGCTGATGCTATTGCTCTATGGTGACAATATAGTAACCCGACTGAAACTTTTTTATCTTGATGATAATTAAATTGTAAGATGCATATCCGACCTACATTTTTTCTATCAGAATTTAAACTAGAGTGGCAAGCGAAGTATGGTTCAGCAGCTGGGTGTTAATGCATCTTAACCTATTTAATAATTTAGGTTAGAACTTTTGAGATATTCAAAGACATATTTAAGTTGGAGGGACCAATGGAGGAAATAATTACTAATTAAAATGCCAGAAGTTCTAAATTACTTCATTAAGTGTACAATTTTCAAATTCAAATAAAGTATACAATTTTACATCAGATATAGAAGATCTTGCTTCTGCTAAATTATGTACTTCATTCCTTTGATTTAGAGTTCCACCAACATTGAGTGAAGTAGTATTAAATATATACATATATATATATATAAGATTTAAGGTAGGTACAATTAGAAAGGAATGTTAACTCATACGATCAAATGGCAGATTACTATTAGAAAGCCCATTTACTTTTTTGAAATGTAGTATTCTTCATCATATCTATCAAGCAACTAATAAATCCAATATTATAACAGCTGCTATGTATTGTCGTAACATTGAATAACACTTTGTATTGAGAACCTTTTCCCAAATCAATAACACGGTAATCTGGATGGAGACATCTTCTGACTGTTTCTTCAGTGAAAAGGTTAATGATCCTCATTTGTCAAGGCTATTGCCTTAATAGGAAAGTGGTGTAGTGCTTCCTCTTCAATTAGCTGATGTTTAAATTCGTAACAGCATCGGAAAATGTGCTCATATACTCGTTGGTTAATTAATATCAGTGTTGTGATTCTCTTGGAAAGTCCTATAAAGCGTTGTGATTCTCTTGAGGATCAACGAAGCAGATAGAAACTGGAACAAAATCTTGGAGGTAACTGCTAGAAATATGCAGCTAGTCTCTGGAAATGGAAAAAAAGGTTTGGAGTAAGGAATGAGGACTGAAATGCTGAGAATGAGATGTTCATGCAGCTACGAATAAGCCCGAAGAAATTAAAAATATTAACCTATGGGGTTATGATTTTTGATTGTTAGAGAAGGGAGAAACAACCCTTTTTTATCGTTTTCTTTTCACTTTTTTTTGGGTGAGGGTTTATGTGAAAGAGATGAGAGTGTATATACCGTCATAACTTGAAGAGCATAAATAATCAACTAAAATCACTAATCTGTGCTCCATGGTACTTGTTTATCTGGAACAATTAAACTTTTGCAACTCATTCTGTGTGTCTATGCCCCTAAGCCATCTCTTATGTTTACTTAGATCCTCAAGAAGGCAAAGCAGCTGGGGGACTTTTGCTTGTTGGTGTCCATACTGACCACATTGTGAGGTACATTGTTTATGTTATGTTTGGTTTATCTTTTTCTTGTTTAATACTTGTTAAGTTTTGCTGGAACATTGAGCTTATAAGGTTGAGAGTTAACTTTAGATACACTCTTGTACATTTACCTGCTTTCGTAAAGTCTTCATAAGAAATAACTTATGAGTCTACATTGCATGCAGAGAGCACAGGGGGGTGCCCTACCCAGTTATGCACGTTCATGAGCGCTGTCTAGTGTGTTAGCTTGCCATTTGTTGATGAAGTTATCATTGGTGCACCTTGGGAGATTACCAAGGACATGGTGTGATTTTCTTTTAATTTTATATTTATATGCCTATAAGTATATATAAAAATCTGTGCATAAGTGTATTTCCCTTTGATTATGTATCTGTTTCTTTGTAAGAATATCAGTTTAGGTTAATTATTACCTTGGTGGTGGCACAAAAATATGCAACAGGCTGTGGTTTGTGGCAGTGAGTTTAAAATGACTTAATTTCTTTGTAATAATATTGGTTTAGCATAATTATTACCTTGGTGGTGGCACAAGAAAATGCGACAAGCTTATGGTCTCTTGGTGGTGAATACATGATTTACTCATGATGATGGGCACCCATTTTTGTTTTAGGCATTTGAAGCGAGTAAAATGAAAGGGTGTTGATTTAATAAGGGGTATAAGTCTTAATATCATGTATTCGTAATTATCATGATCCTTCTATCAAATTTTGTATGAAAAATGCTTCTAGAAACAATAATTTAAATTTTAGTTCGTTCCTTTTAGATTAAATCCAACTTCTTATAGGCAAAGCATGTCCATGCATTAAACTTGCATCGTACCACTTAATGATTTAAGTGTTGCTAGTTTCTACTAAAGCATGTCCATCCATTAATACTTTATTTTATTCTTTTTTTTAAGAATTACTTATTTTCTGTTTGTTGTCAACTTATTGTGCTTTTATGTTATGCCATTGTCGATTTGCATTATTGCTACTACTACTTCTGCTATTTGGTTTCACTCTTTAAAATTGGATCAGCTGCCATTACTTATGGGGTTATTTTTTTAATGGAACAGATTACAACCTTCAACATTTCTATTGTTGTGCATGGGACAGTTGCTGAGAGTAACACTTTGTTGCCTGTAAGTGTACAGACCTCCCTTGGATTTATAATGACCCCTTGTGTCTATGGATTTAGGGGAATTGCTGATTTTGCTTCATACAGGGTGAAACTGATCCTTATGCAGTCCCGAAGAGAATGGGGATTTTCCGTTTTCTCGAAAGCCCTAAAAGTTTAACAACAAGTTCCGTAGCCCAAAGGATAGTTACCAATCATGAGGCTTACATGGTACTTACTTACACTGACTGCATAAACTTTTTTGTAGTTCACATCTATTGTTAAATTAGTTCTCTTACATAACCAGAAATGCAAGTTGATTGCAGTTTTTTGCATTTATTGTGTTTCATTACCCGATACATAACCAGAAGTGGAAATTGATCGGCAGTTGTTCATATTCTTTAAGAACAACATTACGTGTTAGACGCTTGCGTTATAGGTTCCAGATTACATCCGACTATAGATATCATCGGAACTTTTTTGCATGAGGCATGCATCGAAAGGAGCTTTCTTCCAACATTAATCGCATTCTGTTGATCATTTTCTGTTAGAAAAGATCGTAGTTTTCTTTGTTAGTACAATTTCAGGTGTTTAACACCTGTGTTCTATGTATGCATGATTGTGTTATTTATGTATTCCTCTAATATTTGCTGCCGAATTTCGATGTAGAAACGCAATGCCAAGAAAACAGAGAGTGAAAAGAAATACTATGAAAAAAAGACTTACGTGGCAGGAGAGTAGCTGATGTAGGTCTGTAAGTTTAGCAAGTTTGGTACACTTGATGATGCCTTAACAAGTTCATGGAGATGATGCCTGTTGAAAACAGTATTATTAGATGATGGGAAGAGTACAAGCCATTACGTCAATACCAGAAAATTACAAATTTTACCTCCATTTTTTTATTTCGATATGCTATTGTTTCTACTATCGAAATTTCGTTCTTCTTTCCTCATGCTATTACTATTAGTCGTTTCATGAGAAACGAGATTCTCTCTCGACTCATTTCTAATTACAAGTTGTTTCATCTTATCATTAGGGTATGTGGAATTGTATTCTTCACTAACGTTAAAGGTTTGACGACTATACATAATGGTATCTCCAAAGGATGAATAAGGAGGAAAAGAATATCAGAATCAACCCCTAAATCTAAGACAATTTTCTTAAACAATTGCTTCAGATACAACTTGTTGATAAATGTTTCTTCATGCAAAATTGTTTCAATTTTGTCCACAAGAAATCCTACAAAATTTGATTTAATAAGTATAAACATATTTGAGATAGGACTTTTCGATCCTTACGTTGTATCTTCTCGGTTAACTCGATCCTTTCCAATACCTCGCCTAAGTTTAATTGTGCAAGGAAATTTTGCATCTTCATCTATCATAACGAGAATTTAGTATTACAATCCAATAATGAAATTTCATATTTCATCGATACCATTATCATGATCGAATCAAACCCAAACAACTCTGATACCAGTTTAATAATAATGTAAGCACGATAATAGTGAATGTAAATCAATTACAAAAATAAAAAAGACCAAGATTTACATGAAAAATCCTTTCGGGAAAACCACGATAGAAGAAGATTATTTTCTCTAATGTCGAAAATGGAAAATACAAGGGGATTTACAGAAACAACTTGAATTTTAACTCTAATCCCTAATATCTATTTATAAGGATGGTTACTTGATTATAAAATAAACTTATATAGTAGAAATCTACTTAATGTAAGTTTTCTACTATTAATCAACTTAATAGGCTTTCTACTTTCAATTAAACTAAATTTTTGACTTTCCTTGATTATCTCTTGATTTTATATCTTTATTCATTTGTATCACATTAAATTTAGATCAAACTCTAATGCATACAGACATTTTTAGAAGTATATTTGATATGTACATGTTGCATAAATGAAGAGAATAACTTCGCATACTAAATTCTTCTCCTGAATGAATTCAATGTTTCGATTATGATTACATGTCACATTTTTAGAACGAAATATGTTCATAGATCGTAAGAATCTCGATATGATTCTGGTATATTTCAGGGCTTTCAAAATTCATAAAATTGTTTAAATATATATTTTTGTTGTAAGGTATCATTATCTAAACATTGAAGCTAAAAACGATATTATATCTCGTTAAAGTATTAATACCAAGTCAAGTGTATCGATACCCCTATACAAGGTATCGATACCCCTATACAAGGTATTGATACCTTAGGCCTAAAATATCAAAATTAACTATTTGATGTTGTTGCTTGGTTTATTTTCTTCCTTGACCACTACAGTTTTAGATTGTGTGCAAATGGTCCCTAAATGCTAGTTGTGTTGATAATTGTAAAATTGAAAACCAATTAGTTTCATTTTAGTTCCGTTATCCGATGATGACATCTCCTACAGGATCAGACGTCTGATTCACACAAGGGTGTTACATGAAGGCCTAAGGTTAAGAAATCCCATATAGTGTCAAGTTAGGAAATAGGTGAAACAATCAACCACTAGTATATACTTGTTAAAAGACATCAGTAGTTGAGAGTTTGAAATAGATTTGCAAGTAATTCTTTGTGGTTGACTAGGTTTAACATGTGTATAAATAATTTCGATTAAGTTGGTATTTCACTCGTTTATAATTGAGTATTCGCTTTCAGAATATTCAATCTATCCTTGTAATATTTCGTATAAAGTATTTTCTTGTACTAACCGAATAGAAGGGTTTGGTGGGATATATATGGGAAGGAGAGGAGTAAATGTCACATCTTGAAGAGGTATTTGTGCCATATGACACAAATCATAATTAGATCAAAACCTCGCCATGGCATGGCATTTGCGCCGCGTGTTACATCGACATGGTCATGGGCTGTCACTTGTGACATGCGCATTTCCTTAACTCTTTCTCGCCACCTCTTTCTCTCTGCCCCACCACTCCAAAATGGCACATGAACCTCACTTCCCTCTTGTCCTTTTCTGCATTTGTTTTTCATTTTTCCCCGTTGCTATTGTTGTTTATAAAGAGATACCTCCAGTCTGTGCATGCACCAGTTCGATTCCCCAAACTCTCACATTCATTTCTGGCAATAAAATAAGGCTCATTTGTGCCTCACTTTCTAATGAAGTTTGCTGTGTTTGTTGTGGTTTTCCCTTTGGTTGCTGCGCTTGCTAGCAACTTTTCCCAAGAATATGACATCACGTGGGGAAGTGACCGAGTTAGGGTAATGAACAATGGTGAGCTGCTCAGTATCTCACTGGACAAAGACTCCGGGTCAGGTTTCCAGTCCAGAATGAGTATCTATTTGGTAAGATTTCAGTGCAGCTTAAACTCGTTCCAGGCAACTCGGCTGGCACTGTAACATCCTATTATGTAAGCTCTAAACTTGACATGGGATCATGTGCTGCTCTAACCTTGTTTTTGGTTGCAGTTGGCCTCACAAGGATTAACATGGGACGAAATTGACTTTGCGTTCTTAGGAATTTGAGTGGTGATCCGTACACGGTTCACACAAATGTGATTACTGCAGGCAAAGGAGGAGAGAGCAACAATTCCATCTCTGGTTTGACCCAACAGCAGATTTCTACACCTATTCCATCCTCTGGAATCCCCAAGTCATCATGTAAAACCTCAAAACTTCTAACGTTCGATTAAAAGTCATTTTGATCCTCTTCTTTTTATTAAAGCATTTTGACCCATAACATTTGACTAAATAGTCTATTTAATCATTTGCTTTAGCATTTTGACTCTAACGTTTCATTTTAGGGTAAAATACTTCTATTTTAGAGTGTTAATTGTTTGTTTGTTGACATCAATTTCATCTATAAGCGGCTTTTTATCACAAAATAAAACGTTGGGGTCAAAATGCTAAAAAATAGAGGCTAAAATGTATATTTAAAACAAACATTAGGAGATTTTATGTTATTATGACATTTTTTACACAAAAGCAGCTGAAACTCATAGTCCTTTTTTTTAAACCCTTTCAGTTTATGTTGATGGGAAGCCTATCAGACAATTCAAGAACTTGGGGTCTAGTAAAGTTCCATACCCCAAGAGGCAGGCAATGAGGGTTCATTCGAGTATTTGGAATGCGGATAGCTGGCAACAAGAGTGGTCTAGTCAAAACAGATTGGAGCAAAGCCCCTTTCACAGCTTCCTATAGGAACATGAGTGCACAAGCATGCATTTGGAGTTATGGCTCTGGGGCCGCTTATCCCTGCAGTTCCAGTTCATGGCTAGCCAAAGAGCTGGATGCACCCAGCCTGCAAAGATTGATGTGGGTGCAGCAGCATTACATGATTTACAACTACTGCATGGACCCTAACCGATTCCCTCAACTTCCTCTCGAATGTATTGCAGCAACTTAGACAAAAAATGCTATACTTTTAAACCTGAACAGTGGTCTAGTGACAGAAATTCACCTTTGTCTAGGATTCAATGCCTAATATAATAAGAAAAAAAATGATCACTCTATTCATTTCTTTGCCACGAGCACACAATCTATATCACATATATTTTACCAAAAATGTTAGAAGATATATAGGAGTAAGTATAATGATCGTAAAATATATATTAGTTTATAAACAAGATCATCATTGACATGGTCGTTGTAGTATAGTGGTGAGAATTCCCGCCTGTGACGTGGGTGACCGGGTTTGATAATGGCGTTTTTAAAATTTTCCCATCCCTTCTTTCTTTATACGGAAAGAAGCTGTAAAAATTAACTAAAAGGCTTAATGGTAAAAAAAACTGTAACACCCTAATAACTTGAACCCGATTTTTTTTAGTGTGTAATCGAAAAATTATTTTAAGGGTTATAATATTAAGTATAATATTGAGAAATATGTTAGATTCGATCAATTCTTAGATAAACTTAACTAATGATTCAATTCAGAACCAGATCAAAAAGCAATAAATTAAGTCTGGAAGCTTGCCAGATTTTCTCCTCTCATGGAAGGACTGCCATCTCAAGTTGCTGATGGAGCCGGATAGTCTTTTAGCTGTAAGCTGGATCAATAACCAAGATTATCCTCACTTCCCTTTGCTGAAATGATACTAAGTGTATACTTTGTGTGCACGCTACTCCTGGATTGTAAGTTTTGTGCATAGAGAGAGGAATGTCGACGCTCACGTCTTAGCCCAAAATGGGATAAGGAGAGGTAATCCATTGTGGTTGATAGTGAATGGGTAGAGGACGAGCTTCAAGATCGGCTTGAACGGTTCCTGCACAGGCTATGCAGGTATTCTGCTTGCTATTCTATGATCTGTGTTTGTGTCTTGCTGTTTGTTTTGGTTTAAAGTATCTGTGTTTTGTGTTGTCACGATGTTCGTGCAGGAGGTTTTTGTCACCGATGTAATCTGCTTTTTGGCACAGTACGTTGCATTCTTTTTCCTCTTTTTAGGTGGCAGTGAGGTTTTTTAACGATATATATACCTTTGCTAAGTCTAGTTCCCCCGATAATATATTACATTCCCTATTCAAAAAAATTATAAATCGAAAGTTTAAGTACCAATTCAAAAGATGTAGGAATGAGATTGCACATGACATAAAACCTAATTACCAATTAGATGAGATTTGAGACTTATGTCAACTTATTATGCTGTGGAAATTAGTAATTGAGGATAGTCAAATCCAAACCTCATGAAATCTAGATGGCAGGATTTTCAATTAGAAGGAGAAAAAGCCATTTCCTCTTTACCCCTCCAAAATTTCGTCAATTGCCATGATTAGGGTTTGAATGAAAGAGAGAGAATGCTCGGTGTTTCAATCATGGACCGTATTATTAGGATAACCTCATCAAACTCGGAACATAAACCGGACATTATTGTGAGAAACAATTATGGACCCTAATATGGATCATGAATTAACAAACAAAATGTTTATATAGAAGAAAAAAAGGTCGAATATCAAAACTACACACGAACGTTATTAAAATGTGAATATTATGCATAACTTGGATTTTGTGCAATTGTGTTCATGATTTTTTTTTATTCAATTTTCACAAATCTCTAATATTGCTATCGACGCAATCATTTTATGTTCACACATTGAATGCACAAATGATTATAGTTATTCAACATGAAATGAATGGGTTTATTTACATTTTTAAATGTGTGCAACTGAATCAAAATAAATTTGGGCATACACCAGGCCAGTAATCCTAGACTATGGTCAAATGGTCTTTGGTCACTGACTTTCAAAATTTAAAATTATCATTAAATTTATTAAAAAGATACAAAATTATAATTAATTTTATAAAATGTTGCAAAATAGTTGAAGTAAAGATACGGTAACCAAAGATTGTCAAGAAAAACTTGGAGAGA